>NW_026585797.1:4287930-4382421 GCF_907164565.1 Psammomys obesus | reverse complement strand
AAAAAAAAAAAAAAAAAAAAAAAAAAAAAAAAAAAAAGAAGAAGACAAGCAATGAAACCCAGTGACACCACCAACACCACATCTAAAGAAAGTAACAATTGTTGGTCACTAGTTTCTATCAACATCAACAGACTCAACTCCCCAATTAAAAGACACAGACTAACAGAATGGTTGCAGAAACAGGATCCATCATTATGGTGCATCCAAGAAACACACCTATGCAACAGAGATAAACACCACCTCAGAGTAAAGGGCTGGAAAAATGTCTTTCAAGCAAATGGTTCCAGAACACAAGCGGGAGTAGCCATCCTAATATCTAATAAAATAGACTTTCAACCCAAGTTAATCAAAAAAGATAAGGACGGCCACTATATTCTCATCAAAGGAAAAATCCACCAAGAGGACATCACAATTTTGAATATCTATGCCCCAAATACAAGAGCACCTACATTCGTAAATGAAACAATATTAAAGCTTAAATCACACATTGATCCTAAAACCCTAATAGTGGGAGACTTCAACACTCCACTCTCACCAAGGGACAGATCAACTAGACAGAAAACAAATAGGTAAATAAAAACACTTACAGAGACCCTAAATCAAATGGACCTAATAGACGTCTACAGATCTTTTCATCCAAACTCAAAAGAGTATACCTTCTTTTCAGCACCACATGGAACCTTCTCCAAAACAGACCATATAGTTGGTCATAAAGAAAACCTCAACAGACACAAAAAGATTGAAATAATCCCTTGTATTCTATCTGACCACCATGGACTTAAGCTGGACCTCAACAACAACAGAAATAACAAACAGCCTACAGGCACATGGAAACTGAACAACTTGTTACTCAATGACAGCTAGGTTAAGGAAGAAATAAAGAAATTAAAGACTTCCTAGAATTCAATGAAAATGAAGGCACAACATACCCAAATTTATGGGACACATTGAAAGCAGTGCTCAGGGGAAAATTTATAGCACTAAGTGCCTGCAAGAAGAAATTTGTAACATCACATACAAACAACTTAATGGCCCAACTGAAAACCCTAGAAAAAAAAAAGAAGCAGATACACCCAAGAAGAGCAGAAGGCTGGAAATAATCAAACTCAGGGCTGAAATCAATCAATTAGAAACAAATAAAACTATTCAAAGAATCAATGAAACAAAAAGCTGGTTCTTTGAGAAAATCAACAAGATAGACAAACCCTTAGCCAAAATAACTAAAAAGCAGAGAGAATCTATCCAAATCAACAAAATCAGAGATGAAAAGGGTGACATAACTACAGACACAGAGGAAATTCAAACAATCATTAGGTCATACTACAAAAGCCTATATGCCACAAAATTTGAAAACCTAAATGAAATGGACAATTTTCTTGATAGATTCCATCTTCCAACATTAAGTCAAGATCAGGTAGAAAGTCTGAATAGCCCTATATCCCCTAAGGAAATTGAAGCAGTCATTCACAGTCTCACCTCCAAAAAAAGCCCTGGGCCAGATGGTTTCAGTGTGGAATTCTACCAGACCTTCAAAGAAGTGCTCACACCAATTCTCCTCAAACTATTCCACAAAATAGAAACAGAAGGTACATTACCAAACTCATTATATGAAGCAACAGTCACCCTGATACGTAAACCACACAAAGACCCAACAAAAAAAGAGAACATCAGACCTATCTCTCTTATGAACATTGACGCAAAAATACTCAATAAAATACTTGCAAACCGAATCCAAGAACACATCAAAGATATCATCCACCACGACCAAGTAGGCTTCATCCCAGGAATGCAAGGGTAGTTCAACATACGGAAATCCATCAATGTAATTCACCACATAAACAAACTGAAGGAGAAAAACCACATGATCATCTCCTAGATGCTGAAAAAGCATTTGACAAAGTCCAACACCCATTCATATTTAAAGTCTTGGAGAGATCAGGAATACGAGGCACATATCTAAACATAGTAAAGGCAATATACAGCAAGCCTATAGCCAACATCAAACTCAATGGAGAGAAACTTAAATCAATCCCACTGAAATCAGGGACAAGACAAGGCTGCCCACTCTCTCCATACCTATTCAACGTACTACTTGAAGTCCTAGCCAGAGCAATAAGACAACTAAAGGAGATCAAGGGGATATAAATTGGAAAGGAAGAGGTCAAAGTGTCACTATTCACAGATGATATGATACTATATATGAGCGACCCCAAAAATTCCACCAGAGAACTCCTCCAACTGATAAACACCTTCAGCAAAGTGGAAGGATACAAAATCAACTCAAAAAAATCAGAAGCCCTCCTGTATACCAAAGACAAAAGGGCCGAGAAAGAAATTAGGGAAACAACATCCTTCACAATAGCCACTAATAACATAAAGTATCTTGTGGTGACACTAACCAAGCAAGTGAAAGACCTGTTTGAGAAAAACTTCAAGTCTCTGAAGAAAGAAATTGAAGAAGATCTCAGAAGATGGAAAGATCTCCCGTGCTCATGGATTGGTAAGAATAACATTGTGAAAATGGCCATCTTGCCAAAAGTAATCTACAGATTCAATGCAATTTCCATCAAAATACCAACTCAATTCTTTACAGACCTTGAAAAAAAGATTCTCAACTTCATATGGAGAAACAAAAAACCCAGAATCTCCAAAACAATCCTGTACAACAACAGATCATCTGGAGGTATCTCTATCCCCGATCTCAAGTTGTACTACAGAGCAATAGTAATAAAAACTGCATGGTATTGGCATAAAAACAGAAAGGAGGATCAATGGAACCGCATAGAAGACCCAGAAATAAACTCACACACCTATGAATACTCAATTTTTGACAAAGAAGCCAAAACCATTCAATGGAAAAAGGACAGCATCTTCAACAAATGGTGCTGGTCCAACTGGATGTCCACATGCAGAAAAATGAAAATAGATCTATATTTATCACCCTGCATAAAACTAAAGTCCAAGTGGATCAAAGACCTCATAAAACCAGATACTCTAAATCTGTTAGAAGAAAAAGTGGGGAACAGCCTAGAACTCATTGGCACAGGAGACAACTTCCTGAACAGAACACCAACAGCACAGGCTCTAAGAGCAACAATCAATAAATGGGACCTCATGAAACTGAAAAGCTTCTGTAAAGCAAAGGACACTGTCATCAAAACAAAACGCCTGCCTACAGATTGGGAAAGAATCTTCACTAACCCTTTATCTGACAGAGGACTAATATCGAGTATATACAAAGAACTAAAGAAGCTGAAAAGCAGCAAACCAAGTAATCCAATAAAAAATGGGGAACAGAGCTAAACAGAGAATTCTCTACAGAGGAATAACGAATGGCAGAGAAACACTTAAAGAAATGCTCATCCTCATTAGCCATCAGGGAAATGCAAATCAAAACGACCCTGAGATATCACCTTACACCCATCAGAATGGCCAAGATGAAAAACTCAAGGGACAACACATGCTGGAGAGGTTGTGGAGAAAGGGGAAGCCTCCTCCACTGCTGGTGGCAATGTAAATTGATACAACCACTCTGGAAATCTATCTGGCGCTTTCTAAGACAATTAGAAAAAGTGCTTCCTCAAGACCCAGCTATACCACTGCTAGGTATATACCCAAAATTTGCTCAAGTACACAAAAGGGATATTTGCTCAACCATGTTTATAGCAGCTTTATTTGTAATAGCCAGAACCTGGAAACAACCCAGATGTCCATCAACGGAGGAATGGGTACAGAAATTGTGGTATTTTTACACAATGGAATACTACTCAGCAATCAAAAAGGAGGAAATCATGAAATTTGCAGGCAAATGGTGGGATCTAGAAAAGATCATCCTGAGTGAAATATCCCAGAAGGAGAAAGACAAACATGGTATATACTCACTTATATAGACCTATAAGATATGATAAACATAATGAAATCTACACACCAATAAAAGATAATCAAGAGAGCGGACATGGGGTAAGATTATCAATCTTCGTTTAGAAAGACAGATGGGATGCGCATTGAACATATGATAGGAGTCTACTGAGCGCATATGAAAGACTCTAACTAGCAGTGTTTTCAAAGACTCATGACCAAACCTTTGGCAGAGTACAGGGAATCACAAGAAAGAAGGGGAGTTAGTCTGATGAGGAAAGGATAGGAGCTCCACAAGGACCAAAGATATCTGGGCACAGGGTCTTTTCTGAGACTGACATGCAACCAAGGACCATGTATGAATGTAACCTAGAACCTCTACTCAGATGTAGCCTGTGGTAGCTCAGTAACCAATAGGTTTCCCATAGTGAGGGGAATAAGGACTATTTCTAACAGGAACTCAATGACTGGCTCTTTGGCTTCGCCACCCCCCAAGGGAGGAGCCGTCCTGTTAGGGCACAGAGGAGAGCTTTGCAGCCAGTCCTGAAGATACCTGATAAAACAGGATCAGATGAATGGGGAGGAGGTTCCCCCCCATTAGTGGACTTGGCAAGGGGCATGGTGGAGATGAGGGAGGGAGGGAGGGACTGGGAGGGAATGAGGGATCGGTACATGGCTGGGATTCAGAGTTAATAAAATGTAACTGATAAGAAAACAAAAAGAATTAAGGCCAACAGAAGGGAAATGGGACCACATAAAACTATAACATTTGCAGAGCTAAGGAAATCATCTTGAAGAAGTGTGAGAGAAACATCAATAATGCTTATGATAAATAATTACTGAACATGCAATATACTTAACAAATAATAATAAAAAACCTAGTTAACAATTAGACTAAGGATCTAAACAGTCCTTAAAAGAAGAAATAAAAATTGTATTAAAAATATCATTTTAAAGAATGATTTTTTTAAATCTTCAATACAATCACATAATTTCTGCCAATTCTGTTTCTGTTTTCAACCTCTCTTTATGTTCCCTCCATCTCAAATTCCTGCCTTGTTTTTTTTTCTTCCATCAATTACAGTTTATTCACTTTGTATCCCCCTTGTACCTCCCTTTTCCGCTCCCAATCCCACCCTCCCTCTTTCAAACCTTGCCCCTCCCCCAGTCCACTGATAAGGAAGATCCTCCTCTCCTTTTCTCATCATACTCTATCAGGTCTCATCAGGAGTGGCTGCATTGTCTTCTTCTGTGGTCTGGTAAGGCTGTTCCCCCTCAGGGGGGAGGTGATCAAAGAGCAGGCCAAACAGTTCATGTCAGAGACAGTCCCTATCCCCATTATGATGGAGGCCACTTGGATACTGAACTGCAATGGGCTACCTCTGTGCAGCAGTTCCAGGCCATCTCCATGAGTGGTCCATGGCTGGAGTGTCAGTCTCAGAAAAGACCCCTGGGCCCAAAATTTTGAATCTGTTGCTCTCATAGTAGAGTTCCTCTCCTCTCCAGGTCTTACTATCTCCCACTCCTTTCATAAGATTCCCTGCACTCTGCCCAAAGTTTGGCTGTGAGTCTCAACATATGCCTTGACACCCTGCAGGGTAGAGACTTTCAGAGGCGCTCTGTGGCTGGCTCATGTCCTGTTGCCTGTTTTCTCCCTCCTCCGATGTCCATCCTCTTTGTCTTTCTGAATGGGGATCCAGCATCTTAGCCAGAGTCCTCCATCTTGATTAGCTTCCTTAAGTGTACAGGTTTTAGTATGTTTATCCTATATTATATGTCTAATATCCATTCATGAGTGAGTATATACCCTTGTGTCTTTCTGCTTCTGGGATACCTCACTCAGGATGATCTTTTCCACTTCCCACCATTTACCTGCAAATTTCATGATTTTCTTGTTTTGTTTTGTTTTGTTTTTTTTCATCACTGAGTAATATTCCATTGTGTAGATGTACCACAATTTTTGTATCCATTCCTCAACTGAGGGGCATCTGGGCTGTTTCCAGCTTCTGGATATTACAAATAAAGCTGCTACAAACATGGTTGAGCAAACGTCATTGTTATATACTTGAGTGTCTTTTGAATATATGCCTAGGAGTGGTACAGCTTGACCTTTTGGAAGTACTATTCCTAATTGTCTGAGAAAGCATCAGATTGATTTCCAAAATGGTTGCACAAGTTTACATTCCCACCAGCAATGGTTCCCCTTTCTCCATATCCTCTCCAGCATGTGTTGTCACTTGAGTTATTCATCTTAACCATTCTGATGGGTGTAAGGTGAAATCTCAGGGTTGTTTTGATTTGCATTTCCCTGATGACTAAAGATGTTGAACATTTCTTTAAGTGTTTCTCTGTCATTTGATTTTCCTGTATTGAGAATTCTCTGTTTAGCTCTGTACCCATTTTATAATTGAATTACTTGATTTGTTGCTGTTTAACTTCTTGAGTTCTTTATGTGTACAGGATATTAGCCCTATGTCAGATATAGGTTTGGTCAAGATCTTTTCCCAATCTGTAGGCAGTCTTTTTGTTTTGATGACAGTGTCCTTTGCTTTACAGAAGCTCTTCAGTTTCATGAGGTCTGATTTATTGATTGTTGCTCTTAGAACCTATGGTGTTGGTGTTCTATTCAGGAAGTTGTCTCCTGTGCCAATGAGTTCAAGGCTCTTCCTCACTTTTTCTTCTAACAGGTTTAGTGTGCCTGGTTTTCTTTAATTGATATTTTAGTATACATACACATACATACACACACACACACACACACACACACACACATAAACACAATCTGCTATGACTCTTCAATGTTTCTTGCAGCTCCATGATTTCAGGTCTGGTCATTTGTTAGTGAATAAAAAATTGGCGTCCTCTTTGCTGAAGAAATACTACTCTTCTTGTTCTTAGCATTTTGAGTTACCTGAAGTTGTTTATGGCATTCACCTGGGCTGGGCATCACACAATCAGTTGTTATTGTATTTTTTTTGTGGATATAGAATGTGCATTTAGAATGCATTTGAGAATTATACTGATCTAGTAAAGTGATGCTAACAGGTTCTTCTCTAAACTCCATGCCCTCATTAGCCCCAAATGATTGATAAGATTTACAGTCTAAGGATACTAGAGCAATTTCAATCCAGTAACATGGGATCACGTCCAAAAATGTTTCAAGTTTAAGAGATCCAGCTGGAATGCAGACACACTCTGGATTACAGTACCTGACTGAGATACTGACAACTCTTAGTAAATACCATTAATCCCAAACCATGAAGCTAAGGTTAGTTTATAGAAGGAAGCAACCGTGTTGGAAAGAGAAGAATAATTGAGTGGTAGACAAAGTAATGAATCATTGAATCCTAGAGAGATTTGACAGAATGAGTCAGAGAGAAAACATGTTCAGCTCTCACAAAGAACAGGATAGAAAAGAGAGGGTACTTGAAAGCAGTATTGGGAAACAGAAAAGATTTTTACCAAGAGTTTCTTTTTTTAATAATTTTTATTTTTTTATATTAAACACAAGTAATTTACTTTGTATCCCAGCCGTAGCCCCCTCTTTCATTCCCTCCCAATCCCACCCTCCCTTCCTCATCTCCTCCCTACCCCTTACCAAGTCCACTGATAGGGTAGGTCCTCCTCCCCTTCCATCTGACGCTAACTTATCAGGTCTCTTCAGGACTGGCTGCAATGTCCTCCTCTGTGGCCTAGCAAGGCTGCTCTTCCCTTGGGGGGAGGGGGAGGTCAAAGAGCTATCCACTGAGCTCATGTCAGAAATAGTCCCTGTTCCCCTTACTAGGGAAAACCAATTTGATACTGAGGTACCATGGGTTACATCTAAGCAGGGCTTCTAGGTAATATCCAGACATGGTCCTTGGTTGGAGATGACCGTCTCATAAAAGACCCCTGTGACCAGATATATTTGGTCCTTGTGGAGCTCCTTTCCTCTCCAGGTCATACTAACTCCCCCTTCTTTCATATGATTCAGTGAACTCTGCCGAAGGTTTGGTTATGAGTCTTAGCATCTGCTTTTATACACTGCTAGGCAGAGTTTTGCAGCAGACCTCTGTGGTAAGCTCCTGTCCTGTTACTTGTTTTCTCCTACTTCCAATGTCCATCCCATTTGTCTTTCTAAGTGAGGATTGATCATCTTACCCCAGGTGCTCTTTCTTGTTTATCTTCTTTAGGTATACAGATTTTAGTATGTTTATCCTATCTTATAAGTCTAGTACCCACTTATAAGTGAGTATATGCCATGTGTGTCTTTCTGCTTCTAGGATACCTCACTCAGGATGATCTTTTCTAGATCCCACCATTTGCCTGCAATTTTCATGATTTCCTGGTTTTTAACTGCTGAATAGTATATTCCATATTTATCACCCTGCACAAAAGTAAAGTCCAAGTGCATCAAAGACCTCAACATAAAATCAGATACAGTAAAATGGTTAGAAGAAAAAATGGGGAAGAACCTTGAACTCATTGGCACAGGAGACAACTTCCTGAACAACAGCACAGGCTCTAAAAGCAACAATCAATAAATGGGACCTCATGAAACTGAAAAGTTTCCATAAAGGAAAGGACACTGTCATCAGAACAAAATGACAGCTGACAGACTAGGAAAGGATCTTCACCAACCCTATATCTGACAGAGGGCTGATATCCAGAATATATACACCTAAATAGGTTAACAACAATAAATCAAGTAATCCAATTAAATAATCGGGTAAGGAATTAAACAGAGAATTCCCTGTAGAGGAATATAGAATGGCAGAGAAACATTTAAAGAAATGCACATCCTTAGTCACGGGGGAAATGCAAATCAAAACGACCCTGAGATTTCACCTTATATCCATCAGAATGGCTAAGATCAAAAGCTTAAGTGACAACATGCTGGAGAGGATGTGGAGAAAGGGGAATGCTCTTCTATTGCTGGTGGGAATGCAAATTGTACAACCATTTTGGATATTAATCTGGCACTTTCTCAAACAATTAGGAATTGTGCTTTCCTAAGATCCAGCTATACCACCCCTAGGCATGTATCCAAAATATGCTCAACTATACAACACCGACATTTATTTGTTCAACCATATTTCTAGCAGCTTTATTTGTAGTAGCCAGAATCTGGAAAAGAACCCAGATGTCCATGGATGGAGGAATGGATACAGAAATTGTGGAAAAAAAGAAAGAAAGAAAGAGAGAGAGAGAGAGAGAGAGAGAGAGAGAGAGAGAAAGAAAGAAAGAAAGAAAGAAAGAAAGAAAGAAAGAAAGAAAGAAAGAAAGAAAGAAAAGAAATTGTGGTACTTTTACGCAATGGAATACCAAGTGTTTCTTACTGGGATAGTTTTATTTGAGAGAGGTTCCGAAGAGAACATGCTATTCACAAGTGAATACAGAAAGAGCCATGGAATGAGGAGACAGAAAATTAAAACATATTCCCAGAATAAGTTTGAGTCCAGGCAGAGCAATTCAGACAGAAACTAAGAGAAGCCAATTTGAATCAGTCAGCTTGGAGAGGATATTAGGCCAGAATACCTGAGCTGAACCAGCTAGTAATAGTTCAGAAGAGTTGGAAGAGAGGGGAACGTTTCTCATTTCATCCCATCATCAGAGGAAATATAAGCAGCAACTATAATGTGTGACTTCCTTCTGGTTGAGTGGGTCTTAAGTCCAATGAGCCAGCATTTGGTTTCCACCAAGACATGAGTACCATCGCAGTTTAGGGATATTTTGCTGTTGTTCAGAGATGTCACAACTGAGCAGGAGAATTGGTTGCTTCTCTCTCTTGGTAGCTTGCATAGCACATTCCAGGTAGCAGGAAAGATGTGTTCAACTCAGATCCAGCTAAGCTGCTTGAGTCCAGCCTCCAAGCACATGTCTTCAATAACAGGGACTTATCTTCAACTTCTGCAAGGCAACTGAAGGCAATAGCCACAGACTGTAGTGTTTTGGGAGTCCCTTGGACTATCCTGACCAACATATATCTCAGAAGGGAGTTTCTCATGCCTAACGTGTGGTTTTTACTGTCTAGTCCATGTGTTTTGCGAAAAGCATTGCTTGCCTATTTGGCTTAACGTCACTTAAAGCATATATGTGTATGTATAAAGATACATATATGCAATTTTTGCCATGTAAAAATATGACATTTACTTCTGGTCTTTTCATGTATTCTTAATGTTATGTTTCCATACCTCCCCTTTATCTTCTATTCATTCCCCTTCTACCTCAAATCTGCCGTTTTCCCCATTTTTCCCTTCATATCACCTGTCTCCTATTCCCTTCTCTGTACTACCTCTGATCTCATAGCACCTTTTCTATTTTCCTGATTTCTGAAAACATTCCATGTTGTATGCTCATACGTGAAGATTTGATGAGAAAAACACCATAGATGAGAAAGAACTTGAGGTGTTTGTCTTTCTGGGTCTGCTTTACCTCATTCAATATATCTTCTATTCTATTTACTTGCCCATAAATTTTGTGATTTAATTTCCTAAGAAATATGCTTGAAATGGTCAGCATTAGCATTTAGAGATAAAAATTAATACTATTTTGAAAGTTTCTCTTGCCACAATCACATCTGCTAAAACTATGAAAACAACTGATTAAAAAACAGGCCAGCTAAACTGTGCTAAACTTGTTTGTAATAAAAAGTTCTCCTTGTGAAAAAAAAAAAAAAGACTGTAGTTGTAGAAGTAAAATGAGGTTGTTTTGAGCCATGTCTTTTGAGATTCCTAAATGTATGCATCCTAATAGTAAACAAGTTATTAAATAAAAAGTCAGTTTCCTTAACTAAGTATAATGAAAACAATAATTTTAATAACAAAGGATTGAATATTAAACATATTTATATGTCACATAAAAAAAAAAAAAAACAGGCCAGGATGCAGGGAAAGGGGAACCTCATTCAGTGTTGCTTGGACTGCAAACTAATGAAGCCACTCTGGAGATCAGCTTGAAAAATTCTTCACCATAAAAAAGTTGTCCACGGACATGGGGAGGGGCATGCATGCAGAAAGGAGGGGGGAGGGTGGAACTGGGAGGGGAGGAGGGAGGGGCTTATGGGGGGATACAAAATGAATAAAGTGTAATTAATAAAAGTTAAATTAAAAAAAGAGACCTTAAAAAAAAAGTTGTCCACACTCTTGCTAAAATGCTCAATTCCTATCCAGAAAGGCAAAGAGGATGGACATCAGAAGAAGGAGAAAAGAGGGAACAAATCAGGAGCCTGACACAGAGGTACCTCTGAAAAGCTCTGCCCTGCAGACTATCAATGTAGATACTGAGACTTATGGGCAACCTTTGAGCAGAGTGCAGGGAATCTTAGAAAAGAAGTGGGAAACAGTAAGATCTGGAGAGGACAGGAACTCCTCAAGGAGAGCAACAGAACCAAAAAATCTGAGCACAGGGGTCTTTCCTGAGACTGCTATTTCATCCAAGGACTATGCATGGAGATAACCTAAGACCCCTGCACAGATGTAGCCCATGGCAGTTCAGTATCCAAGTGGGTTCCATTGTAATAGGAACAGGGACTGTCTCTGACATGAACTGATTGGCCTGCTCTTTAATTTCCTCCCCCAGAGGGGGAAGCAGCATTACCAGGTCACAGAAGAAGACAATGCAGCCACTCCTGATGAGACCTAATTGACTAGGATCAGAAGGAAGGAAAAGAAGTCCTCCCCTATCAGTGGACCTTGGGAGGGGCATGCATGCAGAGGGTGGAAGAAGGGAGGGATTGGGATGGGAGAAGGGAGGGAACCACGGGGGGAGGGGATAAAAAGTGAGTAAAGTGTAATTAATAAAGAAAAATAAAATAAAATAAATAAAAAAAGAAAAGTCCACAATGTGACACAGGTGCTTCATTCCTTTTTTTGCAGAAATGGTGTAATATGGTAGTCATATATGACATTATCAAAGTCAAAAATGAAAATAAAGGAAACTGTAATAAATTTATAATTTTAAACATTAAACTTTTCTACTGAAAAGTATACAGAATGTGAAAAACATATATATAGTCAAAACAGAAATGGTAAAATAAGTGAAACAATCACAGATAGGTAAGCATTATAATAAAGTCTATTACACAAATTAAACAATGTAGAAATAATACAAATCAGTGTTTGTGTGAGAAAAAAAATAGAAAAGCATACAAACATGAAAATATTCCTAAGTACAATCGCAGTTTTAAAAAGAAAATTTATATTATGATTCATCTATTTATCTGTAAACTTGATGAATACTAAAGTGCCTAATGAGACATTGTTGATAATGAATACAGATAATAAAAAGTACATTATAAAGATTTCAGAAGATTATAGGGAAGTTCTAAGTAATGTAAATTTTATGATCTTTCAGTTCAACTTGTTAATATTTATTCTAAAACATTTATATGCAAATGAACATATCAGGTATGCCCATGGCAACAAAGCAAACAGGCTCTAGGGAAGGAATGGAAGAACCTGGTTTATCTTATTCCTACAGCATATTTTCCCACCAATTCCTATTTTATAGCAAGAATAAATAAACAATTAAATGAACAGTCAAGAACACAGTTTTCCTGAAAGAAAATTAATATAAAAATTTATTGTTTGTTTTTTAGAACAAAAAGAAAGAACATAACAGTGGAAATACAAGGCAGGGCTATTAGGAACTCAGGGTGGCTGACACTGGAAGGTAAATAAAATGAGATGGAGTTTCAAAGCTTTGTAACAGACCAAAATTTGAGGGCAAATTCTTCCCCAACACTAACATGTCTACCTATGAGGATTTTGTGAAACACATGTAATCATATTTAACAAATAAATGCCATCGTAAATTATGCTTTGTTTTGAAGGAAGTTATTCAAATTGTCATTTAAATACGAGGTTAGCATACTTGTGCCTAGCAGTGGTATAGCTGGATCTTGAGGAAGCACTATTCCTAATTGTCTGAGAAAGCACCAGATTGATTTCCAAAGTGGTTGTACAAGTTTACATCCCCACCAGCAGTGGAGGAGGGTTTCCCTTTCTCCACATCCTCTGGTGAAAACAAGGAACAGGACAGGAGCCTACCAGAGAGGGCCTCTGAAAGGCTCAACCCTGCAGGGTATCAAGGCAGATGTTAAGACTCATAGCCAAACTTTAGGCAGAGTACAGGGAATCTTGTAAAAGAAGTGGGAGATTGTAAGACCTGGAGAGGACAGGAGCTCCACAAGGAGAGCAACATATCTTAAAAGTCTGGGCACAGGGGTCTTTTCTGAAACTGATACTCCAGGCATGGACCATTCATGGAGATGGACTGGAACCCCTGCACAGAGGTAGCCTATGTCATTTCAGTATCCAAGTGGGCTACATCGTAATAAGGATAGGGACTGTCTCTGACACGAACAGATTGGCCTGCTCTTTGATCACTTCCCCCCTGAGGGGGGAACAGCCTTACCAGACCACAGAGGAAGACAATGCAGCCACTCCTGATGAGACCTGATAGACTAGGATCAGAGGGAAGGGGAGGAGGACCTCCAGTATCAGTGGACTGGGGGAGGGGCACAGGTTGGGAAGAGGGAGGGTAGGATTGGGAGGGGGAAAGGGAGAAAGGTACAAGGGGGATACAAAGTAAATAAATGTAATTAATTGAAAAAAGGACAAAAATTGATCAACTTCACTTAGGATGACCAAAGAGAGTTTCTTATTAACAAGCTTAACAAGCTTTGGCAAATTCTGTATCTTTTGAGATAGATACAAATGGGTTTGATATAATAAAAAACTGAAAGCATTATCATTGTATTTGATGGCTCCTATATTCAGCAGGAAAATTCACCTTTGCAGTTGAACACATTTAAATTTTAATCAAATAGCTTTGAAGTGAATCCTAGAAGAAGAAAAAAATCACTCTTCAATTCCAGATATTTTTATTAAATTTTTATATTAATTACAGTTCATTATCTTTGTATCCCAGCTGTAGCTGCCTCCCTCACTTCCTCCCAGCCCCACTCTCCCTCCCTCATCTCCTCCCATACCCCTCTCCAAGTCCACTGACAAGGAGGTCTTCCTCCTCTTCCCAATGACCCTAGGCTATCAGGTCTCATAAGGACTGTCTGCATTACCTTCCCCTGAGGCTTGGTAAGGCTGCTCCTGCCTCAGGGGAAGGTAAACAAATAGTCAGCTACTGAGTTCATGTCAGAGACAGTCCCTGTTCCCATAACTAGGGAACCCTCTTAGAGACTGAGCTGCCATAAGCTACATCTGTGTAGGAGTTCTAGGTAATATCCATGAATCATCCTTGGTTGGACTATCAATCTCAGAAAAGACACCTGTGCCCAGATTTTTTGGTTCTGTTGCTCTCCTTGTGGAGCTCCTGTCCTCTCCAGGCCTTACTATCTCCCTCTTCTTTCATAAGATTCCCTGAACTATGCCCAAAGTTTGGTTATGAATCTGAGCATCTGCTTTGATACACTGCTGGGTAGAGTCTTTCAGAGGCCCTCTGTGGTAGGTTCCTGTCCTGTTTCCTATTTTTTCCTTCCAATATCCATCCCATTTGCCTTTCTGAGTGAGGATTGATAATCTTACTCAGAGTCCTACTTCTTACTCAGTTTCTTTAGGTGTACAGATTTTAGTATGTTTATTTTATGTTGTATGTCTAATATCCACTTATAAGTGATTATATACTGTGTGTGTCTTTCTGCTTCTGGGATACCTCACTCATGATAATCTTTTGTATATCCCACCATTTTGTCTGCAAATTTCATGATTTCCTTGTTTTAATTGTTAAGTAGTATTCCATTGTGTATATGTACCACAATTTCTGTATCCATTCCTAAGTTGAGGGACATTTGGGTTGTTTCCAGGTTCTGGCTATTATGAATAAAGCTGCTACAAATATGGTTGACCAAATGTCCTTGTTGTGTACTCAAGCATCTTTTGGATATATGCCTAGGATGGTATAGCTGGATCTTCCTAATTGTTTGAAAATGCACCAGATTGATTTTTCAAAGTGGTTGTACAAGTTTACATTCCCACCAGCAACGGAGGAGGGTTCCCCTTTTTTACATCCTCTCCAGCATGTTTCTACAGAGCAATGGTAAGAGAAACTGCATGGTACTGGCATAGAAACAGAAGAGTGGATCAATGTAATTGAATAGAAGCCCGAGAAATAAACCCACACACCTAAGTTTACTTGCTTTTTCACAAAGAAGCTAAAACTATACAATGGAAAAAACACAGCATCTTGAAAGAATGGTGCTAGTTTAACTGGATGTCTACATGTAGAAAAATAGAAATAGATCCCTATTTATCACCCTGCACAAAACTAAAGTCAAAGTGGATCAAAGACCTCAACATAAAACCGGACACACTCAATCGGTTAAAAAAAAAAAAAAAAACTGGGTAAGAGCCTAAAACTCATTGGCACAGGAGACAACTTCCTCAACAAAGCACCAACAGCTCTAAAACCAGCAATCAATTCCAGATTTGACATACTTGTTTATGTTATTCTAAAAACTTCAACTCTTATAGATTGTGTGTTTTTATAGCAGTCGTTTTTAGTAGTATATAAAAAGAAAATCATGAAAAGATGATTTTTGAAAGAAATTCTCTAGTCAGAGTAATTTTCTAGCTAAATTTGAAAGGTATGCCACAGATTGCTAGTCTGGCTGACACTCAATTCTCCTCCTGGGCATTCTAGGGACTAATTCTCTAGTGTGATAGAATGACAAATAAGGAGCTACACTCCCAGTCTTCCATGTCATATTAGAAAACCATAGGAAACTATATATTGTTGAACACATTTTTTTTTCTGGATTGAAACAAACATAGAAATTCTCAGAATATTGATGAGGTCATTACTCACAGATTGAAGTCTTGCAGTATTATTTATTTGTTCATTTGTCATATTTACCTGACCAATATCAACCTATTAAATTAAGGATTTGATAGTATAATAGCTTGTTAAAATATAAGCTGATGAATCCCTTTGATTAATAAACCTAGTTTTATTGTGCCATTTGTGTATCTAGGCATTGTACCTTGGAAAATTTAAAACAATGAAGGTAATGATACATTTGGTAAAACAGGAAACAAAAGAAAAATGGGGCACAGAAAATGATCAGCACACTAGAAATAGGAAGAAGAACACAGGGGAATGTCAGAAAAATACTCTTGTGTTTATCCATTTCTGATTTTTAAATTATGTCCTGTAACACTACTTTTCAGTCTATTTGGACTCAGTTTTCTCACTTATAAAATAAAAATAATAACTTGTTGCTATTATTAAGAATTAAATTAAATTAAATACCATAAAATGTTGCCTTTTACAGTGTGAACCCTTGGTAATAACATTAACTATCATAATCAACAGCAGCAGCATCACTTCTGGGCATTTGTGAGTCTTTTCAGTCACTTAAAAGAAATTCTAATCTTTGTGTTTTCTCTGGGATTCTCCTGGTTATTCATCTTCATGGTGTCTGTGCCTTGTAGTATGCTTATCCTTTATTTTATGGCTAAAATCTCCTTATAATTGAGTACATGTCATGTGTGTCTTTCTGGGTCTGTGTAATCTCACTCAGGATGAGCTTTTCTAGTTCCATCCATTTGCCTGCAAATTTCATGATTTCTCTGTTATTAATAGCTAAGTATTATACCATTGTGTAACAGGATAAGCATACTATGAGGCACTGATTTAAAGAAGAAAAATAACAAGGATGATCCAAGGGAGGATGTATGAATCTCACTTGGAAAGGGAGACAGACTAGACAGAGGTAGTGCTTGAAGGAGAGTAGGAATAGAGAGTTCTTTGGGTGGAGATTAGACCTGGGGAGAGAGAGGGTGAGAGAACAAAAGGCCTGAAGAAAATAGAGAAACTATGGAGATGTAAGTCAGGGCAGGTTCCTGGGAGAGTATGAGGGGGATTCCTAGTAGCAGAGGCCACAGAGAATGAAGAAGATACCCTCTAACTAGACTAGTCTCCTAGTAGAGGGAGTGGAGCAAAAGCCCACCCATCAAAATTTTGACCCAAAATTTAACTACCAACAAGATGTTCAGGGATAAAAACAGAACAGATAGAGCAGAGATTGAAGCAATACCCAACCAATGCCTGGCCAAAGACCTACCCTATAAGATATTACCAACCCCTGACACTATGAACAATACTCTACTAAGCTTGTAGACAGGAGGCTTTCAGAGTCGTCCTCTCATAGACTCTACCCAGTGCCTCAAAGCAGTTACTGAGACTCATAGCCAAACGTTGGGCTATGAGTAGGAATTCCTGTGGAAAAGTGGGAGCAAAGAGTAAAGGACCTGGAGGTAACAGGAAGTTCACAAGAATACCAAAAGTTCCAACTAACCAGTTCCCAGAAGGGCTTGCTGTGACTGAAGCATAAACCAAGGACCATGTAGGAACTTGAACCACGCTCCCTACAATGATGCAGCAAATGGCAGCTTAGGCTTCCTGAGTCCTCTGGTAAAGGAAGTAGGGATGGAATAAGCAAGGACTCACTTGCCAGCATTTTAATCTTTTCCTCCTGGAGGGACTGCCTTGCCAGGCCACAGGGGAAGAGGACAAGCTCTTCCTCTGATACAACTTGATTAGGTGGGGTAGATGGGAAAGTGAGCTTCCATTTTCTGAACAGAGGGAGAGGGGAAGAAAGAAAGGGTGGACTTGAAGGAGAGGAGGGATAGGCCTACAAGGAGGATGTAAAGTGAATAAAAAATAAGTTAATTAAAAAAGAAGTTCTCATCTACTGAAACACTTGTTTGTGCAGTGAATTTATCTCCATATTTCCTGGGATAATCAAGATGGCATGAGATAGTACATTAAATTAGATTAATTTTAAAGATTCAAATGGAATACAAAAATTATATCTTTGCATTTTACTTTAAATTCAAGTAAACTCAAATAATGTTTACATTTTTCTCTTATCAATTTTTAAATTAAAAATGGCTGTATTGTTTTGTACTTTTTTTTAAAAAGCTTCTAGAGCACACCATCTCATTAAAGTGTGAAAACAAAATAAGTGACAAGAAATAGTGTCTTGCAAATTTCTCCATTAGAGTTAAAACAAACAACAAACAGATGCCCAATCAAACAAGAAGAGCTCCTTCCTGTAAAGCACTGGGTGGTCCTACTTGTTTTGTAGGGAAGGTAAGATCCCAAACCTCTATGCATCTTTTCAACACTCCTATGGCTGTGTACATCATGTGCACAGAACTTTAAGAATTAAAAAACAAAGAAAAGAAAATTACCTTATTTTAAAAACTTGTTCAGCCTCCTCTACTATAACTTTAAAACATAATATCATCCTTCTCCCAAAAAGTTCTGCCTCCTTTGACATCAGAACCAGTAGAGTTTGTGCAGCTCCAGAGACCTCTTCCCAGTAACCCCTGGTGACCTCTGCCTCCAGGTCTTGGCTCTGAACTCCATACAGAATTTTTGAGAGCAAAATGAGGCAGCATGGCTCCGGTGTTCTGCACCTTCCTTGTCAGGGGCAATTAGGTAAGAACTAAAAGAGATGTACATGTGGAAGAGCCTTTCGGGTGAGGTGACCCACCTGAGTGCCCTGAGCCATGGTGTCTCTCCCAGGGGAGTCCTGATCTATGCACACCCAGGAACAGTTTGGCTGGCAATTTTGCAGAGAAATTTTCTGTCATTTTTCATTATGTGCTCCATTCAGAAACCAGATTTAAGTCTCAGATGATAATAAGCAAGGAAATGAAAATTTGAACTGAGTTTTAGAAACAGCAACCAGAATTTTATCTGGCTCTGTTGTCCAGGCTCAAGAACAAGCTTTATCATTCCACAGCCCAAAGCAACAAAACTCTGGTTTGGAAACAAAGTAATTAAGGCACCAAAATATCTACCACATTCAGATTTTCTTTTTCTTTTTCTTTTTTTTAATCTGCTGTATTGCCTGCATCAAATTATCCCATTTCTGTTTCTCCTTCTGCATTTCCTGGAGGCTGATTTTTTAATCGGGCATTTGAAGTTGGGAGGTGATGAAGAGCTGTGCTCTTGGTGTTCTGACCCTCCCACTAAAGTTGCCAGATGGGATGGGATCCTTATGTTGCTTACTTTTGTGAACTAGGGAGTTTTGATGTCTCAGGGTGGGGGTAGGGCATCCCTTTCCCACATTTTCTATAAATGGTCTGAAACTACTTAAGATTTTTTTTTTTCATAAGGGAAAGCATGAAACAGTACCATGCTATTTGGAAAGTTAATGTATTTGGGTAACTGTAGGCCACATTGATTTTCAGTTAGTGAAAGGAAAGCCTCCACATTTCTTAAGGTACAGTGAGTGACTACTGGAGGGGAACTTCAGTGAGTTAGTCTTTAGTTAGAAGACTAAGGATTTACCCATAGAGTAACCAAAGAAAAACAACCCTAAAGAAAACATAGCTGGATGTTATCTCTATTACTGTCTCCTCCATGTCTATGAACATAAGCATTATCTCTCTTTTCATGAATTCCTCCATTTTGGATTCATTTTAACCCTAGAGTGGCTTATTCTTATTGCCTTGAACTATTGCATGGTTAAGGATACATCTGCCTGTACAGCTAATTAGGAGGAGAAAAGAATCTACCAAAGAGAAGTCCCTGACCAAGGAAGATATGAGGGTGACTCTAGCTGACATTCCTAGTAACAGGTCATGGAGACTGTAGAGGCCACCCTTTAATTAGCCACGTCTCCTAGTGGAGGGAGGAGAACACCAAATCACCCACAAAAACTTCTATCCAAAATTTACCCTGCCTACAACATGAGCAGGGACAAAAATAAAACAGAGATTGAGGGAATGTCCAACCAATGACTGGCCCAACCTGCAACTCACCCCATGGGAGAGAGCCAACTCCGGAAAGGTTTAACAATACTCACTAATACTTTTTTCTATGCTTGCAGAAAGAAGCCTAGCATAGCTGTCCTCTGAGTGGCTCCACTTGGCACCTGATGGAAACAGATGCAGAGACCCACAACTAAACATTGGGTAGAGCACAGGGAGTCTTGTTTAAGAGGTGGGTGGAGCTGGGGGATAGAAGGACCCAGAGAAGACAGGAGTTCCACAAGAAGACCAACAGAACCAACTAACTAGGGCCACAGGTAGCCTGTGGAGACTGAAGCACCAACCAAGTACCATGAATGGACTGGACTTAGGCCCCCTATACAGATGTAGCAGATGGGCTGGATGCTAGATCCTCATACAGGATCCCTAGTAAAAGGAATAGAAAATAGGAGCTGACTCTAACATGAACTCTGTTGCTCGCTTTTCTACCATATTCCCCTTGTTGGGTTATGTCACCAGGCCACAGGGGAAGAGGAAGTGCTCAGTCTTGATGCTATGTGATATGCTGCAGTGGGTGAGAAGGGAGGGGGAGCTCCCTTCTCTGAGGAGAGGAGGGATAGGGAAAACAGGGAAGGAAGGTGGGACCAGGAGAAGAGGAGGCTAATGTCCGTGGTGTAAAATGAATAAGTTAAAATTAAAATTTATTGAAAAAGAGCCACCAAAGCCAGAAGGCTGAATAGCCAGTATTTATATTAGCAGAACGCTGTGGTGCTCCTTGGCTGGAAGCCAGTTGTAGGGTTCTAACAGGTAATATGCTTACCAGAATTTCTACTGTGGAGGAAAGGATGAGACTTGTTACATGGATGGAAAAGATAATAGAAAAGAAGGAAGGAAACTGTCTGATATATAGATAGAAAGTCAGGCCTGAGAGAATGGAAGGAGATAGCTTCCAAGAAGCCTAAAACAGGATAAAGACAGAGATAGATAGAAAAGGAGACACTTAGAAGTGTGACATAGGGCAAAAATGACATAATTTGGCATCCTGTGAGTAGATATCAACATGCCTAATGTACTAGTGATTCAGAGTCCATAATTAGTGCACCCAGTGTGTCATATGTACACAGAAATTTGAAGGACATCATGAGACATGCCAGTTATATCCTGGGGTGAAGTTAATCTAGCTGCAGAATGTATGATACAGTGTTTAATTTTAACATTTTATACTTAAAATGTGACTTAAATTTTCTAACATCACCTCAAGTATTCTACAATATTAATGTGGAGTCTGCTCAGCAAAGCAGTTTGCTTTCACTTTTTATGTTCTTTTTTTTTAATTTCTTTTAAAGATTTCATTGGTTTAAATAAGAATACACTAATAAACTCGTGTTTGAATGCTTGGTTCTAAGCTGGTGGAACTGTGTGGGAAGGATCAGGAAGTATGGCCTTTCTGGAAGAAGCTTGTCATTTTATGTCCACTTTGAGGCTTCAAATGCCATGCCATTCCTGCTTAGCATCCTGTCTCTGCCTGCACGTGTGAATCAGATGGGAGCTATCAGCTTCTGCTCCAGCTCCATAGCTACTTGTTGCCATGCTCACTGCTGGGATGAAACTACAAATAAGCCACCAATTAAATACTCTCTTTTATAAGTTGCCTTGTTTATGATGTCCCCTCACAGAAAGACAAGATTAACTAAGAAAAATATTTATGATTTTTATCTTCTGTGATGAGTGTTTTGCCTGCATATAAGTATGTGTATCATATGCTTGCTTGCTGTTTACTGCAGTCAGAAGGTGGCATTAAATTTCTTGGAATTGGAGTTACGAATGGTTTTGGATCACCACGTAGGTAATAGAACCAAACTAGGATCCCCCACAAAAGAAATAAGTGTTCATAGCTACTGGTTATCCTTCAAACACCACTAAGGCTATATTTTTGTGAAGTAGTTGTATGTAATAAGAGGAGTTCCTATGAGTAAATCTCTATGATATTTTGTTTATTATCAATGTAAAACACAGTAAGATGTGACTTTATTAAGCTATCTGGTTGATGTTCTCCGGTGCTCTTTCACTGTTGCTCAGACTCTGGGTAATCAAATAACACATAAGATGAATATAGATTTTTTTCCATTGTAGTAGTATTTGTTTTATCATTATTTTTTATTATTAGTTACATTTTATTAACTCTGTATCCCTGATGTATCCTGTGCCCTCATTTCCTCCCAACCCCTCCCTCCCTCATCTCCTCCCTGCCCCTTTCCTTCCAAGTCCACTGATTGGGGAGGACCCCCTCCCCTTTCATCTGACCCTATTTCATCAGGTATCTTGGGAGGAGCAGTCCTGCTAGGACACAGGGGAGGACTTTGCAGTCAGTCCTGAAGATACCTGATGGATATAGATTTTAGTGTGCATTCTAAGATACCTATATGACCTTTGTATTTGGTAAATAATATGATGAAAGAAGAGCAGGGAAAATCATAGTTGTGTCTCTTAAGGATTCTCCCTTCCTACAGAGCACCCTTAACACAAACACTTCAGCAGGCCTTGGCCACCTGCACCTCCACTACAGTGTCCTATCTTGTCCATATTCACCAGCAGGGCTGTCACAGAGTCGAAGGTGGTGCCATTTTGTCTGAAGTTTTACTTAACTTGTCTACAGATGTTGTTCAGTTTTCTAGGCCACAGCATTATTCTGATGATTATAACTAGGCTTCGATTAGATTAGTATTAGAGTGACATCTCAGATCAGGCACTCAATCATCAAGCAGGTTAATAACTCAGCATCAAGGTCCAACCCAGAACAACAAGTGGGCACCTGACAGTCTGCATTCTTAACAATCCCCAGACCTTGTGTTAGATTTATCTAAATGCTTTTAATTGTTAACTTGTGGCTATATTCTGATTAATTAATCTGTAAACTGGAGGAAGCCTACAACTTTTAGGTGCACCAGCTTAAAAATTCTCTTTAAAGGCTCTGGCTTTAGCACACTATAATTAATAGTTTGTTTTTATGCATATGAGACACATTCTTTTGAAGTTATTTTAATATTTTCCCATGAGTCTCTTTAGCATTAATGACCAACACATGATTATTTTATACAGTCATCAAATTTCAAATCTGTATTATAACCACATTTTCACAAATGTGTACCTATATAAAGAATGTCAATGGATACATTCATTTTTTTAACAAATATCTCAAGTAGCTTCCTCATTTTTGACAGTTTCAGCTTTAATCTCTGGTTTCCAAAGAGTTTTATATATTCAGGTATTTTGTGCTTTTTTTAATATAAATTTCATCTGTCAAACTTTTTTGAGTCTATCAAATGTTATAAACATTTTAAGCAGCCAAAATTCCTGGAGAACAATAGCACAATTATAGAATTATAGTAATTAGACACATGTCCTGTTTCTTTTGTAATATATAAAAATAAACATATAATCTCCAACAGATAAGGTTTTTTTTGGATTTGGGGGTTTCACTCTATTCTAATGGCTTGCAGATAATCAGAAAGTTGTTGCTGACTTCAGTAATTGAATTTGATAAAATATTTGATAAAAATTTTGATAAAATCATGATAAAACATGATCTTAAATGTGTTGCAAATGGTAAGATATAGTCTTTAATGCTGTAGAATAAACTTAATACCCCACATTATAAAAATAACCTATAACATATAACTATAGAACTGTAATTCTAAGAGATGTCCTTAATTATTGGGAATGTAGCAATAAATAATTCTTGACGTCTGTGATCAGGTGTATTCTGCTGCAGTATGTATCCTAATCTTGATCTGTTCTTCTTCAACCTCATCAAGGCCTGCTGAATTATTTCTTTCTGTAAATTTTCAGGGTCAGGAAGCTCTGGTGAGCTAGACGTGGTGCAAAGCCTTTGCTTCTGCTTGGGATCTTGGTTAAAATGCATTTCTGTCCCAAGATTGATATGTTTTTTTTCTACTCTGTTGTACCCTAGGAAGCTTTTAGGAAAGGCTCAGTACAATTGTATCAGTTCTAATATTCTTATGGCAAAGCCATGTTACACAAAACATATACAATAGAAATTAGATTACAATTCTGCACTCTATTTGACTGCTTGTTTTTAAATTCTAGCAGATGTTTAATAGGCTCAATAAAAAATAATTCAACAACTCTATATTATATTTAAAATAGTTGTGGGGAACTAAGTAAAATGTCAATTTTCTACTGATTTGTTTCTCTGTTGCATATCATTTTCTATGAGATCATTAATTTTCTTGCCTTGCAGTGCTGTCCTCATCAGTCCACATTTATGTGGCTTAATTCTTTCACATGCAGTTCTAGATGGGTTGAAACTCCCTCTGACTTGCCCAAAGGCATCAGGAGACCCGCATCTTGACAGGAAGCCAGAAAGATGGACCAGCTATCCATTTGTTAATGTGTCACACTTGTATTACACATGGCTAGCTGCAAAATTAAATTGCTCTTTCAGGATATCAGCGGAGACATAGATACAGCATTAGAGCTTCATGTCCCTATTGTTTTCAGATCAGAAAATGCTTTACTTGTATACCGTTGCTAAATTGTGTTCACTGAAAGTGCAGATTGAAAAGAGTATTGATTGCAGCTTTCGAAAGCCTGAAGTGGTTCTGCGATTTCAGAATTGAACAGTTATAAGGGAAAAGTGTGTGTTTCTAGTCTTGGCACCTGGAAAATCCCGGAACTTTAAAAACAGGGCTGATAATGAGATGATGTTGTTAAACTTCCTGGTAGAGATGGGTGCAGCTGTGTCCATTTACCCTTCCTGAAGGGCTGTATCAGGCTTAATAATTCTCTTATAAAAATACTCATGTCCTCCAACTATGGCTTCATCTATAGCACAGCAGCTGCTCTCCAGACAGTCCTCCAACACATCACTGACAACAGATAAATATCAACAAATCCAGTGGTTCAGACTCTCTATACTTTAACTAGTAGAGAAACACTTGAAATTCATACTTTGAATCTCAGAATCCAGTGCCATGTTACTGAAAGGAAAGACTCTTTAGATACAATTAAGGAATAGGGATTAAGACTTCC
The DNA here is from genome assembly GCF_907164565.1 of Psammomys obesus. Classification (NCBI taxonomy): domain Eukaryota; kingdom Metazoa; phylum Chordata; class Mammalia; order Rodentia; family Muridae; genus Psammomys; species Psammomys obesus. The sequence continues at coordinate 4,357,789 of NW_026585797.1, read as the reverse complement.
AAGTGAGGTCTGCTGTCTGCCAAGTTCTTGGACAGATTTGGATTCCAGGATAGGGAGCATTCACTAGCTAGCAGGATCATCTGCATCAGATATCTAATCCTCTGGCACCTTGCTATTTGGCTTCTCCGCCTTCAGTTCATGATAAATGTAAGTTGTTTAAGCCACCCTATTTATTGTTATCTGTTGGAGCACCCCAAACAATGACATTACAGGTGAGGGAAACACTGATGAAGTTGTTTTTATTTCCTAAGGTATTTCAGTTGCTTCAGGAGAACATAAAAAAGATTTTCAAACTATGGAAATAAATTCAAATTACTCAAATGAAATCACTATTTATTCTCAGCTTGTTAGAGCAAAAGAACCAGTCACCATAACTTATATTTGTTAGAGAATTAAAGCCAGGTAGAAGACTGGAAATGTTTTATGTAAAAAGAAATAGAGAAGGTATCAGGAAAGTGTTCAAGAGTGTGTGGGAGGCTAGCTTCCTAAAGCTTGAGTATTTGGCTAAGAGAGAAGATTTGATTTTTCTTTGATTAGTCTGCACCTGAAGCAATGTCACATATTTTCACTAAACATATAAGGGTCTAAATATGTCTAAAAATAAGTGAAATAAAACAATATGGACGTGCTTCAGTAAGTAAAGAAAACATGTGATATCTGGTTTATGAAAAGCCCTCCCAGGGAAAAACAGAACCAGAGTGTGTTTTAAAGGGTAATGAGTGTGAAGTGGTTTGACTCAAAGAGCTTTCACAAGAACTCATGGATGAAACATAACCAGTCACAAGGTGACCTGAGCATGGAAAGTAGACATGAAAGCAGGTGATGTGGCCTGAATAATGTGGGCACAAGCATCTAGTGAAAAATGAGATTCAAAGTTTATACTGAGTGCTACAGTGGTAGAATGATAGCACAAAAATAAAACGACAGAAAACTGAGAAGTGCTGGACTGAGTATGGATGCCATAAACTTTATCAATGTAAAGGAGCAAAGTTGTCTTAGGACAATATTAGCTTTTACTTTGGTTGCTGATTTTTAAAATGACAACATATTCAAGAGAAACACCAGTAGGCCGATGGGCATTTGTCTTCTGTATTTAAAATTGGAAAACAAGAGAAGGATATAGTTGAAACACCCCTTAGCAAAGTGATACTTTATGCCAAAATACACTCCTCCTGATGGAAAGATCAGTGGAGAGAAATTCATAAACAGCCTATGACCCCCACAAAGAGAAGAGAAATAGGAACTGGTGAAAATCCACAAAAGCAGAACAAGGTATTCATATATCTCCATGCCACAGAACCTTGGGAGAATCTATGCAGATGGTGAGGGGAGGGCATATTTTAGGTTGTTAAGTATTCAAGGTGAAACCCTATGAAATACAGAGCATAACTTGTCCTGATGAAATGCTTAGAATGGTCTTACATTATATAAAAAACTAAAGGACTATATTTTATATCCTGAATGAAGTTTACCATTAAGGGAAAAGCTTGAGCTTTGGCTTTTCAAAAAATCAAATACAAACAAAATGTGGTCTGGCTGTGAATATAAAATCCAGGATGATAATTTATTTATACATAATTAAAATTGCAAATCAAATTAAAAGTGATCACTCAGATATACATAGTAAATACATAGCAGGTTATATGGGAATATAGGAAAATATAAAAATAAATGCTATTCAAGTCAGTAGCAACTGACTTAAATCCTTTGTAAATGTTTAATTACTGATATCAGAGAAATTTCACATAAATTTTACCAAAGCAGAGTAGGACATAATTATGAAATGTATAAAATTCAAAGTAATTATAATATCTTTAAAAGAAACTGTGAGGCAGATTCTTAAAGATAAAGTTTCACATAGCATTTCATAGCATTTGTCTGTTTGTTTGTATTTCTGTTTTGAGACAGTATCCCAGGCTGTCCTTCCACTCATTATGAAGCCGAGGAACCCTTGATTGCTTGATCTTTATTATTTTCCTTCACCAGTGCTGGGGTCAAAGATATGGCTCCCCATACCACTTCTAATAACTTTTATAAAAGAATTCACATTTATATTGAATTTATGGTAATTATCTTGTTAAACCTCTGTTATTTGTTTAACTCTTCCACTAAAAATCTTCACAAGAGAAAAGAAAATGCCTTTCAAAAATATGTCCTTTACAATTGATAGTCTCTTTCAGTGTTCATTAATATCACTGAGAAGTGTGTAGATGTAGCTTTTCATACCAAAAGAATCATCAGAGTATCACAAACTGCATCAGAAGAGCAAATTTGTCCTCTAGTGTGTAGCAAAGTTAGTGGCTCAAGATTTAGGAAATGCCATTAGAAAACTTATTACTATGCATTTTAACTGAAAAGTAAGTAAATAAGTAACAAAAAAGGAAAACAAAGTCAGTCACCAAAAGGCCTAATGTGAGAGTTAATTTACATTTTGAAACTCAATTTGAATATCTTTAGTAGAAATCTTCATACAAAATAAAATATTAAAGACTCCTCAAATATAAAATGTCAAACACTACTCAAATAATGACTAGTGGCAGGTGCATCTCTGTGTTCAAGGCCAGCCTGGTCTACAAAGTGAGTCCAGGTAACTCCTATGGAGTATTTTAGAAAGACTAAAGACCCATGAAACATAATTCTAAATCTCAGGTAAAATGTTGAAATATTTTTTAACAAAGTTTCACAAATAAATTTTCAGTATGGATTCTTCTAGAATATTCTTTAGTCTTTCTTTTATCTATCTTTCAAAAACAAACAACCAAAACCAAAAATACATAAGAAACACACTACTGATTGGGGAGGACCTCCTCCCCTTTCATCTGACCCTGTTTTATCAAGTATCTTCAGGACTGGCTTCAAAGTCCTCCTCTGTGGCCTAGCAGGACTGCTCCTCCCTTAGGGGGTGGAGATGAGGGAAGGTGGGAGAGATTGGGAGGGAATGAAGGAGAAGGATACAGCTGGGATACAAAATTAATAAAATGTAACTAATAATAAAAATTAAAAAAAAAGAAACAACCAAACAAAAGAATAGGATAAATAAGTAAGACAATGCAGAAAAGAAAAGTACAGCTTCTGATCTGCAACTAAAAAAAGGCTCTAACCCTGGAGGGTATCAAAGCAGAAGGTGAGATGCTTATGGTCAACCTGTGGGTAGAGTGCAAGGAAATCTTAAGAAAAAAGTGGGAAATAGTAAGACCTGGAGGAGACAGGAGCTCCACAAGGAGAGCAACAGAATCAAAAAATCTGGCCCCAGGGGTCTTTTCTGAGACTGATACTCCAGCCAAGGACTATTCATGGAGATAACCTAGAATCCCTGCTCAGATGTAGCCCAGGGCAGTTCAGTGTCCAAGTGGGTTCCATAGTAATGGGAATAGGGACTGTCTCTGACATGAACTGATTGGCCTGCTCTTTGATCACTTCCCCCTGAGGGTGGGAGCAGCCTTACCTGGACACAGGTGAAGATAATGCAGCCACTCCTGATGAGACCTGATAGACTAGGATCAGAAGGAAGGGGAGGAGGAACTCCCCTATCAGTGGACTGGGGGAGGAACTTGGGTGGAGAAGGGGGAGGGATGGTGGGATTGGGAGGGGAGGAGGTAGGGAGTTACAGGGGGATACAAAGTGAATAAATAATAATTAATAAAAATTAAAATAAAAAGAAGAATATTTTAAAAAAAGAAACACACTACAGGCACACACAAAACAAAAAACAAAATTAGAAATAAAAATATATAAGTAATAAAGATAATTATATTTCTTGGGGAGAATCTCAATTGTTTTTGTTTTGTATCTGTAGTACCAGTTGGAATCTAAACATTAGTTTTTATTGTCATCCCTAAACTGTGGCAGGATATGTTTGTTTTGTTTTAACATTTTTCGATAGAATTTTAATGAAAACTTTAGCTACAACTTTTATTTAAACTTGATTGTAAAACTGGAGACAGAAGCAGATGCTAAGATGCATAGCCAAACTTTGGGCAGAGTTCAGGGAATCTTATGGAAGAATGGGGAGATAGAAAGACCTGGAGGGGTCAGGAGCTCCACAAGAAGAGCAACAGAACCAAAAAATCTAGGCCCAGGGGTGCCTTCAGAGATTGATGAATCAACCATGGACAATGTATAGAGAGGCCTAGACTGCTTGCTCAGATGTAGCTCATGGGCATCTCAGTCCCCAGTGAGTTCCCTAGTAAGGGAAGCAGGGCAGTCTCTGGCATGAATTTCATTGCCTGCTCTTTGATGTCCTTCTCCCACCCTCAAGAGGTGGCCTTACTAAGCCATCGAGAAAGAGGATCCAGACAGTCCTGATTAGACCTGAGAGGATAGGACCTGGTAGTGGGGGCAGAAGACCTCCTCTATCAGTGATCTAAGGGAGATTCATATTGGGGGAAGGAAGAAGGATGGGACAGGGTGGAGATGAGCAAGAAGGTTACAGCTGGAATACAAAGTGAATAAATTGTAATAAATAATAATATTTAAAAAACGAATTGTACATTGTGTTGTTCAGTGTTAGAGTCTGCTGTTTCGTATCACTATTATTCGATGAAAATATTTTTGTTGGTAGGAAGTTATCCAGAATTTGATGTGCTTGAAAGCAACATGATGTCAGCATTTAAAGTTGTGGGTATAAGATTTTGCTGCTTTTGTTTTCATACTCTGTAATTTTTGTAAGATCCATACCTGACCAATATTCTTTATTTTTATTTTTATTTTTTAATATTAGTTACAGTTTGTTAATTTTGTATCCCTGCTGTATCCTGCTCCCTCTTTCCCTCCCAATTCCACCCTCCCACCCTCAGCAACTCCCTGCTCCTTTCCAAGTCTATTGATAAGGGAGAATCTCCTCCCCTTTCATCTGATACTGGTTTATCGGGTGTCTTCAGGACTGGCTGCAAAGTCCTCCACTGTGGCCTAGCAGGGTTGCTCCTCCCTTGGGGGAGGGGGGAGGTCAAAAAGCCCATCATTGAGTTCATGTCAGAAGCAGTCCCTATTCCCCTTACTAGGGTACCCATTTGGATACTGAGCTACCAAGGGCTACATCTGAGCAGAGGTTCTAGATTGCATCCATACATGGCCCTTGTTTGGAGAAACAGTCTCATAAAAGACCCCATTGCCCAGATATATTTGGTCCTTGAAGAGCTCCTGTCCTCTCCGGCCTGACCAATATTCTTGATCTTTAGGTGTGCCATAGTGTCTTTGAGGAGATATTAGGAGCACATAATTATAAATGGGAAAGTTCTTAGTTGAACATCTCCCTGATTATCTGTTTGTTTGCTATATGGTTAGCCAGGATAAAAATAAAAGGAATCATGTATTTGTTAGCCCAATTATTTTTTTTCTTTCATGCAGTGATAATCCATAACAACAACAACAACAAAAAAAAAAATAAATGGAAAATGTGCTCATATAATTACAGGTTCAGGTAATACAGGAGTTTAATGTCATTCCTTTCTTATCTATGGATATAAGCCTCTCAGTTAATCATAGTTTGAATTATCCAACTGGTTATTTTAATTTGTTCTTTTCCATGGATTTTTGTTTTATTTTTAATATTGGAAACAAAAATGTTGCTTACATCTTTATTCTTTACTCAGACTATAATAGACATTTACATCTTTACTCAAACTATAAAAGAAATTTAATGCTGATGTGAAATAAAATTGTATTAAAACAATTTTTTAGATGTCTTTCATTTTAATTTTTATTAATTTATTCACTTTGTATCACATCTGTAGCTTCCTCCCTCTACCCCTCTCAATCCCAGCCTCCCTTCCTCTTCTCTACCCATGCACCTCCCCCAGTCCACTGATAGGGGAGGGCCTCTTCCCCTTCCATTTAATCCTTGTCTATCAAGTTTCATCGAGAGTGGTTGCATTGTCTTCCTCTGTCTTGGAGAGGTCAATGATACAAGGCAAATGGTGGGAACTAGAAAAGATCATCCTGAGTGAGTTATCCCAGAAGCAGAAAGACACATACAGTATCTACTCACTCATAAGTAGATATTAGACATATAATATAGGATAAACATACTAAATCTCTACACCTAAAGAAGCTAATCAAGAAGGAGGACTCTGGGTAAGATGCTTAATCCTCATTCAGAAATGCAAAGGGGATGGACATCAGAAGAGGGAGAAAACAGGGAACAAGACAGTAGCTTACCATAGACAGCCTCTGAAAGACTCTACTGATAGATGTATGGAAGCAGAGGCTAAGACTCATAGCCATACTTTGGGCAGAATGCATGGAATTTTATGAAAGAGGGGTGAGACAGAAAGACCTGGAGGAGACAGGAGCTCCAATACCTCAGCAAAGGACAATGCATGGAGAGGACCTAAAACCACCAACTGAGATGTAACCTATAGACTAAGTGTCCAAGTGGCGTCCCAAGTAAGGGGAGCAGGGGCTTTCTCTGACATGAACTAAGTGGGAGGCTCTCTGATTACCTCTGATGGGGGGTACAACCTTGCCAGGCCATATAGGAAGACAGTGTAACCACCTTGATGAGACCTGATAGGCTAGGGTCAGATAGAAGTGGAGGAGGACCTCCCATATCAGTGGACTAGGGGAGGGATATAGGGGAAGAAAAGTGAGGGTGGGTGGGATTGGGATGAGAAGAGAGAGATGAGTCCACAGCTGGGATACAAATTGAATAAACTTTAATAAATAATAATATTAAGTATCCTATTAAAGAAAAATGTTGCACTGAAGCTCTTATCACCATGGCCCATCAGTTAAGCTATGAAGCCTTCCACCTGGTGATAAGTTGTAACCATTGGATTGTGCCAAAAACCAACCTACTTTTCCTGAAGTTGCTTATGTCAGGTCATTGGGCAAAGCAATAAAAAACTCACAGATGTTATGCCGATTTCACAGGACCCCAAAGACCACCAAGGAGCTGATTCCAATGCAAACACAGTAGGTTCTTTTTATTACAAGCTGGAGCTTGGGCCCAACCCCTCACCAACACAGAGGCTGAGAGAGAAGAACACTGAGCTCAGGAGAAGGAGGGTGATTTATACATATCAGTCCCTCCCTGCCAGCCCAAAGCAGGGCCACTCTAGCCATGCAAGTCTTTATTGATTGAAACACAAAAGTGGATGTTACATTTTAGGCTGATTGGTTGAGGAAAGACTCCAAAACCATGAAAGGTCTGGCTTCCTTTGTTTGGCTATTGCTGGGGAAGATGGCCAATCTGGTTAGATTTCCTAGCAACTGTATCTCTGGTGGGCAGGAAAGAATGCAGTAAGGCTGAGTTCTCCCTACAAGTGGTATTGAGAGACCAAAGAATTAAAAATTAGGTTTTTTTGGGTATTGGCTTGAAGTTTAAAGCACAAGCCTGAACAAAGTCCAGACAGGTGGAGACATGTCCAGCCACCTGCAGGGAGGAACTAGCTTTACTGCATTCTTTCCTGCCTACTAGAGATACAGTTGCTAGGAAACCAGCCCCTCTCCCCAAGCACAGCCAAACAAGGGAAGTCAGACCATTAATGGTTTGAGGGCCTTCTGATAGACAATCAGTTCAAAATGTAGCATCCCTATTTGTGTTTCAACCAATAGACCCTTGCCAGGTAGGAATCCCTACTTTTGGCATGCCAGAAGGGATGGGACTCTTTAAACATTTCGTTCAACTGCTCTGGTGGAGAGGATATGAGTCTGAGCTATAGCTTATAAATAAAAAGATCCTCATCGTTTTGCAATGGACTCAACTGCTTGTGGTCTTTTAGGATCAGGGGTCTGACGAATCTGGCACAACATACTTGTGTATTTTTGACATCTCAAGGTGGTACATGGTTGGTTGTCAGGGCGCAGTCACATCGATAGTACACCAGTTGACGAGCTGGCAGACCACGGCCATGCGGAATCTGGGAGACATTCCAGATCCCAGCAGGGACAGGACTCTCCAATAGCACTGTGAGGGACATTGGCTCCCAAGTCTGTTTGATAGACCTAGAAAGTAGGTCACTCCTACAGAGACAGGAAGTGATGCCAACATACTGGCTTTGGGTTATTATTGACTATTTGGAGAGATTTTCAGTGGCTGTGGAATTGCACTGTCCACTCTCCTCTCTGTGTTTTGGGCTTCTGTGGCAGGGAAGCCATGGCAGGAGTCTATGAGTCTGTGAGTCATACTTATGGATCTACTTCTCTTTCCAATGGTGGACCGGCTACACAGCTACTTTGTTCATGTTTGTCTTTCTGTTTTGTTCCTTGTGTTTGTGAATCCTTGTTTGTATCAGACTGTGTTCTGTGCCATCAGACAGACTTCCTTGAATCCCTCCCTGTTCCTCCTGATTCTTCTATCGTTGCCTGGTTCCTCCTCCCTGCTTCCCCCAGGCGATCGGGCTCTGGCATTCTGGTGGATGTGGGATGGGTGGGGATGCAAGGGTGGGGCAGGAAATGAAATTGTCTGGGACTGCTCCAGGCCAAATAGCAGCCACCATCACCACTGAATCCACTTTCAACGTGAGCAGGGTTGGCTGCTCAAGCTTGCCCAGGCTGATGGGATCAAGTGCTTGAAATTACAGCTAGATGGAGTAAGAAAAGTTTTGCTTGTCTTTTTAAATGTATGTATGACCATTATATGTTTGTTTCTGAATGATCTTAAATGGTTAATATGCTCTGTGTGTCTAGGTTGTAGATTAACAATTATTGGAAATGTTTAAAGTTTAAATCCAAACTCTTGTTTAGAACATATATGTGTGCATATGTGCTATAGAGGCACAGATGCTTTTAAGTAGCAACCATGTGACTTGCCATACATGTGATGTGACTCTGCCATATTGAAATTGTCAAGTGGTGTGACTCAGGGAAAGAAAAAAATTACAGACCCTCTTAGTCATAATAAATTCTGTTTATCATCCTAATTCTTTTTATCTAAGAAGAAAAGTCTAATTTTAAATTGGTATTGATTTTAGAGATTGGCTTGTTTGCACTGGTAAAATTTGTTTTTTACCTAAAAAGGTTACTTTATTTTGATATTGCAAAAACAGATTTCATCTAAAAATGTGTTTATGGCTATGACATATTTTAACATTAATCAGGCATTTTAAAATATGACATTGGGCAGTCTAACAAAGAACTTGGAACAGTTTCTCAACCCCTTGGGCTAGGACAAAAGACCTTGGTACTTATTTTATTAATTTTACCTTATGAAACCAAGCCATACTGTTTGAGCCAATTAAGAAAATTGCAGTTTTTACCTTGTATCATGTCAAGATAGTAAAAACTCATGGAATGACCTAGTAAATAAATGATGAGAACAATTTTGATTGAAGTTTTTATGTTGTCTGAAAAACAAGAAAGCAAGCAAGTGACTGGAATAATAAAGAAAAGAAAATAATAGCTTGTCTAAAGTTAAAAAAAAAAAAAGTCTGGTTAAACCAGAAGAATGGAGCTAGGAAAATCCTAAAGGTATATAGAATGTTATGGAAGGTCAGAGTATTTATAGAAAGCTTGGGGGCATAAGAACTGTATTTGCTTTGGATTTTCATACCCCCAAATATGATTTGAGAAAGAATTGTAAAATTGTTACACCAAGTTCGCGAGCCCCCAAAAGATCTACAGGAAACGACTCTGTTGCAAAGCACGAGGGTCTTTTTATTGTAAATTACAAGCTGCAGCTTGGGCCTAAACAGCCCCACTGCTGAAGCGGTGGGAGCTGAGCGCACCATCCCCAGGTTAGTTGGGTGATTTATACATTCTGGTCCCTCCCAGCATGCCCAAGGCAGGGGCAATTCCTGCCTGGCAAGCATCTATTGGTCAAAATGCTACAGTTTGAATTGATTGGCTATAGGAAGGTCCCCAGACCATAATGACCTGGTGTCCCTCCCTAGAGGGATGGGCCAGTTTCCTAGCAACTGCTATCTCTAGTAGGTGGGGAAAGAATGCAGTAAGGCTGTCCTTCCCCTCAGGGCATTACTAGACTTCTCCACCCACATAGTTCAGGCCTTAACTAATAGCTGCTAATTTTTAATCTTTTTGGTCTCTCAAAAGATGTTGTTCTTCATTTAAAAGGCTGGTGCTTCTTCAATACAAAATGTTTGCTTATGCTCGTGAGAGGGGGCAGAGGACTGCAGCTCCATGTTTGCACAGGTTTATCCAGGGTTGTGTTCATGTCGTTGTTAACCATTACATGAAATACGTGCTTGACTGCCAGTTCCTGAGTGAATGGAGTAATGTTGTTTCATTCTGGCCGATGGGTTTGGTATGGCCAGAATAGTTCAAGTACAGTTTATAATTGTTCTATACTGTTCTATTATGAAGTTGGTTCTAAAACTCATTTGATTACAATGTTAAAATTTGTTTATGGGAAACTGTAAATGCTCCACAGTTCTATACCATGGGAGGCAGCAACACCATCAGTGACTCCTAATGGCTATGTTTTAAATTGCCACCCACAGCCTGTAACAACATGTGGCTAGCTGCCACGTTGGTTCAGGGATAAAGAGAATGGAGCTATAGCTTTACGGACATTTTTTCTGAGGACTGCCAGCTCTATTCAGTTCACTGTTCAGTGCTAAATGCAACTTTTTTTCCTTTAAGCTTTTTGTTGTTCAGTTTTAATGCAATGTGGTAGGATCAGCAAGATTTGCTAGAACTCCATTTAGTTGAAAGTTTTGCTTTGATTTTAGTTCAGAAAGATATTTATATGCTAAAGATTCATTGTATGCTAATAACTAAAGTTGGTTACAGATTGAGCTTTACCTAGTCTTTTGTTTTATGTTTTCAAGGTTAAGCCTAAGATGGGCAAATATAAAGTTTGCCTATGCTAGATCTACTTAAAATAGATATGGTCCTAAAATGGTCATTTAAGGAGTATGCCAGAATTAGAGACTATGGCATTCTGTTTTACAGGATGTAATTTAAAGTAGATAATTAAAGATATACAAAGAATAACTCATATGCCAGCCCTTAAGCTTGTCAGAGATCTGTGGAATATGGCATTTTTAACATGCATATGCTTATTATGACAAAGAATACCAAAATCCTGGCAGTAGCTCCCCAAGGTCTCTGAGAAGATTTGGACATGAAGACAGATGACTTCTACTTTGGATTGTGGTATGCTAACCACTGGGCAAGACTGCCCCAACTGGCCCACTGCTAGGGCCCAGCCTAAACTATGGACAAAGCTAAAGAAACCTGGAAAGTCACTGTTTCAAGCTGATGAAGGAGAGATGAGATAGATTTCTCATGTTCTTTTTACCACAAAACAGTCTCTCATCTTCTGTGCCTGATGGCCAGACCACCTCTGCTCATGATGCCATGAAACCACAGGAGGCAAGGACAACTGCTTAGGTGGTAGACTGACTAGTCGTCACTGTCATTTTGATTGGTATATAGATTGGTACATTTATTTAGCTTATAATTTATCCTTCTCAGGTCTCTGATCACACTGATGGCTAAGCTAAGCTAATGGTAGCTTTACAGCTAAAGAGCAGACAATTATGTCCATGGTTAGTTCATTGGTCAATTGATTAACTTGTAAGCACTACGAGGTACTAGCTCTCTTACTTAGAAAGACAAAGAAGTTTGCCTTGTTCACAGGCATCATGTTAATTGCCTGTGTCTTACGGTGAATAACTGGATAGAAAGATGTAAAGTTTATGTAAGTTCAGAGGATTTGAAAGTTTAAGTTATGAGGATATAAAAAATAATTGAGGGTCTAGGAAAGTGTTTCAAAGTTGGTTAATACAAGGAAGATTGGAGGGTCAAATTAGGTGTTTTAAGGAAGTTGAATGTAAATTGTAGTGATATAAGAAAGTAATTTAAGGCATATTGAAATTGGGAGATATTTCAGATTTCTCCACCCCAAGCTATTGTTGTGCTTATGGTGTTACAAGATTTCAGATGTTTAGAGTTTTGACATTGATCAGTAGAGTTTTGACAAGTTAATGGTGCACTGAGTGCTTATTATTCAGTCACAAGCATGAGATTTTAATTTCCTTTTGGCTGTCTTCTGGAGATAGACTTAAAGGTGCATCTCATCATAATAAAAGCATCTGTCTAATGTGTATATCTCACCCAAATGCCATAGCTTTTACCAGGTCTTACTGGCATGAGTTTATTCCTGCTATCTTGTAGACACCTGTTACCTACTTTTTCTAAAGTATGGATCTCAATTCAATGGTGATGCTAATATGAGTTTTCAGGAAACCAAAAAGTCATGAGACCTGGAACTGGCATAACTCAAACGCACCTCAGATGAGTTTTTCCCTTGGTCTTGTGATTACTCATTTTCCTATTCACTAGACAAGTTTTAATTTCTTCCTCTAGTCTGTATTTTCACTGGTTGACAGAGTTTATTTGGGGATCAGCTATGGACTGCAAGCTGATATCTAGACCTGCTGGAAGCTGACTTGATTGCTTCATGCCTCTTCGGGTGGATCAACTAACCAAATGCTTCTAAGGACTGCCCCTTTACCCAATCTTTGGCTGGCATTTCAGTCTTCCAAGACTCTGATGCCAGTGTCCTCTTGTCAGAACTAAAGCAATTTCAGAAGAAGAGACCTTTGCCCATAATCGCACTTAACAGGCTGAAATGCTGTGTCTAAAGGGGCTCCCTGACATTAGCTATTTTCTTGGGGACTTGCTTAGCTGGAACAGCAACTGGACAAAGCCTGTAGAGACTCTAGAAAGACAGGATTCCAGGAGATAATTTAAATCCTGGTAAAATAGTTCTCCTTGGCTTACTACCCTTATATCTACCCTGATTGGAACTCCTACTAATTTTGATTTTTACATTTGGGCCTTGTATTTTAAATTGCTTGAATGCTTGGGAGCAATACAATAATGGTACTCAGATCCCATTATGGAAAGGTATTTCTGAAGGACACCAGGGATCATATCTGGAAGACCCAAGATTAGGTCTCAAATGATCATGGAAAAGTGGGAATGAGAGATCAAAGAATTAAAAATAAGTTTTGGGGAGATGTTGTTTTAAAGTTTAAAGCACAAGCCTTAACAAAGGCTAGACAGGTGGAGACATGTCCAGCCATCTGAGGGGAGCAACCTGCCTTACTGCATTCTTTCCTGCCCCCTAGAGATACAGTTGCTATGAAACTGGCCCCTCTCCCCTAGGACAGCCAAACATGAAAAGCCAGACCACTAATGGTTTGGGGGCCTTCCTATAGACAATCATTTCAAAAATGCAACATCCCTTTTGTGTTTCAATGAATAGATGCTTGCCAGGCATGAATTCCCCTGCTTTGGGTATGCTAGGAGGGACTAGAATCTTTAAATCAACCACCTAACTTGAGCATGGGGCTCTCTGCTCTCAACTGCTTTGGTGGTGATGGTATGAGCCTGAGGTATAGCTTGTAAATAAAAAGATGCTCATGTGTTTTGCAAAGGACTCAACTGCTGGTGGTCTTTTGGGGTCTCACAAATCTGGCACAACCATAGTACATGTTTCAACATATCTGGCCTTTTTTTCAGGTTTGTGTTTTAAACTTTAATCCAATAACCCAAAAAGCTAAATTTTAATTCTTTGGTCTCTCACTAATACAGTAGTACATTTTGTAAAATATTACTTTTGTAATCTAGAGTTAATTGTGGTTCTATATGAATTTTAGGATTGTTTTTTGTAGTGCTGTTGAGACTATCATTGTTATTTTGACACAAATTGCATTTATTTGTAGACCACTTTGTGTTTTAGATATTTAACTATTTTTTTCCAGGGTATGTATATAGAACACTCTATTTGACTGTGTGCGCCTACCTGTATATGCAGAGCAAATCTTTTTATGATAACTTTAAAAATACTTTTGGAAATTAATGTAATTATATTATTTTTCACCTTTACTTCCACCTCACCACATTTTCTCATATGTCACCTTGTTCTTTTAAATATATGTTCTCTTTTTCCTTAATTAAATATAGTTTTACACACAGTATCTATTCATAAATACATTAAAACAAGTCATTCCACATAATGTTACCTGTTAGTATAAGATCTCAAGGCTGATCACTTTGAATTGGATAACCCAATGGGGTCCCTACCCTGTGGAAGATCATTTATCACACTTTCTATAGTTTCCATTTGCCCACAGCTCTGTCTATGGCTGAGGTCTTACAAGATTTCTCTATTCCATATTAACATGTACGTTGGTATCTCCATTTTCAGGTGTTGTTTAAACACCAATTTTGATGAGACTTCACAGTTGAAGTATTTATGTTATTTCAAGGGAAAAAAATTGCTCACAATCTCAGTTTCTCTGACTATTATGCTTATTCTATCCTTTCAGTCACAATGATTCATGAGCCTTATGTGCCAGAGTTCTATTGGAGATATTTCTTTTGGAACTGGGCTACACAACTGTATATTTGACCAACTGTGATTTTCTGGTAATATTCTCAGTCTGTTGCTAAAAAACATCTCTTTGATGTAAGTAGGTATTAAGCCCCACTAGGCTCTTTATTTGAGGTGTCTTTATATGTTGTTTTAATTACTATGGTTCTATAATATATCTTGGGCATTGTAATAAGAATCATTTTGTTATTTTTGCTCAGAATTATTTTGGCTATTTATGATATCCTGTGGTTGCAAATAAAATTTGGGAATTTTTTAAAAAGATGGGGATTGTGGGAGGTATTGCATCAAATCTTTAAAAATGATATTTCTTTTGGTAAAGTTTATTACACAATATTAATTCACCAATCCATGAACATGGGATGTCTTTCCATATCATACCATATTTCTCTATATCTTCAAAGTTTTGACATTTTCATTGCAGAGGTTCTTCACTCCCTTTGTTAGGTTTGTTCCTAGATGTTTTATTTTTATTAAGGTTACTTCAAACTGTAGAGTGTCCATATTCTGCTGTATGTTTGTTACTGGTATTTAGAAAAGCTATGTATTTATGTAAGTTTATTCTGTATCCTGCCATACTGCTGAATTTGTGTACTTTTGAAGTTTTCTGTAGAAATTTTAGAAAGTTCCTTTTAATCCTGTATCTTCTATGACATTAATTATGAAGACATGTTAGATTTTATCAAAGATATTTTTGCATCTTTTGGGATATCATGTTATTATTTTCATCAAGTATATTTATGTGGTTTATTACCTTTATTGACTAACAAATGTTAAACTATATCTGCATTTCAGGAATAAAATCAACCTGGTCTTTTTGTATAATTGTTTGTATGACTGTATTATATATTCAGTTATTTTATTAAATATTTTGAGTGTATAATTATTAGGCATTTAGGACTACACTTTATGTTCTTTTTGTGTATTTACACAGTTTTGCTATTGGTGTGATGTTGGCATCATAAACATAGTTTGGGAGTTCTCTTTTCATCTTTTTATATATACATATGTATATATATATATGAAAGACTATATGGTATATCTCTGCTTTGAATGTATCTCATTCTGGATTTTTATAAGTTTTAAGGTTTTTTTATTACTATTTCAATCTCATTTTTTATGTATATGCTTACCTATTTGCTTTTTTGGTTTAAGTTTGGAGGTATGAGAGGGTTGAAAAAATTATGATATTCTTTAACATTTTCTAGCTTAATGGAGTAAAGATTTTGACAATATTCCCTTCCAGAATTTTCTCTTTCCTCTAGGCATGATGGGTTACACATATATATACTGAGTGTATTCGTCTTTCTAGAGGATTTCTAGGGATAGAACTGAAGTCAAAGTTGTAAATCATATGCTCCACCTGCTAGACCATGTCCCCACCATATTACAAGTATTATCTCAATAGATTAAGTAAATGTAAATAATTCCATTCATTTTTGCACAATTGTCCTTGACTTTTATAAGAGCAGAAAATACGTTTTGAAGAGACTTTCTCATTTCCCTTTATTAAACAATTGCTACTATTATTAGTTTTCAACAATAACAATAAAAAGCACATACACAGAAAAAAGAAAAACCCAAAAGACAAGCTGTTTCTATTTGGGGAAAATATAGACTTAAAAATACACATACACACACACATACATATATATGTATTTTTAAATATTCTGAAGCATATAATCTGATGTCTTTCAGAATTAATATAGCTTAAAAACTAAATAGATAAATACAAAAAAAGCATACCAAATACTCCAGCCTCCACCCACAAAAATGAACTGTGTCAACATGACAGAATAGACAGCAATTTCCTGTTACCTATAAAAATTTTAAAGTAAAGTAAATAAAAATTTTAAAGTACAATTAAACAAATTTCTCCCTATAATATTTTGCACTCTGCAAATTCTTCAAAAGTAATGGAGGTTACATTGTAGAAGCTAAAACGGTAGACATAGCAGTCTTGAGACTCAAGCTAAATATATCAGCATAAAGCAGTATGCATGTTGTAAATACAGCTAACAAGTAATAGCAGCAGAAATTATGCAAAAGAACTACTTCAATCAAGTAAGCCCGAAAGTGAAATAAAGAAATCACCACTGTTGCTCATTGTTAGACCTAGGAGACAGCAAGTTAAAAACAAGGAGAAACAAAAGTGGCAGGATCATTTTGAAGAATCAATTATTAATGAATGAGGTGAATAACCCATGTTAATATTTATCAAATGGATAGCTTTCCTAGGGATAAGGTCATCATCATTAGTCTAGTATTACTCTAGCTTACACTCTGCTCATACAGAAATATGTGGAAGACATGGCAGATACAATTTCTAGATTAGGTTTATCTGAAACTTCTGTGTGACTGAAAAGACAAGAGGTAAAGAAATTGGAAAACTGTACTCAAGACAGTTTTTGAATGCAGTGTTATTTTATTAAAAAAGTGAAGTTTTTGCCAATGAATTTTTTAATAGGAACATGTTTATATTGTGTAGAAGGGCTTTACTGCTCTTATTTCTATGATGACTTTCCATTTCAAGGCTATCTAAGAAGTCTTCTGTCCTACAATTTACTTGAAATTATCATTAGGTACTAGTAGAAAAATTCAAAGACAGGCGCTTTAGAATGGAAGACATTTTTGAAACATATCCACATCTATTCACTGGGTCCCATTATAAAACTTCAAATTCCCAGTAGTAGAAATCCAAGTTTCTGAGAGGGGTGTGAAGTTTGGTGGATGGTAAACACTGTAGTGACAGAAGATTCGTGATTTGTGCCATTCATGTCAGATTAGTTACTTTTCCATGACTGAGAAAAGACATTGTGACCAAGACAACTTATAAAAGACATTACTGGGGGCTTGCTTATAGATTCAGAGGGAAATCCCATGATAATCAAGGGGGAGTGCATAGCAGCAGGCAGAGAAGAATGATATTGGAGCAATAGATGAGAGGATACAGCTCTCTCCAAAAGCATAGAGCAGAAAGAGAGATATTAGCCTTTTATTGGATGTAGGGTTGGTAGAGACCTTTTCCCATTCTATAGGCTGTCATTTTGTTTTGTTGATACTCTCCTTTGCCTTGGAGAAGAGTCTCAGTTTCATGAGGTCCCATCTATTAATTGTAGATCTTAGAACCTGAGCTGTTGGTATACTATTCAAGAAATAATTGTTGCACATTTACACAATGGAATACTGCTCAGCTATTAAAAAAAAAAAAAAGAAAATCATGAAATTTTCAGGCAAATGGATGGAACTAGCAAAGATCATCCTGAGGGAGGCAACTGAGAACCAGAAAGACATACATGGTATATGCTCATTTATATGCAGATATTAGCTGTAGAACATCAGATAACCACATTAAAATCTATAGACTTGAAGAAGTAAAATGCTAAGGTGGACACTAGCCAGGATGCTCAAATCTCATTCAGAAGGGCAAACAGAATAGACACTGGAAGCAGTGGAAGAGAGGAAACAGCGTGGGGGCCTACCACAGAGGGCCCTCTGAAATGCTCTACTGAATTGGATTGAAGCAGATGCTGAGACTTACAACCAAACTTTGAGTAGAGTACAGGGAGTCTTATGGAAGAAGAGGGTGAGGTGGAGATAGATGGACATGGAAGGGAAATGAGTCTCACAAGGAGAACAGCAAAGCTAAAAATCTGAGCCTAGGGAGTCCTGCAAAACTGATATACCAACTAAGGACCATGAAAAGAGGTGACTTAAACCCTGCTCAGATGTAGCCAATTGGCAGCTCAGTCTCTATGTGGGTTCAGGAGTAAGGAGAGCAGGGGCTGCCTCTGTCATGAACTCAATTGCCTGTTCTTTGATCACTTGCCCTTGGAGATTTAAGAAATAGGATCCAGGCAGTCCTGTTGAGCTGATGGCAGAGGAGGAGAACTACTCCTATAAGGGAGTAGGATAAGGGGATAAGAGGGAAGAGGGAGGATAAGGGTGGGTCTGGGAGGAGTTGAGGGAGAGGGCTTCAGTTGGAATATATAATGACTAAATTGTGAAAAAAAGAAAAAATAGAAATTAAAAAAACAAAAGAAAACAAAACAAAGAAGTCTAAAGTCTCTTCTAAGACTCAAGCCAATCTCATATTTGTAATTTCCTATGAAACCAAAAGACAATTATGTACTTCCAACATGAAATTGCAGGGAATATACACTAACATTCCAAACAGGAGTTATAGGAGAATAGTGGTGAAATGATGAATCAAGGTAAGACCAAACTCCAACAAGGGAAACTTCACAACTTTTCCAGAAGCAAAGGGCTTGGATGATTCCTCTCTTCTACATTTTCTCACTGCAACACACTTCTCTGGCTTGGGCTGGATCCACTCTTTGCAAGTATTTCTCCTTGGCAGACTTCCCAAGGTTCTGCCTCTACCAACGTCTTGTATTCTCCAATGAAATCCGTGCTTCACCTTCACAACTTCAGGAAGTTTTCTACCATGCACCTGTTTTCAGAGTTTTTATTAACCAAGGAAGAGTGTCCCACAACCCCTTTACTCCTGTGTCTTCCATAAGTTTAAATCCAGAAATATATGGCCAGTGTTGCCAAGGTCTGCTGCCTGCTTGGGCTGGAATTTGCCTTTGTTATTGAATTATATTTGCATAAGCCATGGTTTTGTGATGCTTTCTTTTGTTAAATAAGCTTTCCTCTTGACAAAATTGAAGCTTAGCTGGGTGATGTATCTTGGCTTCACCACTCCATTCATCTTTTTCTTCCCTCCATTGGGAAGAACACTACACTACTAAAGAACTTAATGAATTTGCTAATTCATCCAAACAGACGACTGGGGAATATTACTTAGAACAGATTTTAAGAGTGTGAGTTAATGATGGCAGAAACACTTAGTGTAAGGTCAAGATTTAATATGGACGTTCCCTTAGTGTAAAAAGGTGACAAAAGTTTATTTTATGGTTGGTTGAAGCATTTGTCCAAACATAGAGTATTGACAAGGAATTGGAGACACCTGATATCCTTTGGTTTAATGTTGTTGAAGGGATTTTAAAACTTAGGGAAACTGCAATACTATAGTGGGGAATGCTATATAAAATCTAATCATCTACTATGGGAAGGCCTAAAAGTTTTGTGGTTGTGGTTTTTCTTTCCAACCCTAAGCTTCCAGAATAATGACTCATGAGATGAAAAATATATTTACAAATATTTAGGCCATACAATTGGGCTCTTCTCTGACTCGCCCATAACTTAAACAAATTATACTAATCTACATTTCGCTGTGTGGATGCTTACATCTGCTCAGGTACCATGCATCTGTCCTCCTCACAACTTGCTGGTGAAATTCCCTGAACCTGGCTCTACCCTAGAAATATTTTTGTCTGCCAAATGCCCCACCTCCTATTTACTGCCTCAGCTATAGGCCATCAGATTTTTTATTGACAGACAATGCATTCATACTATACAAAAGATATTTCTCTACATAGAAGATATTTCTTTTACTAATCCCCTATGACACAAAATCATGAGAGAGTCATGAACACACTTGAAGAGCTTTGTTGTTACTCTTTTCCTTGTTTAAGACCTTAAGGTTAAAAACTCTGATGCTCAGTTGGATGAATTAAATAAAATGAGCTTAACTGGACCCTTAATTTGTACTTTAAGTGTCGCATATGACACTAAATCATCAAAACGAAGTGATAGTACTTACTGTAAAGAGGAGTATAGATAATACAATGTCCATAATGTGCAACACAGACAGACTAATTTTTATGGTGGTGTGGCTCATATCGTCTTTTGGTACTAGAAAATAAAACTTGGTGTTTCCAGGCTTGAAATAGATAAGTCAAATAGATTTTTGTTTGATTTATATAACAAGAAAACTTTCTCATACAAATAAAAGAACAGTTACCCTGCTCATATATAGCTCATAGACTCAGTCTCTAAGTGGGTTCCCTAGTAAGGGGAACAGGGGCTGTCTCTGGAATGAGCTCAGTGTCAGGGTCTTTAATCACTTCCCCATGGGGGGGAGGGGTAGAGCCTTGCCAGGCCACAGAGGGAGACAATGCAGCTAGTCTTGATGAGACCTGATAAGCTAGGGCCAGATACAAGGGGAAGAGGACCTCTCCTATTATTGGACTAAGGGAAAGGCTTTGGATGAGAAGAGGGAAGGAGGGTGAGACTGGGAGGAGATGAGGGAGGGAGCTACAGCCATGATACAAAGTGTAATACAAATTGTAATAAAAGTTAATTTAAAAAGAACAGTTACATTGTATCATGGCAAAAGGAAATCTCAGACCATGATTCACCTTTAAAGGTGAGATAGTTTTCAGACCCAAAACCCTTTGAATGAAGGGATGGCCAGGTTTTCTTAGGAAGGTACATCTTTCTCCAGTCCTACCCTTTTACAAGGGTAACTCTACATGAGAAAAAAAATAATCAGACTGAATACTGGTTCTAAATTGATGACTCTAGGAGACCACAAGAAATCTTGTGGCTCTGCAGTTAAAATAGGGGCTTATGAAAGTCATAAGTGATTAATGGAATTTCAGCTAAATCACAGTAAGTCTAGTGAGTCTCTGAGCTCATCCTGTTGTTATTTATCCAGTTCCAGATATACTTGGGATAGATATATTTATAAGTTGGTATGTTTCTCACATTGACTCCCTAACATGTGGAATGAGGGCTATTATGTTTGGAAAGTCTTTAGAGTTGCCTTTGCCTGGAAAAACAGGGAATCAAAGATAGTATTGCATCTTTGTAAAAATTTCAGAAATTAGTGACACCATAAAGGACTTGGAAAGACTGAGGAGTGGCAGTTCCTCTCACATCTCTCTGTAACTCTCCTCTTTGTCCAGTGCAGAAAACAGGTGGACTGTGGAGAATGATGGTTGGTTATCAAAAACTCAATCAAGTGTTGACTTTGATTGCAGTTTCTATACCAGATATAGTATCCTTATTGATCTAACAAATGTCATTTTCTCAGTACCTGTCTATAGGGACCACCAGAAGCAATTTGATTTCAGTTAGCAAGGCAAGTGATATATAACTTTACAGTTTTATCTTAAGGATATAATAACTCTCGATTTATGTGTCATAACTTAGTTCAAAGTGATCTTGATCGTCGGTAACTTCCACAAAATACTATATTGTTGTACTGTATTAATGACAGTATGCAGATTGCACCAAGTGCACATATGCACAAAAATGGATGAGAAACAAATCCACCTAAAATCCAAGGACCTTCTACATCAGCGAAACTCTCAGGAATTCAGGGACACAGAGTGTACAGAGATATTATTTCTAAGGTGAAGGATAAGTTATTGTACCTGGACCCTTCCACTACTAAACAGAAATATTAAGTTAGTGTGAATATTTAGATTCTGGCAAGAGTTGGGTGTCTTACTCTGGTTCATATACCAAATGACTCAGAAAACTGCGACCTTTAAGTGGGACCCATAATAGAAGATCTTAAACAAGTCCAGGATTCCGAGCAGGCTGCTCTATCTCTTGGAGCATATGATCCAACAGACCTGTTGACACTATTTTAAATCCTTAGTAGATCCTTATAGTCTGAATCATAGAAAAGAATTTTGGGCTGAGTCCCAGATCCCTGGTACCATCCTCCCAGGTCTCCCATCTGCAAGCGGCCATACCAACTCCACAAGGCCTCTAAGCCAGTGACTGTAAGGCCTGCCCAACCCCTCAATGGCAGATAGCAGGCTGTACAGCCACCAAAATCCAGCAGACATGCCAAACAAACCAGGTACAACAGGCGCCTGACCATCTAGGTTTGTCAGACCACTGTTGTGGCTTCCCAGGACTTCCTAGAAGGCATCTGGACTGGCCACCCTGTCTGCGGCTGCAGCTGCTCTCCCTAGTTCAGCGGTTGCAGCACCACTGAGCTGGCAGAGCTCATCAAGTAATCCTGCATATGACTCAGCTGGTCCAAACCTGAGAGCAGAGAGCTGGAGTACCCCTGTAACCTCCTTGAGAGTGAGTGCACTCTCAAGTGCCTGCAGAGCCCCAGACCCAGGGTCCTCCTAAGCTAGCAGCTAGACATCAGATCCCTCCCACCCACACACCCACTGTAGGTAACAGAGGGACTCTTGGGACATTGATGCCTATGCTCTGTGGGTCCACCAGTGGAGTTCAGGCAAAAAAAATGCCTGGAGCTCAGACAAAGTGAATACCAGTAGCCTGTAGGCCACTGAGGTATTCAGAGCATTTGCATAAGGAAATTACACCCATGATTATCACCAGTGTCTGCTACATCTTCAGCGCATCCAACCCCATCAATGCATGCAAGGCAAAGCTCCTCACACACTCAAGGGTTCTACATTCTATAGCACCCTGTCCCTCAAGGCACACACACATGCACACACTTGCCCACACTTGTACTTCTATGCCCACAGACTTTCCTCCCACATGTACAGCTGAAACCACTGGACTTCTCTCATCTCTCTGAAGAATTCTCCAGACACCAGAGAAAGACAGTACCAGTCTGAACTGCAGAATCTAGGAAAAAACAGTGAAAGTTATAGATAGGCAAATGGCCAGAGGGTAGTGAAAGAACACATCCAACAAAAATCAGGACATCATGGCTTCACCAGCAACCCCTAAAATTAATGGATAATCCAATTCATTGGAAACACAGGAAAATGACTTTAAAGCTATGCTTATCCAGCTGTTGGAGGCACATATAAAGAAAACAAACAAATCTCTCAGAGAAATAGCCATACAAATACAGACAGTTAAATATGATCCGAAAAAATCCCTCAAAGAATTGACCACCCAAGTGGAGGCAAAGAAAGAGAAAATGAATAAAGCACTCAAAAAAAAAAAAAAAACCCACACCCAAATATAGCCAAACAAATAGAGACACAAGTAGAGGCACAATTAGTCGCATATAGAGAAGAAACTAACAACAACAAAAAAAGAGGCCGTCATACAGACACAGGAAACCACATTCAAACAGATAAAAGAAATGGTACAAGACATAAAATCAAAATTAGAATCAATAAAGAAAACACAAACCGAGAAAACTCTGGAGCTAGAGAATTTAGAGAAAAGATCAGGAACCCCAAGGTAAGCTTCACCAATAGAATACAAAAGATGGAAGAGAGAATCTTCTGGTACTGAAGATATACTCACAGAAATTGATACACTAAATCTACAGAACGGGGAAAAGATATTAAAAGCTGTAAGAGAAAAAGTCCAAGTAACATATAAAGGAAGACCTATCAGAATCACACCAGACTTCTCATCAGAAACTATGAAAGCCAGAAGGGTTTGGGAAGATGTCATGCAGACTTTAAGATTCCACAAATGCCAACCCAGACTACTATACCCTGCAAAGCTTTCAATCAACATAGATGGAGAAAAAAAAATATACCATGACAAAACTAAATTCAAGCAACATCTACACAGCAAACCAGCCCTACAGAAAATACTAGAAGGAAAGCTACAATCCAATGAAAACAACTATATCCAAGAAAATATAGGATATGAATAATTTCCCAACAAAATTTAAAAGAAAACAAGCAATGAAAGTAAGACTATCAACTCCGAAATAAAAGGAACTAACGTTCATTGGTCACTATTATCTATCAACATCAATGTACTCAATTTTCCAATAAAAAGACACAGACTAACAGAATGGTTGTGGAAACAGGATCCAACATTCTGCTGCATCCAAGAAATATACTTCTATAACAAGGATAAACCCTACCTCCGAGTAAAGGGCTGAAAAAATGTTTTCTAAGCAAATGGACCCAGAAATAAGCTGGGGTAGCTATCCTATTATCAAATAAAATAGACTTTCAACCAAAATTAAACAAAAAAGATGAGGAGGGGCACTACTTTCTCATCCAAGGAAAAATCCACCGAGAGAACATTACAATTCTAAACATCTATGCTCCAAACACAAGAGTGCCTACGTTTGTAAAAGAAACATTAATCCCAACACCTTAATAATGGGAGACTTCAACACTCCACTCTCACCAAGGGACAGACCACCTAGGAAGAAGACAAATAAGGAAATGAAGGCACTTACAGAGGTCCTAATTCAAATGGACCTAATGTATGTCTACAGAACTTTTCACTCAAACTCAAAAGAGTATAACTTCTTTTCAGCATCTCATGGAACCTTCTCCAAAATAGACCAAATAGTTGGTCACAAAGCAAGCCTCAACAGATATAAGAAAATTGAAATAATCTCCTGTATTTTATCTGACCACCATGGACTAAAGCTGTACTTCAACAACAATGGAAATAGTAAAAAGCTTACACACACATGGAAACTGAACAACTTGCTAGACAATGACATCTGAGTTAAAGAAGAAAGAACAAAAGAAAGCAAAGACTTCCTGGAATTCAATGAACATGAAGGCACAAGGTACCCTAACTTATGGGAAACAATGAAATCAGTGCTCAGAGGAAAATTCATAGCATTAAGCACCTTCAAGAAAAAATATGTAACATCTCATACAAGGAACTTAATGGCCTAATGGTAAGCCTTAGGGGGGAAAAAAGAAGCAAATACACCCAAGAGGAGGAGACAGCTGGAAAGAATCAAACTCTGGGCTGAAATCAATCAAATAGAAACAAATGAAACTGTTCAAAAAAATCAATGAAACCAAGAGCTGGTACTTTGAGAAAATCAACAAGATAGACAAACCCTTAGCCAAACTAACTAAAAGACAGAGAGAAACTATCCAAATAAGAAAAATCAGAAATGAAAAGGGGACATAACTACAGACACTCTCTAAATACTCTTCAACATAGTACTTGAAGTCCTAGCTAAAGCAATAAGACAACTAAAGGAGATCAAGGGGATACAAGTCAAAAAGGAAGAGGTGAAAGTCTCACTATTCACAGATGGTATAATAGTACACATGAGCGACCCCAAAAATTCAACCATAAAGCTCCTTCAGGTGACAAACAGCTTTAGAAAAGTGGCTGAATACAAAATTAACTCAAAAAACTCAGAAGTCTTCCTGTATACCAAAGACCAAAAGGCTGAGTAAGAAATCAGGGAAACAACATGCTTCACAATAGCCACTAATAACATAAAGTACCTTGGTGTGACTTTAACCAAGCTTGTAAAAGACCTGTTTGAAAAACACTTCAAATCTCTGAAGAAAGAAATTGAGGAAGATAACAGAAGATGGAAAGATCTCCCATGTTCATGGATCAGTAGGAATAACATACTGAAAATGACCCTTCTGCCAAAAGTAATCTACAGGTTCAATGCAATTCCCATCAAAATACCAACACAATTCTTTACAGATCTTGAAAGTAAAATTCTCAACTTCATATGGAGAAAACAAAAAAATCCAGAATTTCCAAAACGATCCTGTACAACAACAGATCATCTGGAGGTATCTCTATCCCCAATCTCAAGCTGTACTACAGAGCAATAGTAAAACAAACAAACAAACAAACAAACAAACAAAAAACAACAAACAAACAAAAACAAAACAAACAAACAAAAAAACCCCCACAAAAGCATGGTACTGGCATAGAAACAGAAAGGTAGATTAATGGAACCAAATAGAAGACCCAGAAATAAACCCATACACCTATGCATACTTGATTATTTACAAAAAAGCCAAAACCATTCAATGGAAAAAAGACAGCATCTTCAAGAAATGGTGCTGGTCCAACTGGATGTCTACATGCAGAAAAAAGAAAATAGATCCATATTTATCATCCTGCGCAAAACTAAAGTCCAAGTGGATAAAAAAAATCCTCAACATAAGACCAGATACATTCAATCGGTTAGAAGAAAAAGTGAGGAAGAACCTAGAACCCATTGGCACAGGAGACAACTTCCTGAACAGAACACCAACATCACAGGCTCTAAGAGCAACAATCAATAAATGGGACCTCTTGGAACTGAAAACCTTCTGTATAGCAAAAGTTGCTGTCATCAGAACAAAATGACATCCTACAGACAGAGAAAGGATCTTCATCAACCATATATCTGACAGAGGGCTGATATCTGGAATATATAAAGAACTAGAGAAGTTAAAAAGCAATAAATCAAGCAACCCAAAATTGGGGTAATGAGCTAAACAGAGAATTCTCAGTAGAGGAATATGGAATGGCAGAGAAACACTTAAAGAGATGCTCAACATCCTTAGCCATCAGAGAGATGCAAATCAAAAAGATACTTAGATTTCACCTTACACCGATCAGAATGGCAAAAGTTAAAAACTCAAGTGACAACACATACTGGAGAGGCTGTAGAGAATTGGGAACCCTCCTCCATTGCTGCTGGGAATGTAAACTTGTACAACTACTTTGGAAATCAATCTGGCACTTTTTTTAGACAATTAGGAATAGTGTTTTCTCTAGATCCAGCTGTACCACTCCTAGGCATATATACAAAAGATGCTCAAGTACACAACAAGGACATTTGTTCAACCATGTGTGTAGCAGCTTTATTTGTAATAGCCAGAACCTGGAAACAACCCAGATGTCCCTCAACTGAGGAATGGATACAGAAATTGTGGTACTTTTACACAATGGAATACTACTCAGCAATCAAAAACAAAGAAATCATGAAATTTTCAGGCAAATGGTGGGAACTAGAAAAGATCATCCTGAGTGAGGTATCCCAGAAGCAGAAAGACACACATGGCATATTCTCACTTATAAGATAGGCTAAACATTCCAAAATCTGTACATCTAAAGAAGATAAACAAGAAGAGGAACCAGGTTAAGATGATCAATCTTCACTTAGAAAGACAAATGGGATGGACATTGGAAGTAGGAGAAAACAAGTAATAAGACAGGATCCTACTATAGACATCCTCTGAAAGACTACCTAGCAGTGTATCAAAGCAGATGCTGAGACTCATAACCACACCTTGGGCATAGTTCAGGGAATCATATGAAAGAAGGGGGAGTTAGTATGACCTGGAGAGGACAGGAGCTCTATAAGGACCAAGTATATCTTGGCACAGGGGTCTTCTATGAGACTGTATCTCCAACGAAGGACCATGTATGAATATAACATAGAATCCCTGCTCAGATGTAACCCATGGTACCTCAGTATCCATGTGGGTAACCTTGTAAGGGGAACAGGGACTATTTCTGACATGAACTCAATGGCTGGCTCTTTAACCTCCACCTCACACTGAGGGAAGAGCAACCTTGCTTGGCCAGAGAGGAAGACATTGCAGCCAGTCTTGAAGAGACCTGATATGCTAGGGTCAGATGGAAGGGGAGGACGACCTCCCCTATCAGTGGACTTGGAAAGGGGCAGGGATAAGATGATGGAGGGAGAGTGGTATTGGGAGGGAATGAGGGTATAGGCTACACCTAGGATACAAAGTTAATTGGCTGTAACTAATATTAAAAAAATATTTTAAAAAAATAAAAAGACTTTTGGAATTCTGTATCAAGTCTCTACCATCACCTCCAAACAACTATTCTCCCTTTGAAAACTGGATATTGGAAATGGAAAACAAGGGGCGGGGCAAGAAGGCGGTGCCAGGAGGACTCTCATTCTGAGGAGCAGCACAGCAGGATTGTCACAGTGACCAGCAATCAGAACTCACGGCCATAATACACAAGTGATTGTGTTTCACAGGAGAGAGGATACCCCACAGTGAGGAATTCAATCAGCTTTAACTCACCCGGCTAAACTGCAGAAGAGATCCTGGTTCCACCAGGCGCTTGGTCACCAGCCCAGGGCTACATGCCAGCGTGATCGGTCACTGTCTCAGACTGAACTGTGGGCCCAGAATATCACAGACTGGATTTTCCAGTTGAGAGATAACCCCACAGAGCAGGAAAAAATTGGGACCGACCTTAGGTCACCCAGAAATCCCCTGGAAAAGACTTGGGTTTCCCGGGCACCCCAGGAGCCAGCCCAGAGCCAGAGCTGGGGACCCAGGCACCTGCACAGGGCCCTGCCTGCGTGCCTGATTCGCCGCCTCAGATAGAACTGTGGGCACCAGGGCACCAAGGCACCAGGGCACCAGAGACTGTGTTTCACTGTGAGGTGCAAACCCACAGGGAGGGAAACGGCTGGTCTGATCTCAGAGCACTCAGCCGACACCCCCACCCCGAAAAGGTCTCTGGAAAATAACCCAGTTTAGGCAGCCACCAAAGCTCCCAAAGGCCAGAAAGGTGGAGCCACAAGCGGGCATCTGTGCCTGTGGGTTCTACTCGCCACCCCAGACAGAACAGCAGTCCCCACAGCAAAGACTGGGTGTATCTGGCAGGAGGAAACCCCCAGTGGAGGGGATCATCAGGTCTAACACTCAGGACACCCAGCACCAAGATACTTCCTGGATTCATGCAGACTCTAGGCTTTAGCTTTTTAATGCAGGCAGGAGCGCTGTGCTCAGCCACCATTATTCAGTTCCCCTAGGGCACTGAGACACACAGCTGCATCCTCAGACCCAGAAAAGCCAGAGAGCCATTACAGCAGCCCTCAGATATTGTGCCAAGGATCAACCAGTTATTCCTAGCTAGACTGACAAAACTGTGGGAATCCCTGGTCCTTCAAGAGGGCTGCACCCACAACATCTTGACCAGAGCAGTGCCTGCAGCCGCCATCCCAGACAGGGACACACAGCTTCTGGTGCAGAGTGAGGCACCCAGCCTCCAGACCAGAGCGGTGCCCCCAGGCGCCAACTCAACCTAGGTGCACATTCTCCAGGCCCAGAGAGGAGCACTCAGCCTCTGGCCCAGAGACTTTTTGGGTGCACCTCTCACTTTCCCAGACAGAACTGTGTGCCCCAGGATAACAGACTGAGTTTCATGTTGGGAGAAAACCCCACAGCTAGGGAATCAGCAGGTTCTTCAAGAGGACTGTACCTGGAAATTTAGTGAGCAGCAGCTCACTAAATTTATAACGAGAAACCCAGCAGTGGGGCAGCTGTCTTGAGAATTTCTATGGGTAAGGGGAGATCCCCCCCCCCCCCCGCCTAACAAAAATCACAGCTACTACTCAGGGCTATAAACCTGAGGTGAGCAGTGGCAATTCCTGAGAAACACTGGCCATACAGTGACCATAACCAAAAAGCAGAGGAGGACTCCTTCAGGAAAAATCATCTTCCAGCCAAGGGGATTCTCCCTACCTCAGGACTCCAGCAAGCACAGAAACTAACAGCCAACACCTAAAACAGCCCAATGGGTAGAGGTCAGCATAAAAGCTCAACCAACAAAAGAAAGAGCAATACGGCATCTCCAGAACCCAGCTATACAGGGGCAAATAGCCCTGGACAACGCAGCATAATAGAAAAATCAAGAAGATGATCTTACACCTATGCTGATGAAGAGGATAATAGAGAAAACAAATAAAATACGTAAAGAATTAGAGGAAGATAACACCAAACAGATCATGGCTATCCATAAAGAAATAGAGGAAGTTAAAGACAAGCAGATTATGGCTGTCCGTGAAGAAAAACAGCTTGCACCCTTCAGAGAAGAAATAATTATATCAGTGAAAGAAATAAAAAGAACAGAGTTGAAGGAACTAAAAAAAAAAAAGAGGAAAATACAATCAGACAGGTGAAGGAAGTAAAAAAAAAACAACCCAAGACCTGAAGATAGAACTGGAAAAATTGAACAAAACACAAATGGAGGAAATAATGGAGAGGAAGAATTTAGGGAAGAAAACAGGAACTACAGAGGTAAGCATAACCAACAGACTACAAGAGATGGAAGAAAGAATCTCAGGTGTAGAAGATACAATGGAAGAAATCGATGTATCTATCAAAGAAAATGTTAAATCCAAAAAATTCCTGACACAGACTGTCCAAGAAATCCTAGACAATATGAAAAGACAAAACCTAAGAATAATAGGTATAGAGGAAAAAGAAGACTCCCTTCTCCAAGGCCCAGAAAATATTTTCAACAAAGTCATTGAAGAACATTTCCCCAAGTTAAAGGAGAAGCCAATTAGAATACATGAGGCCTACAGAACACACAACATATTTGACCAGAAAAGAAAATCCTCCCACCACATAATAATCAAAACAGTAAGTATACAGAACAAAGAAAAAATGCTAAAAGCTGCAAGGGAAAAAGGCCAAGTAACATATAATGGCAAACCCATTAGAATCATACCTGACTTTTCAACAGAAACTATGAAAGCCAGAAAGGCCTGGACAGATATCATGCAGACCCTAAGAGAACACAGACGTCAGCCCAGGCTACTATACCCTGCAAAACTCAGTCCTCATAGACGGAGAAAACAAGATATTCAATGACAAACACAAATTTCAACAATACCTACACACAAATCCAGCATTACAGAAGACACTGGAAGGGAAAATACAACCCAAGAAAATTAGCTTCTGTCAAGAAAACACAGGAAATAATTAACCTTTCTACAGTAAAACAAAAAGCAACCAAGCACACAACCTTGTGACAACAGCCAACATCAAAATCAAAGGATCTAAAAGCCACTGGTCATTAATCTCTCTCAACATCAATGGACTCAACTCTCCAGTAAAAAGACACAGATTTACAGAATGGATATGTAAACAAAACCCAGCAATCTGTTGCATACAAGAAACACACCTAAGGCATAAAGATAGACATTACCTGAGGGTAAAAAGTTGGAAGACGAATTTCCAAGCAAATGGACCCAAGAAACAAGCAGGAGTAGCCATTCTAATATCTGATAAAATAGACTTTCAACCAAAATTAATAAAAAGAGATGGTAAAGGACACTTCATACTCATCAAGTGAAAATTCCACCAGGAAGACATCACAATCCTGAACATCTATGCCCCAAATACAAGAGCACCCACATTTGTAAAAGAAACATTGATAAAATTTAAACCACATATAGATCCCCACACATGAATAGTGGGAGACTTCAACACCCCACTCTCAACAAAGGACAGGTCAACAAAACAGAAATTAAACAAAGAAACAATATCTCTGACAGAGGTCTTGAATCAAATGGACCTCACAGACATTTACAGAACTTTATACCCAAACACAAAAGAATTTACCTTCTTCTCAGCACCTCATGGAACCTTCTCCAAAATAGACCATATAGTTGGTCACAAATCAAGCCTCAACAGATACAAGAAGATTGAAATAATCCCTTGTATCTTGTTTGATCACCATGGAATAAAGCTGGACTTCAACATCAACAGAAATAGCAAAAAGCCTACACACACATGGAAACTCAACAACTTGTTACTAAATGACAGCTGGGTCAGGGAAGAAATAAAGAAATAAAAGTCTTCCTAGAACTCAATGAAAATGAAGACACAACATACCCAAACTTGTGGGACACAATAAAAGCAGTGCTAGGAGGAAAGTTCATAGCACTAAGTGCCTTCAAGAAGAAATTTGAGACAGCTCATTCAAGCAACTTAATGACCCACTTAAAAACCCTAGAAAAAGAAGAAGCAGACACACCAAAAAGGAGTAGACAGCTGGAAATAATCAAACTCAGGGCTGAAATCAATCAATTAGAAACAAATAAAACAATTCAAAGAATCAATGAAACCAAGAGCTGGTTCTTTGAGAAAATCAACAAGATCGACAAACTGTTAGCCAAGCTAACTAAAGGGCAGAGAGACACCACCCAAATCAACAAAATCAGAAATGAAAAGGAGGACATAACTACAGACACTGAGGAAATCCAATCAATCATTAGGACTTACTTCAAAAGTCTATATGCCACAAAATTTGAAAATCTGAATGAAATGGACAATTTTCTTGATCGATTTGACTTACCAAAGCTGAATCAGGACCAGGTAAATCAATTAAATAGTCCTATATCTCCCAAAGAAATAGAAGCAGTCATTAAAAGTCTCCCATCCAAAAAAAGCCCAGGACCAGATGGCTTCAGCGCAGAATTCTACCAGAACTTCAATGAAGAGCTAACACCAATTCTCTTCAAACTATTCCACAAAATAGAAACAAAAGGAATATTACCAAACTCATTCTATGAAGCCACAGTCACCTTGGTACCTAAACCTCACAAAGACTCAACAAAGAAAGAGAATTTCAGGCCAATCTCCCTTATGAACATTGTTGCAAAAATAATTAACAAAATACTTGCAAACCGAATCCAAGAACACATGAAAGATATTATCCACTATGACCAAGTAGGCTTCATCCCAGGTATGCAGGGGTGAAAATCCATCAAAGTGATCCACCATATTAACAAACTGAAAGAAAAAAAAACCCATATGATAATCTCTCTAGATGCTGAAAAAGCATTTGACAAAATCCAACATCCATTCATGTTTAAAGTACTGGAGAGATCAGGGATACAAGGCACATATCTAAACATAGTAAAGGCGATATACAGCAAGCCTATAGCCAACATCAAACTGAACGGAGAGAAACTTAAAGCAATCCCACTGAAATCAGGGACAAGACAAGGCTGTCCACTCTCCCCATATCTCTTCAAGATAGTGCTGGAAGTCCTTGCTAGAGCAATAAGACAGTTGAAGGAGATCAAGGGGATACAGATGGGAAAGGAAGAAGTCAAATTATCACAATTTGCAGATGATATGATAGTATACATGAGTGACCCCAAAAACTCTACCAGGGAACTCCTACAGCTGATAAACACCTTCAGGAAAGTGGCCAAATACAAAATCAACTCAAAAAAATCAGTAGCACTCCTGTATACAAAAGACAAAAGGGCTGAGAAAGAAATTAGAGAAACAACACCCTTCACAATAGCCATAAATGACATAAAGTACCTTGGTGTAACCCTAACCAAGCAAGTCAAAGACTTGTATGAAAAAAATTTCAAGTCTCAATTAGAGGAAGATATGAGAAGATGGAAAGATCTCCCATGCTCATGGCTTGGCAGGAATAACATAGTAAAAATGACCATTTTACCAAAAGCAATCTACAGATTTAATGCAATTCCCATCAAATTGCCAACAAAATTCTTTATAGACCTGGAAAGAAAAATTCTCAACTTCGTATGGAATAACAAGAAACCGAGAATTGCTAAAACAATCCTCTACAATAAAAGATGTTCTGGAGGTATCTCCATCCCTATAGTACCATCTCAATAGTACACCTTGATCTCAAGCTGTACTATAGAGCAACAGTTATAAAAACTGCATGGTACTGGCATAGAAACAGAATCATGGATCAATGGAACTGAACAGAAGACCCATAATAAACCTACATACTTATGGACACCTGATTTTTGACAAAGATGCCAAAACCATACAATGGAAAAAAGATAGCATCTTCAACAAATGGTGCTGGTCCAACTGGATGTCTACATGTAGAAAAATGAAAATAGATCCATACTTATCACCCTGCACAAAACTGAAGTTCAAGTGGATCAAAGGCCTCAACATAAAACCAGACACATTAAATCGGCTAGAAAAAAAGTGGGGAATACCCTAGAACTCATTGGTACAGGAGAAAACTTCCTGAACAGAACACCAACAGCACAGGCTCTAAGAGCAACAATCAATAAATGGGACCTCATGAAATTGAAAAGCTTCTGTAAAGCAAAGGATACCATCATCAAAACAAAGCGACTGCCTACAGATTGGGAAAGAATAATCACCAACCCTTTATCTGTCAGAGGACTCATATCCAGTATATATAAAGAACTAATAAGCTGAAAAGCAGCAAACCAAGGAATCCACTTAAAAAATGGGGAACAGAGCTAAAGAGAGAATTCTCTGTAGAGGAATATCGAATGGCAGAGAAGCACTTAAAGAAATGCTCAACCTCATTAGCCATTAGGGAAATGCAAATCAAAACAACCCTGAGATTTCACCTTACAAGCATCAGGAAAGCCAAGATGAAAAACTCAAGTGACAACACATGCTGGAGAGGTTGTGGAGAAAGGGGAACCCTTCTCCACTGCTGGTGGGAATGTAAACTTGTACAACCATTCTGGAAATCAATCTGACGCTTTCTCAGACAACTAGGAATAGCACTTCCTCAAGATCCAGCCATACCTCTCCTAGGCATATACCCAAAAGAGGCTCAAGTACACAAAAAGGACATTTGCTCAACCATGTTTGTAGCAGCTTTATTTGTAATAGCCAGAAGATGAAAATAGCCCAGATGCCCCTCAACTGATGAATGGATGCAGAAAGTGTGGTACATCTATACAATGGAGTATTACTCAGCATTGAAAAATAAGAAAATCATGAAAGTTGCAGGTAAATGGTGGGACCTGGAAAGGATCATCCTGAATGAGTTGTCCCAGAAGCAAAAAGACACACATGGTATATACTCATTTATATAAACATACAACATAGAATAAACCCACTAAAATTTGTACAGCTAAACAAACTAAGCAAAAGAGAGGACCCTAACTAAAATGTTCAATCCCCATCCTGAAAGGCAAAGAGGATGGACATCAGAAGAAAAAGAAAATAGAAAACAACCTCAGAACCTGTTACAGAGGGCCTCTGAAAGCCAGAAGAAAACAGGAAACAACCTTGAAACCTCCCACAGAGGGCCTCTGAAAGCCTCTGCAGTATAGACTGTCAAAGCAGATGCTGAGCCTGATGGCCAACTGATGGGCAGAGTGAATGGAATTTGATGTAAGAAGTGGGAAATAGTAAGAGCTGGAGGGGATGGGAACTCCACAAGGAGAGCAACAGAACAAGATAATTTGAACACAGGGAACTTCCCAGAGACTCATACTCCAACCAAGGACTATTCATGGAGATGACCTGGAACCCCTGCACAGGTGTAGCCCATGGCAGTTCAGTGTCCAAGTGGGTTACATAGTAATGGGAAGAGGGACTGCCTCTGACATAATCTGATTGGCCTGCTTGTTGATCACTTCCCCCTGAGGGGGGAGCAGCCTTACCAGGCCACAGTAGAGGACAATGCAGCCACTTTTGATGAGAACTGATAGACTAAGATCAGAAAGAAGAGGAGAACCTCCCCTATCAATGGACTTGGAGAGTGGCATGCATGCAGAAAGGGGAGGGAGGGTGGGATTGGAAGGGGAGGAAGGAGGGGCTTATGGGGGTATACAAAATGAATAAAGTGTAATTAATAAAAAATTTAAAAAAAAGAAAAAAAAAGAAAACCAGATCTTGGACTGCTACTGAGCCTTAGTGTAAAATGAATGTTTAAGAATGGGCTACCAAGTTACCATGCAACTTGAACTGCCCATCATGATTTGAGCATCATTTGAGTCAGAAAGTAGTGCATGCACAATAGCAATTCCTTATCAAATGGAAGAGGTACATATGTGATTGGGCCTAAGCAAGACCTGAAGGCACAAACAAGTTACATGAAGAAGTTGCCCAAATGCCTATGGTTTCTACTCATTACAATGTCATTTGCTACCAAGCATGTACCTATAGCCTCCTGGAGTATGCCTGTGATAGGTTAGCTGAGGAACCTATGACTAGGACTTTGTTTACTACTAGTTCTGCACATTATATGGGCACCTCTCAGAAGCTGACAGCTACTTCATTATAACCTTTTTTTGGGTACAAAATCAAAACAATACAAAACAAACAGAACAGAAACCAAAACAAGCAAGCAAGCAAACAAACAAAAGACCAGAAAAAAATCTTCACAATAGGCATAACTTGACATTACACATATTATACATGGTCATACATTTTGTTTGGAAGGATAAATTGCCTGCTACGTGATTGTTCACTGACTTGTGGGCTGTAGCCGGTGAATTGGCAAGATAGTCAGCAACTTGGCAAAATAAAATAAAAAAATAAAATAAAATAATAAAATAAAATAAATGGAAATTTAGTTAGAAAAACATCTGGAGAGAAGTATGGGCTTATATGTCTCCAAATGTACAAAGTATGAAATCTGTGCACCATGTAAATGCGCAGTAAACGTTTTCTTCCTGTCAGGAGGAGTTCAGTCCTGAAGTAGATAGGCTAACCCATGCTCTAGGCAGTCAGCTTCTCCCCCCATTTACTTCTGTCATTTCTCAATGGCTCCACTAACAAAGTAGGTATGGTAGTAGAGATGGGGGTTAGGTATAAGCTAAACCAAGGATGACCTGGTTACAGCTGCTGCTTAATGTAAACCAAATCCAAGAGCATATTAAATATCACTCATCACGATCAAGTAGCTTCATCTTAGGCATGCAGGGGTGGTTCAACATATGAAAATCCATCAATGTAATCCACCATATAAACAAACTGGAAAAACAACAACAAAAAACACATGATCATCTCCTTAGATATAAAAAATGCATTTGACAAAAGTCAAAACACATTCATGTTTAATATTTTTGAGAGGTCAGGGATACAAGGCACATACCTAAATATAGTAAAGACAATCAATATACAAAATAGATGTTGGCCTATAGCCAACATCAAACTAAATGTAGAGAAATTTAAAGCAATCCCACTGAAATCAGGGGCAAGACATGGCTGCCCACTCTCTCCATATTTCTTCATCAAAGTACTTGAAGTCCTTGCTAGAGCAATAAGACAACTAAAGGAGATCAAGGGGAAACAAATCAGAAAGGAAGAAGTCGAAGTATCACTAGTCGCAGAAGATATGATAGTATACACAAGTGACCCCAAAAATTCTACCAGAGAACTCCTTGAGCTGATGAACACCTTCAGCAAAGTGGCTGGATACAAAATTAATTTAAAAAAGTATGAAACCCTCCTGTATACAAAAGGCAAATAGGCTGAGAAAGAACTTAGGGAAACAATACCCTTCACAAAAGATTCATTTTTAAGGAATTGAAAAAGTGCTTATTTATTTAGAGAATAGGATATTTTATTTTTATTTTGATCACCATTAACTGCAATGAGAAATATGCCAAAAGCATTTATTGACTGTAGTTATTCAGTTAGTGAAATTATTGAAGCAGTTGGAAAGAGGATATGGATTATACTCAAGTAATTGCTTATGAAACATAAAAGGGCATCAATTATGCCCTGTGCAAGTACTTGTCAATGATTTATAGATTTATAGTATATAAAGGCTATTTACTATGCCCCTCTCCAGGAGGAGATGAGGAAGGGAGGGGGGATTAGGAAGGCATGAGGGAGGGGGCTATAGCTGGGATACAAAGTGAATAAACTGTTATTAATATAAAAAATAAAAATTTAATTTAAAAAGGCTATTTCCATTTAAGTGTATAATATGCCTGGAACATTTCTCTATATAAAGTTTTCCTTCCTTCTGTGTTCTGAAGTTGGTTTCTAACATGCCAATTATACATATATGAATTTATGTATCTCTACAGCATAGGACCCGCAAAATGATCAATATGATATTTGACTTTCTGAAGCTGAGTTAATTTTCTTTACTCGACTATCTCCAGTTGTATCTATTTTATGCAAACAGCCTGACTCTCATCTATGTAAGCTTAAAAAATTCCACTGTGTGCATATGTATCATTTCCTTTACCAGTTTTCCTGTTGATAGGCATCTGAGTCCATATCTTTTGCATTGTGAATAAGGGCTGCAATAAACTTTGATGTCAAAATTTATGTGTCTACAGCTAAGTGGACTTTTGTGTCCTCTTTTTCTCCCATTGAAGAACCTGTGTTTTTATGCCAGTAGCATGCTGTCTCCATGGCGTTACACTTCAACTTGAAGTCAGGAACTCTCATACGTATGCATCATTCTTTTTTACTTGGAACTTACTCTTCCTTCAGATTTCTGCAGTCTTTTGTACTTTTGTACAAATTACAGGTTTTTTGTGTGTGTGTGTGTGAAGACTGTCATTAGTACTTTGACGGGGACTGTAAAGAATCTGTAAATTGTCTTCTGAGAGTATAGCCACTTTCAAAATATTACATTTTGAAATATATGTAACATTTATTAAATAAAAAAACATTCAAAATGTTCATCCATTCCATATACACTGACATCTTTCATTCTTCTGGTATTTCAATTTTTTTTCTTCAGTGAACAGTTATCTTGTGGATATCTTCTTTCTTGGTTAGTTTATTCCAAAATGTGTTTGTTTATCATTTTTATTTTAGCGATTTTATTGATATAGTTTCCCTAATTTCTCAGTCATAATTGGCATACAGGAACAATATTTTGTATAGTAATTCTGTATCTTACCACGTTGCTGAAAGTGTGTATCAGATCTAAGAGTATTCTGGTAATGTCTGTGTGTGTTTGTGTGTGTGCATGTGCATGTGTGAGTGTGTGATTGTGTGGGTATTTTTGTGGATGCAGACATTAGAAGGCCAGAGGTCAATCTGTATACTATGGTTCCTCAGGAGTTATATACTTGGGTCTTGGCAGATAAGGCTCTCCCAATAACTTGCAAATCTTGGGAATCCTGCTGTCTCCATATTCACCAGTACTGTGCTTATAGGTGCTAATCAAAATGTGTGGATTTTTTAATTAATTTAATATTTATTACAGTTAATTCACCTTGCATCCTGGCTTCTGGTTCTTTGATAACCTGGCTTTGCTTTTTAACATTATCATCAAAATTAGCTCTTCATGCTTGCAATGGAAACATTTTTGCAACTGAGCTAACTCCCTATCTGGTGGAGTCTTCAGTGTCTCTTATATATAGATTCATATCATTTGCAAATAAAGATACTTTGAGTTCTTTTGTTACTTATATTCCGTTCATTTCTTTCTTACCTCTCCTCATGGCTTTATTCACTGCATTTAGTAAGAGCAAAGAAAGTGGAAACTCTTGTCTCTTTCCCGACTTTAATGGAAATGCTTTCCAGTGTTCCCTACTCAGTGTAGCCATGCCAATAGGTTTGTTATAGTGCCTTCATTATTTTCAGATGTGTTCCACGTGTTACAAGTACTTCAGTGATTTTATAATGAAGGCATGCTAGTTTTTGTCAAAAGCCCGTTTTTGTATGTAATGTGTTTTTGAGATTTCTTCCTTTAGAATTTTTTAATGTGGTATATTGTATTCACTTTTTGGCAAATATTGAACCATGCCTACATCTCTGGAATAAAGTTGACTTTTCTATGGTAGATAAACCATGTTTTTGATGAGATCTTGTATTCATTTTTCTAAGTATTGAACTAAATTTCTTTGATATACATTCATCAGGAGATTGGATTATTTTTTTAAATATTTATGTCTGTCTTTATTTTGGTTTCGCATTAGGGAAATATGACTTTCAAGAAGAAATTGAGAAATGTTGCTTTCTCTTTTATAGAATAGTTTTTGCTTTATGGCCTGACAGAATTCAGTAGTAAAAGATAAAATATTTGTAGTATTTAAAGAAGCATAATTTGTGGTGATTACAGCTGAGTTGCACAGCTCATAGTTTAGATCTTTGTCTATGTTTTGTATATTCTCAACTTAAGCCAATATATTATTTCAGGAGAAGAATGTTAAGTACAGAACCATCCATAAATGATAAATAGGCTTACAGAGCAAATTTTATCCTAGCAAATTGGTAACAAAGGTCCTTAAGAAAAATACTTTTGAGGAATAATCAAGCAGGGATAGTATGGTGTGCACTAGATTATTAGTTAGGAATAGAATGCATACAGTCTAAATATGGGTACAAGTTATTACTAAAACAATTAAGTAAATGTTTAAGGTTATAAATATCTAGTGGGGGACAAGCAGGATGTTTTAGCATACAGATTATAGAAATTATTAAAATTTACACACTATGCTTATGAAATAAACAGAGATGAACATAGAAGACAGAAAAAGGGCAAGAAGAAGGTATGAGAACGATAGTAGAGTGCGGGGACTCTTACGGAGGAAGAAAGAGGTAGGATTAGAGGGACATGGAGGGAACAGGAGCCCCACAAGAAGGCCAACAAAACTAAAAGGTCTGAGCCTAGAGCATCCTGCATGGACTGATGCCCCAATGGAGGACCATGCATCGAGAGAACTTAGACCCCTGCTCAAATGTGGCAGATTGGCAGCTCAGTCTCCATGTGAATCTCTGAGTGAGGGCTACCTCTATCATGAACTCAGTTGACTGCTCTCTGATTACCTGCTACTGAAGATGCAGCCTTGCAGGCCATGGATAAAGAGGATCCAAGCAGTCCTGATTAGACTATGGGCAGATGGCAATAGTGGAGGACTCCCTCTTTCAGTGGATGAGGGGAAGAGGATGATGGGGAGAGGGAGGGACTGTGGGACTAGGAGAGTTGAGCAAAGGAGCTTCAATCAGGATATATAATGAATAAAGCATGAATAAAAATTTAAAAAGAATGTAATAAATTATGGTAGGAAGAACAGTAGAAAATTCACAGTAGTATAAAAAATGGTGAAGCAGACAGAATTGGATAATATACAAATCAAAGGAAGGCTATTACGATATGTATACAGAAAGTCTTCCTAAAAGGATAAAAGTAATTTCAGTGGCAGAGCACTTCATTGGAATAGCAAAGGTTCTAGGTTCAATCCCTGGCACTGAAATGAAAATATATATATATATATATAACAAAGAGACAAAGAAAAATTAAATTATATTTGGCCTAAAGTAAGGAAGAGGAGGAGGATCGGGGGAGAAATATAAAAGAAGAGAAAAAGATGAAGAAAAAGAAAGGAAGAAGAAGTCTATGACAAGTCACTATCAGTAAATATTTCTTCCTTGGCGGAGTGAGTTTTTAATTATTTCCCTCTGGGAGATGTTTTATGAAGCGAGGTTGATTGTGGGTAGGTGTAATTTGCAATTCCAAGTCTTGGATGTATATGGACAGGGATGTTCTGACCATTTACTTTGGTTGAGTTTCTGGCACAGTGCTGAACTGAGCAGTTTCGTCCTCACTTTTCCCCGATGCTCCCTTCACTTAGTACTGCTCTTTGGGTATCCGGGGTCTGAGGTTTTCCTTGGAGCTTCCACAGAGTTCAGACTTACAGAAGAATAATTCAGGCGTAGTGTCACTTTTCAGTTCCTTGGCTCTTTGTCCTTGAAAATTAGAGTCTTTGGTTCTGCACACACATCTTTATACTCTTTGGTAGCTTTCCCTTTATACTCTACTCTGCCTATACACTGCTTGAAGACGATAGTTAGCTCCCACTGATGGTTCCCGCTGTCAGCAGCAGCCTTCAAAGAGAGACTTTCCTTTCTTTCTTTGTTGCTGACTAAGCTTGATTGATGGATGTTGCATGAATTCTAAAATATTGAGTTAATCCTTGAAGTGTTTTGAATGATGTCTCCCACCCCATAAAGTTTATGTATTTGAACACTTGTTTCTCCATTAATGACTCTGCTTAGGGAGGCTATGGAGCTCTTAGGATATGAAGAGTTGCATGCAAAAGGCATGGAGAGTTTGTAGTCCTGCCCCAGTCCCAGATTACTGTCCCTGCTTTGTTTGTGAGTGAATATGAAATCTCTGAGCCTCCTTTCCTGCTGCATGTCTATCTGTTGCCTCACTCTGACATCCCCCTTTCACCCTATCCTCTACCACTCCTGACTCTGTTACTTGGAGCCATAAACTAAAATAAACCCTTTCTTCTCCAAGTAGTCTTTTGTTTTGGCCATGCTATTTTAACACTACAGTAGAAAAGCAAACAAGTACAGTCCCTACAGGGATTTAAGAAGTTCTTTGCCTTTTCAGTTTGGAGATATAGACAAATATAACATAAATAAAAATACCATTTATGTATTTTCTCACATGTATGACGTCTTAGGGATGATTTCTTGTAAGTACAGTTGGTGAATTTAAAAGTGTCCGGTTTTTTCACTTTCACAAGTATTTTAAATTCGGTGGTGAATATTTTGCTGCATTTAGATGAGTAACAGACATTTGACTGTTAATCTACTGAAAAAATTAGTTGAATGGAGTTGGGAAGAAGACACCAGAAAATTAAAACACACACACACCCCAAAACAAAAGAAAAACAAACAATAAATAATAAAAAACAGGGTGGAAAGAAAAAAGAAAAAGAAAAACTGCAGTGATATCAATATTAAAGTAAAAAAACATGCAGCGCCATGTATTTCAATACTAAATCCTTAGCTCAGGTCTCTGTACTTTCACAGGCAGTGGGCTTAACTGTGTGTTAAGCTTTGTTGGGTGACAAGAGATGGCCAGAGGGACTCTGCCTCTCTCAATATTTGTAAACATTTAGAACACCTTCATATATTTCAGAATCCTACTGCTGTAGGATTCCATAACACCCCCCAAATGCCCCTCAATTCTAGCTGTCTTTCCACACATTAGCTGCCTTAACCACATCTCTTCTGCTTTTCCTCTGATCCTCCCATTCCTTCCCTCCTGTACCCATCACCCATAACATCTATTCTAATTTTTCCTCCTAGGGAGTTCAGTGTGTCCCCACTTAGCCTCTTTCTCTACACCATATCTCTCTGGGATCAATGATTATTGATTGGTTAATATTTGGTTAACATAATGTCCACATATAAGCGAATACATACCATATTTATTTTTAGGGGTTAGGCTTATCTTACTCAAGAGGATTTTTTTTCTACTCCTATGTATTTGTCTGCAAATTTCATGATGTATTTTTTAACAGTCCAGTAATATTTCATTATGGAAATGTAGCACATTTTCTGTAATAATTCTTCTATTGTAAGCTCTCTACGTCATTCCCACTTTTTGACTATTGTAATGTTTAAATTTTAGACTATATGTAAGTTGAAAATTCTTTGGGGTTTGTGTATTTGCATTTTCTGGTTCTATATTCCCCTTTTCTGGTTTCTCGGTCTTACACTTAATCTCAGAGTTAGCCTCAATAACTCACCAGGCCTACTCAATAAATGCAAAAACCCATTACACCTTGATCTACTTTTAAAAGATGTAAAGAACTTGAGGAAACTACATTTTGTGTGTTTCTGACATAGATGTATCAAAACAGTATTTTAAAATTTGTTTTGGCATCATAATGTTCACATTATTTAGAATAACATTTTAATTACATACTGAGGGTTTTCCTTATTTTCCGCATTGGTTTTTGTTGTTGTTGTTTTTCTGCACCATGATGTGAGCACCCCAAACATGAACTGTAGATGTTTAGAAGTGTATCAACCAGAGCAGATAACAGTAGAGATTTTACTGGAGGCAAACAATAGCCCTTCTGGTCATTCTTCAATTTACTCATTCCCCATTTTAAATTCAGTAATTTGTTAAAAATAGAATTTTTTGTTCTCTGTAAAACTAAGGCCGCCTTGCCCCGTTTATGGAATCTCTAAGTATAACTTGACAATAGCTCCAAACCCCGTACTTGGAAAATTTTTTTACACTGTCCTTTGGCTTTCTTTAATGGTACTTTCTTTAAAAGACAGGTGTTATTGATTAACTTTCCATGTTGGTAGAAGATCTATTTTTACTGAAACATGTCTAATTGTGGATATAACTAGCTGTCCATCCATGCATTTATCATCTTTCTGTTCCATAAAATTCACTTCTCATTTGGTTCTATTTCTGTATAAAGCCATTCATGTATGTGTTATTTCTGGAAAAAATATTAGACATTATCTCTTTGATCATATTTCTTTTCTGTTTTATCTGTTTCTGTGGATCTATCTATCTATCTATCTATCTATCTATCTATCTATCTATCTATCTATCTATCTATATCATATATATTCTCATTACAATTTCTGTTTTCAATAGACCTTTCTTCTTGCTCCATCTTTTTAGGATTTTTATTAGATATCATAAGATTGATTCTTGTCTATCCTTTACAACAGTGTGTCAAAGTGTCTTCTCTGCGGATTGTTT
The DNA here is from genome assembly GCF_907164565.1 of Psammomys obesus. Classification (NCBI taxonomy): domain Eukaryota; kingdom Metazoa; phylum Chordata; class Mammalia; order Rodentia; family Muridae; genus Psammomys; species Psammomys obesus. The sequence continues at coordinate 4,313,943 of NW_026585797.1, read as the reverse complement.
TCTATTTTATTTTTCTGATTATAATTTAATGATGTTTGTCCTTTCCCTTTTCTCCCTCTAAAACCTCCCATTTATCCTTCTCCATGTTCTTAAAAAAATAGTGTCTTTTTTTTCAGTAATTATTTTGCATGCAAATATGAATACATATATTAAATATATATGTATATATGTACTTATATATGTAAATATATTTATTTATATGCATAAATAAATATATAAATATTTATATATTTATTAATACATATAATGTATATACATATAATGTATATATATGTATATACGTATAATGTATATATGTATATACATATAATGTATACATAAATATATAAATATTTATATATTTATTTATACATATAAATACATATATAATATTTAAATATTGATATATATTATATTATTATATATATAATATATATATTATATATATATATATATATACCTAATATCTACAAAAATATTTCCTGGTCAGGCCACTTGGCACTTGGCAACCAGTTGGTTTGTTTTTCTGAAAGAAAGGCTACCTCTCCTGTTTCCTGTTTCCAGATTGGCTCAGTTGCAGTTCTTTGTGTAAGTCTGAGACATTGTAGGCTTGTCTCTGTCGAGTTTAACATGCTCATTGGTGTCATCCTTGTTATCTCATATCTCAGAAATAATACCAAATAGTATACACGCATATAATTCTATATTTTAAATGTTGTATTTTTATATATGTTTATATTTTTATATATGTTTACAAATAAGGAGAGCCACTTGGGGTCATGTTAATATCCTTTGTCCATACTGCCATTGGGGCATGTCTGGGTCTGTGGCGTCTTACCACGAAAGGCCATGAAAATGTGCATGCTGAAGCCATGAGGATGTCCTTGGTTTGATGGTGTGTCCATGGCCTGTGCTACAGCACTGCGGGCTTTAGATGTGCATGGTCTATGAATGAAGATTACGCTTAAGTCTATGCCATGTGCTGATGCCAGAGACTAAGTGGATGCCCATGACCCATGCTCCCACTGGTTGTAAACTACTTTGGGTTGATATCGTTGACTGCAGACTTGAGTTGAGAAACAGGGACTTAGACGGTTTCTGTGAAACTTTTCTCCCCTCCTCCCAAAATGTAACAGCCTAGACGAGATACTGTTGAAAATAAGATAAAACTTGTGAGAAGTTAAAGTGTAGCTCTCCACAACTGAGAGCTTCTGGCCCAAGTGCAGGTGTGGAGAGACTCAGGTTTCTTTAAGGGGCTGGCCCCTGGTAGTATGACTATGTTCCAGCAAGGATTCGGGTAACACAAATAGTACCTTTTTTTTAAGACAGAAGTTACCAAATGTGGGGGCAGATCTCGGAATACTGGGAAGTGAATATGATCCAAGTACATAATATAAAGTTGCTAATATCATAAATCATAATATCAAATATAATATTTTGATAAAATAAATTTATCATAACTGTCTATTATAAATATCAAAATTTATAAAATCAATAAAATATTATGCTGAAAAAATATGGGCTGCTTCCTGAATTTGTTTATTGTTTGTGCATTCATAGTTGGCTAAACACTGTAAGACACCGATTTTGGTGCACGTGCTGTCAAAGTGAGCCCAGTCATTTGTATTTATCTTTTAAACTTAATTTTTGACTAATTGTATTTTAATATGTGCTTTATCATATAATGAATCTGTGATTCTCATTTTGTACAATTCTGTCCTTTGTTTTCTAAATGATTTTCCCATATTCTATTTTGGATCTGATAATCCAATCTATTAATGTTGTTGAAGTGTTTACGAGCTTTCTTATAGTTTGGTAGATTTTTTTACTTGTAGAAATGATAAGGCTCAAGCTAGGAGTCTGCTCTGTTGAGAATTTTCTACTTGATTTAAGAGAATGTTATGGTACAGAAGCCCTTAGTTCCCTTGCAAGTCCCTGGCTCCAACCAGAAGGCTCAAGCTCAGGGTTTTGTCTTTTGTGTGGATTAGATTCCATCTCTAGAGATTTGATACTGTCATGTGACCCGAGTCCATTCTTTTTCACTCTCAGCTTTCAGATCTGTACTCCACATTCTTTGCTTACAATAACTTTTGTATTTGAAGTTGGCAATTACTCCTTTACTACCTCCAATATAGTGTCAAAACACTAGGGAAAGCATCTCCTGATAGGTATTAAGATAGCTGGGTGAGATGCTGTGAGGGTGTCTTCTGAGACCTATCTTTAAGCCCAGTGGATAGGGTAAGATTTGCCTCTGTTAATTTATGGAGGCATCCAACCCATTGGAGGACTACGTACAAGAGATGGGCAAGGTAACACATTTTTATTTCTATGAAGGTGTGGCATTCATTTTCTTCCACACTCTGACTTTGACAATTTTAGTTTGAGGGGCTTTAGACTGTGAGACTTATTTTGTTATCACTGTCCAGTTACATAGCTCTTTGGATTAAGACTAGTAATTGATTTCTCCAGTTCTCCAGTATGCAGATGACTCACCATGAGGCTTTAGAGCCTACAAAGTTGCATGATATTTTTTTCTAAAAATGTCTGTGCCTCTGGGCCTAGACATTTCTTAAGTGTCCCCAAGACAAAGGCTTACCTGAGAGCATATTGATCACATTCTATCTCCAGTCCTGTCTCTCTCCAGCTACTTGCACACCAATGCCAGATACAAACATTTCCAAGAAAGCCCAACTGGGTGAAAAAAAAAAACCCAAGCTGATGCCTATTGAAACAAGGGAAATTCTCCAGTAGTGATGACAGTTTTATTGAACTCTCCCACTCCAGGAACTCGAGGCCTGGGGAGGTGGGTTAACAGAATTTTAGCCCTATCCAGCAACCACCATTTACTACCGGTATGTGTTTTTGTACTTCTATTTCCTGCTTCTTGCTTCTGCTCTCCTTCATAATGAAAAATTACTAAACCAATGACTCAAGTCCAGTGCCATTATGGTATGATCCAGGTGTAGGCCATCAATGAAATAAACATTCCTCTCCTCAACTTGAAAAAGGTTCACGACAGAGACAGAGCTGCCAGAGGAAAACAATGCAGCCAGTCCTGATGCAACCTGATAGACTAGAGTCAGAGCGAAGGGGAAGAGGTCCTCTCATATCAATGAACTGGGGGAGATACATAGGAAGAGAAGAGAGGGAGGGTGGGATTAGGAGTGGATGAGGGAGGGGCTATAGCTGGAATACAATGTGAATAAACTGTAATTTGTAACAAAATAAATAAATATTAAAAATGTCTGAAAAATGAATATAGATTGCTGCACAAAAAAAAAAGAATAAGAAAAAGAAAAAAGCTCAATGACTCAGTTTCCAAGAAATTCCTAAAACATTGTGGAGCCCACACTGGAATTTCACTACGGTGCCCATCATTGGGTAAGGAGGACCCTCTGTCTCTAGTACTGTACCATGCAACGTCCCAAGGAACCAACACTGTGCACTCCTGAAGACATTCCAGGGCCTCCTCCCAGGAAGACAAAGAGAGCTTCAGAGTCTGAAAACAAGGGACTCCAGCACAGGTGGAGGAAAGAACTAAGCTGCTGGTGGGACCAGGTAAGACACCCTGGGGTAGGCAGGTCAGATTAAATCTAGCAAGAGTTGTGAAGGACCCTTGACTCTTAAACTTTTAGAAGGCTCTAGACTTTCTTAACCTCTTGGCCAGGTAACTTTGGATTTCTGGCTTCAACAAGATTGAGTAGCAATAACTAGGGATTTGCTGTTTAAACTCTGGATAAAAGAACATGGATTTGAGAATGAAACTGATGGCTCTACTGCCTTGAGACTACAGAGTCTGCTTCCCCCACTGAGGTCACTTCACCAGAACTAGCACTCACCCTCTATAATAGGAGGTGACCAAGCATAGGATTTATATGTGTGGCCCTAACATATGTCCTTTTAAGTCTCAGTGATATATCCATCCAGGCAGTCATCAGACTAAGAGGGAGACCTTTGGCCTCCCCATCCTTCTTTGTGCACACACTACAGATACCCAGACACGTAAGAAATCAAAACTTTAGTTCCTTTCAGGCAAAGTGCTCTATGGTACTCCAAATAATTTTGGTAAACTTCAATGCAGGCTTCTTTGGTGAAGATGGCTTGAGTATGAACAATTTCCAAATTGAAGGTCCTCTGCAAAGTTGAGTGGCCATCCTTCAATGTTGTCTGGTCTTCAGAAGGAACACTGGATCTTGCCACCATCCTCAGGTTGGGATGCTAGCAATGAAGACCTCTGCCACCTTCACCGGTTTCCTTACATCAAATCCTTGTAAGGTCTGCCCCTTTACCCCAAGTCTGGCTTCAATTTTATACCCCTTTGAAGACTATCTTCATCACAGAAAAGCCATCCAACCTTCAGATCAAGAGTTGGAACTTCCATTCGTACCCTCACCTACCTATATGCAGCCACCTGAGCCTTCATTGTTAATAACCGTGACCTCCTATGTCAGCTTTATATTCTGCTTTGCTACTCAAAACTTCCCCATGACACACTTACCAATGGCCCCTTTACCAGCAGATCACTGGTGAAGATCATTCACTTTTTGCACCTAAGTTACAGGTCCCTTGAAGGCTGCCCAGTACTGGTGTAGTATAGTGTCCATGTGCCCATTATATCAAATCCTGGGGATGGCATCCAGGAAGATGGGACTTTATGACTAGGTCCCACTCAAAACATTTATTAGTTCTTCACTACTGATGTCCCAAATTGGTAACATCGCAGCCTACCATACTTGGAATCACAACAGGCTGTGATTAACTTTTTGATCACTATTATGTGCCACCACCAACATGCTTAGGAAATCTGTTGATGGCTCTTATTTGTGCTTTTTACTTCATGTTAATACTGTAGGATCTATGGTGCAGCATGTACCTGCAGAATAACTCAAGTGTTCCAGCACCCTAATAACCAGGAGCTATTTGCTGCCACCACCTTTTCTGATGAACACTCCTAATAAAGTCTCAACTCACTAGAGGGGCTCTGGGACCTACTTAGAATCAAGGAAGCCATCATTAAGGAAGATCAAAATGGATTCAAGGACTCACTAACCTGGCCAAAATTGGTCAGATTAGTCACCCAGCACCTAACTAGTCTCCCAACGAAATCTATGAATGGTTCTGTAATGCTTATGGGTGATACACCCCATTTAACACAGAGGCCTGGGAACACTAGTTAATGTTGGACTCTAGTCCAACATTAACACTAGTTAATGTTGGTGTTAATGTGAACACCACATTTGTTCAACAGTCTATGGAAGATGTTAGCGGAAAACTCCAAAATCCAAAGGAGTTTGCAGAGATGAATATTGATTAACTCATATACATCACTATTAATGTGGTTGCTATCCAGGTAGAGGATGCAAAGAAAGAAAAGGAAAAGTACTTAAAAAAATTTTAAAAAATGGCTCTGACATTACAGGCTGAGGAAAATCCAGACATCCAAAATCACAAAAGGAAGGAGGATTAAAAGAGGCAATTAGACAGGGTCCAATATGCCTAATGCAAAGATAAAGAATACTGAAAGAATGAATGTGCCAGGAAGAGGGCTCCAGGGTCTGGGGGAGACAAATCCTCAAAGGAAAGAAGTAATTAGCACAATGAAGCAAAAGTCCCCACTGAGAACCCCATCTGAGAGACAGACTCAGACTGGTGTGAGCAGGCTCAATCACCATCAGCCCCTGTGAACCCATGGTCAAAATACATGCCAGTGGTCAATCAATGGACTTCATTTTGGATACATGATCAGCCATCTTCATGGGGACTTCTACTATAGGGAAACTCACTAAAGATACTTTGACCACTTTGTTTGAATCACCAGGGCCACTAAGAAATACTGATTCAGAGTCAGGGGATTTCTGCCTGAGAAGCCATCATGATAGGTACTGATCTGTATACATCCCAGAAAACCTTGGTCCCTTTCTTGGGAAAATCTTATTGTCAAAGCTGGAAATCACTGTGGCCATCGAGTTGAATTAAGATGCCACCCACGGAAATGAGACCAGAGGAAGAATGGTGAGTTCCCTGCAAGCTGCCTATAAAAGAACCAACAGAGTGGCTCTCTGTGAGCTGCTTTGGGACAGTGATGGAGAAACCGGAGTAGCCAAAGCACAACCACAACAAGCCAGGAGCCACCCCAGTGAAGCAGAAACAATGCCCTGTTTCACTAGAGGTCCGCTCCAGCATTGCAGCTGACATTAACTGATTAAACAACAGACTCCACCCAAGTTCCAGTCCACTTAGAGTACACCTCTACACCCAGTGTGAAAATTCAAGAGGAGTAACTACCATCAATCTACTTGTTTCCCAATAGAGAAAGAACACAGAAAGAGCAGCTGACTTGCATGCCCAACTTATTTTTCTTCCCAATCCTCTTCAAGAAAGCCTCAGCCCAAGACTTAGAAATGGCTGCCCCCACAGGGAAGACATTCCTATTAAATTATTGAAATTCAAGAGTCAGGCTATCAGGTATCCAAGGAAAAGGTACAAATCAGGAAGGAGTCACTTATACTGGAAACCACTCAAGCTGCATAAAGTATAAGCACTGTTCAGAAAAGATGATAGCCCAGTTCCTTAGACCGAAGACCAACATGCGGCACCAGGAACTTCTGTGTGCTGCAAGGTTCTGTTGGCTCTGGATTTCTGGGTTTTCAGTGATGGCTAAGCCCATTCATAAAGTCATAACCAATGCTGTGGGAACCAGAAGGAGATTAGTATTTCAACTTAATATGGGAGCAGTTGACCCATTCCCTGGCCCTGGGCATCCTGAATGTTTCTCATCTATTAATGATATAAGTATATGAAGAGGGAGATATTGGACGAGGCCTGTTGACTTAATCCGTGGAACCATGGAATGAAGCAGTAACATCCTTGTCTAAGGATTGCAAATGCCTCTCATGTCTTCTGATTTTGGCAGCTAAATTTCCCAGTAATTCCTGCAATACACCTTCCGCATTATAGTATTCCCCATACCAGAGATTTAAAAAGAAAATTAAAAGCAAATATTCTTATGTTTGCCATATCTTCCATAATTTACTTCCAACGTCTGTTATTGCTCTATACTAATATGCAGTTTTCTCCAAGTTACAGACTGCCATGCAACTTCTGTCTGTTTTCATTTCTCCTCATATTTCAGTCTCTAGAGAATGCAATTAAATATATGCATTATATACTTTTCATCAGTATGCAAAGTATTTCATGAAGAACATAGTTACTAAGATATACACATTTTGGTATTTATTTTATTTTATTTTTATTTTTAGTTTCATTTTATTAACTCTGTATCCCAGCTGTATCTGTTCCCTCATTCCCTCCCAAGCCCTCCCTCCCTTCCTCCCTCCCTTCCTCCCTCCCTCCCAAGCCCTCCCTCCCCCCGACCAGGGCTGGATTGTGGGGTTGGGGAAGGAATGAGGGAGCAGGATACAGCTGGAACACAGAGTTAACAAAATGTAACTAAAAAGAAAAATAAAATTAAAAAAAAATTAAAGAAAAATTTCCCAAGCCCTCCCTCCCTCCCTTCCTCCCTCCCTCCCTCCCTCCCTTCCTCATCTCCTCCCTGCCCCTTTCCAAGTCCACTGATTGGGGAGGACCTCCTCTGTCTTGGGAAATTTTTCTTTAATTTTTTTTTAATTTTATTTTTCTTTTTAGTTACATTTTGTTAACTCTGTGTTCCAGCTGTATCCTGCTCCCTCATTCCTTCCCCAACCCCACATTCCCTCCCTGGTCTCTTCCCTGCCCCTTTCCACATCCACTGATAGGGGAGTTCATTTGACCCTGTTTTATCAGGTATCTTCAGGGCTGGCTGCAAAGTCCTCCTCTGTTGCCTAACAGGACTGCTCCTCCCTTTGGGGGGGAGGTCAAAGAGCCTGCCCTTGAGATCCTGTTAGAAATAGTCCTTGTTCCCCTTACTTTGAAAAACTACTTGGTTACTGAGCTACCACGGGCCACATCTGAGCAGAAGTTCTAGGTTATTTCCACAGATGGTCCTTCACTCAGAATACTTGACTCAGATACTTCACTCAGAATCATCTTTTCTAGATCCCACCATTTGCCTGCAAATTTCATGATTTCCTCCTTTTTGATTGCTGAATAGTATTCCATTGTGTAAAAATACCACAATTTCTGTATCCATTCCTCCATTGATGGACATCTGGGTTGCTTCCAAGTTCTGGCTATTACAAATAAAGCTGCTACAAACATGGTTGAACAAATGTCCTTGTTGTGTACTTGAGCAAATTTTGGGTATATACCTAGGAGTGGTATAGCAGGGTCTTGAGGTAACCCTACTCCTAATTGTCTTAGAAAGCACCAGATTGACTTCCAAAGTGGTTGTACCAGTTTACATTCCCACCAGCAATAGAGGAGGGTTTCCCTTTCACCACAACCTCTCCAGCATGTGTTGTCACTTGAGTTTTTGATCTTTGCCATTCTGATGGTTGTAAGGTGAAATCTCAGAGTTGTTTTGATTTGCATTTCCCTAATGGCTAATGAGGTTGAGCATTTCTTTAAGTGTTTCTCTGCCATTCGATGTTCCTCTCGAGAATTCTCTGTTTAGCTCCGTTCCCCATTTTTTAATTGGATTACTTGGTTTGTTGCTTTTCAGCTTCTTTAGTTCTTTATATATACTGGATATTAGCCCTTTGTCAGATAAAGGGTTGTTGAAGATTTTTTCCCAATCTGTAGGCAGTCGTTTTGTTTTGATGACGGTGTCCTTTGCTTTACAGAAGCTTTTCAGTTTCATGAGGTCCCATTTATTGATTGTTGCTCTTAGAGCCTGTGCTGTTGGTGTTCTGTTCAGGAAGTTTTCTCCTGTACCAATGAGTTCTAGGGTATTCCCCACTTTTTTTCTGGCCGATTTAATGTGTCTGGTTTTATGTTGAGGTCTTTGATCCACTTGAACTTCAGTTTTGTGCACGGTGATAAGTATGGATCTATTTTCATTTTTCTGCATGTAGACATCCAGTTGGACCAGCACCATTTGTTGAAAATGCTGTCTTTTTTCCATTGTATGGATTTGGCTTCTTTGTCAAATATCGAGTATTCATAGGTGTGTGGGTTTCTTTCTGGGTCTTCTATTCGGTTCCATTGATCCTCCTTTCTGTTTCTATGCCAGTACCATGCAGTTTATATTACTGTTGCCCTGTAGTAGCTTGAGAACAGGGATGGAGATACCTCCAGATACCTCTGTTGTTATACAGAATCATTTTGGTGATTCTGGGTTTTTTGTTTCTCCATATGAAGCTGACAATCTTTTTTTCAAGGTCTGTAAAGAATTGCGTTGGTATTTTGATGGGAATTGCATTGAATCTGTAGATTGTTTTTTGCAGGATGGCCATTTTCACAATGTTAATCCTACCAATCCATGAGCATGGGAGATCTTTCCATCTTCTGAGATCTTCTTCGATTTCTTTCTTCAAAGACTTGAAGTTTTTCTCAAACAGGTCTTTCACTTGCTTGGTTAGAGTCACACCAAGGTACTTTATGTTATTAGTGGCTATTGTGAAGGGTGTTGTTTCCCTAATTTCTTTCTCAGCCTTTTTGTCTTTGGTATACAGGAGGGCTTCTGATTTTTTTTTTTTGAGTTGATTTTGTATCCTGCCACTTTGCTGAAGGTGTTTATCAGCTGGAGGAATTCTGTGGTTAAATTTTTGGGGTCACTCTTGTATACTATCATATTATCTGCAAATAGTGACACTTTGACCTCTTCCTTTCTGATTTCTATCCCTTTGATCTCCTTTAGTTGTCTTATTGCTGTGGCTAGGACTTCAAGTACTATGTTGAAGAGATATGGAGACAATGGGCAGCCTTGTCTTGTCCCTGATTTCAGTGGGATTGATTTAAGTTTCCGTCCATTGAGTTTGATGTTGGCTATAGGCTTGCTGCATATTGCCTTTACTATGTTTAGATATGTGCCTTGTATCCCTGATCTCTCCAATACTTTAAACATGAATAGGTGTTGGACTTGTCAAATGCTTTTTCAGCATCTATGGACATGATCATGTGGATTTTCTTCTTTAGTTTGTTTATGTGGTGGATTACATTGATGGATTTCTGTATGTTGTACCACCCTTGCATTCCTGGGATGAAGCCTACTTGGTCATGGTGGATGATATCTTTGATGTGTTCTTGGATTCGGTTTGCAAGTATTTTATTGAGTATTTTTGCATCAATGTTCATAAGAGAGATAGGTCTGAAGTTCTCTTTTTTTGTTGGATCTTTGTGTGGTTTAGGTATCAAGGTGACTGTGGCTTCATAGAATGAGTTTGGTAGTGTACCTTCTGTTTCTATTTTGTGGAATAGTTTGAGGAGAATTGGTGTGAGCACTTCTTTGAAGGTCTTGTAGAAATCTGCGCTGAAGCCATCTGGGCCCAGGGCTTTTTTTGGAGGGGAGACTGTTAATGACTGCTTCAATTTCTTTGAGAGATAGAGGGCTATTCATTATTTCTACCTGATCTTGACTTAATGTTGGTAGATGGAATCTTTCAAGAAAATTATTCATTTCATTTAGATTTTCAAATTTTGTGGCATATAGGCTTTTGTAATATGACCTAATGATTGTTTGGATTTCCTCAGTGTCTGTAGTTATATCCCCGTTTTCATTTCTGATTTTGCTGATTAGGATAGATTCTCTCTGCTTTTTAGTTAGTTTGTCTATCTTGTTGATTTTCTCAAAGAACCAGCTTTTTGTTTCATTGATTCTTTGAATAGTTTTATTTGTTTCTAATTGATTGATTTCTGCCCTGAGTTTGATTATTTCCAGCCGTCTGCTCCTCTTGGGTGTATCTGCTTCTTTTTTTTTTCCTAGGTTTTCAGTTGGGCCATTAATTTTTTTGTATGTGATGTTACAGATTTCTTCTTGCAGGTACTTAGTGCTATAAATTTTCCTCTGAGCACTGCTTTCAATGTGTCCTATAAATTTGGGTATGTTGTGCCTTCATTGTCATTAAATTCTAGGAAGTCTTTAATTTCTTTCTTTATTTCTTTCTTAACCCAGCTGTCATTGAGTAGTAAGTTGTTCAGTTTCCATGTGCGTGTTAGCTTTTTGTTGTTTCTGTTGTTTTTGAGGTCCAGCTTTAGTCCATGGTGGTCAGACAGTATACAAGAGATTATTTCAATCCTTTTGTATCTGTTGAGGCTTGTTTTGTGACCAACTATATGGTCTATTTTGGAGAAGGTTGCATGTGGTTCTGAAAAGAACGTGTACTCTTTTGAGTTTGGGTGAAAATATCTGTAGACGTCTATTAGGTCCATTTGATTTAGGGATTCTGTGAGTTCTTTTATTTCCCTATTTGGTGTCTGTGTAGTTTATCTGTCCCTTGATGAGAGTGGGGTGTTGAAGTCTCCCACTATTAAGGTATTAGGATCAATGTATGATTTAAGCTTTAATAATGTTTCATTTACGAATGTAGGTTCTCTTGTATTTGGGGCATAGATATTCAAAATTGTGATGCCCTCGTGGTGGATTTTTCCTTTGATGAGAATATAATGGCCTTCCTTATCTTTTTATATTAACTTTGGATGAAAGTCTATTTTGTTACATATTAGGATGGTTACTCCAGCTTGTTTTCTGGAGCCATTTGCTTGAAAAACATTTTTCCAGCCCTTTACTCTGAGGTAGTGTTTATCTTTGTTGCATAGGTGTGTTTCTTGGATGCAACAGAATGTTGGATCCTGTTTCTGCAACCATTCTGTTAGCATGTGTCTTTTTATTGGTGAGTTGAGTCCATTGATATTGATAGATAATAGTGACCAATGCATGTCATTTCCTTTTGTAATGGAGTCGGTGATCTTACCCTGTTTCATTGCTTGTTTTCTTTTCATTTTTGTTGGGATATTATCTGTATGCCCTGTTTTCTTGGTTGAAGTTGTTTTCTTTGGATTGGAGTTTTCCTTCTAGTATCTTCTGTAGGGTTGGTTTGCTGTGTAGATATTCCATCAATTTAGTTTTGTCATGGAATATTTTGTTTTCTCCATCTATTTTGATTGAAAGCTTTGCAGGGTATAGTAGTCTGGGTTGACATTTGTGATCTCTTAGAGTCTCCATGATACTTGCCCAGGCCCTTCTGGCTTTCATAGTTTCTGATGAGATGTCTGGTGTGATTCTGATAGGTCTACCTTTATATGTTACTTGGCCTTTTTCCCTTGCTGCTTTTAGTATCTTTTCTTTGTTCTGTAGATTTAGTGTTTTGACTATGATGTGACGTGATGTGTTTCTTTTCTGGTCTAGTCTATTTGGTGTTCTGTAGGCCTCTTATATATTTATGGACATCTCTTTCTTTAAGTTGGGAAAATTTTCTTCTATGATTTTCTTGAAAATATTTTCTGGACCTTGAAGCCTGGAGTCTTCTTTTTCATCAATTCCTATTATTCTTAGATTTTGTCTTTTCATAGCGTCCTTGATTTCTTGGATATTTTGTGATTGGAACTTTTCTGATTTTACTTTTTCTTTGAGAGAAGTATCAATTTCTGCAAGTGTGTTTTCAGCTCCAGAGATTCTCTCTTCCATCTCTTGTATTCTGTTGGTGATGCTTACTTTTGTGGTTTCTGATCTTTTCTCCAAGTTCTCCAGCTCAAGGGTTTTCTCAGTATGTGTTTTCTTTATTGATTCTAATTCTGTTTTCATGTCTTGCACCATCTCTTTCATCTGTTTGAATTTGGATTCCTGTCTCTCTACCATGGTCTCTATTTCTTTGTGCATTTCCTTTTTATATGCCACTAATTTTATCTCTACTTGTGCCTCTATTTGTTTGGCTATGTTTGCCTGTGTTTCTTTAAGGATTTTGTCTATTTCTTCTTTCTTTACCTCCAATTGACTGGCCAACTCTTTGAAAGATTTATTCATTTCCTCCTTATGAGCCTCAAATAATTGGGTAAGCATGGCTTTAAAGTCATTTTCCTGTGCTTCTAATGAATTGGAGAATCCATCAATTTTGGTGTTTGCTGGTGAAGTCATGATGTCCTGATTTATGTTGGAAGTGTTCTTTTGCCTACCCCTGGCCATTGGCTTATCTGAGACCTTCCCTGTTTGTTTTTGGATTCTGCAGATCAGACTTGTACTGTCTCTCTCTGGTTTCTGGAGAGTTCTTCAGGAAGCTGAGAGAGGTCCCTGTACCTGTGGGAGAAAAGTACACAGGAGCAAATGGGGCAAATGCAGGTGTGTGGGTGTGTGTGTGTGTTTGTGTGTGTGTGTGGAAGTGTGCGTGGACATGTGTCTGAAGGACAGAGTGATGGCTAATGTTGAACCCTTGAGTGTTTGGGAGGGGCTCTGCACTGTATAAGTCGCAGGCGCTAGTGATGATCGCAGCGCAATTTCTGGTATTAATTGCCTTAACTCCTCAATTAGACCCACAGAGCAGGAACTTCAATGTCCCAAGTGCCCCTCTGTTTCCCAAAGTGGGTATATGGGTGGGAGGGGGTTCGATGCCTGGCTTCTGTTTTAGAAGGACCCAGGATCTGAGGATCTGGGGATCTGCAGATTCTCAAGGGTGCACTCACTAACGGGCAGGTCACTTGGCAGAGATCGGGGTATCTGGGCTCTCTGCTCTCTGGTTTGGCCCTGTTTCTTTGATGTGCTCTGCCAGCTCCGTGCTGCTGTCACTGCCAGGTTCTGAGGTCTTGCTGCAGCTGGAGATATCAGGGTGGTCACGTCACTAGGGATCGGGGTAACCAGACTTTCTGTTCTCTGGTTTGGCCCTGGTTAGTCTTAAACTGGAGGGCTGATGTGCCCCGCCACCTCAGTCCTGCTCCACCGTAAGGTTAGAAAGTCCCGCTGTAACTAGAGACTGGGTTGCTAGTCCAGATGCTTTCTCGAAGTCCTGGGGTCTCTTCACTGTGCTCTCCAAGCTTGGGAGGCCCAGCGTCTGCTGTGCCTAGCTTGTATGGCATTTCTGTCTGGTTTTGGTGAGTATATAGCATATTTTCTGTCACTGTGGGATTGGGCGGGCCGTACCGTCAGTGATCACCATCCTGTGGAGCTAGTATGGCGCCTAGCAGACTTGGGCCTTGCGAGGATGGTGCAGCCGCCGTGCAAGTCTAGGACTCCGAGACAGGTACAGCTGGCATTTGCTGCTAAAGGGCTTGTAGCTCCGCCTCAGCGACTGCAGACCCCAGGCAGTTAGGTCTGTGCTGAGAAAGATGAGTCCACTGTGCCGAGGAGGAGGAAGGTCTGGAGGAGGGGAGTGCCGGGAGATCAAAGGATCGTTTTTCACATTCCCCAATCAAGCCCCGGGTGACCAGAGACCAAAGTTTTCACCTCCTGAGATGTTCCCTGTTGTTTAGAAAGCCACACCGTTGTTTTCCTGGGTTAGAGGTCCTTCCAATCACCAACTCAGAGGTTTAGCTCTTCCACAGCTCAGAAACTGTGTGTGCTAGTCCCCATCTTGGCTCCACCCCCCCCCCCATTTTGGTATTTCTGGAAAGGTAATTCTTTAACTCTTTTGCTTAGTAGTCTCAAGTAAAACCAATAGCATAGCCATTTTAGCATATAATAAATGCATGTGTATGGTATCTGCCACATGCATACATAGTATATTTAATTACCAGTACATGTGAACTAATGTATGTTCTTCCTTTTTACTTAGACACATACATATACACAGCTGCTGTTACACTGGCCGCCAATATCAATTGTTAAAATCATCGATGTAATGATAAACATGTAGGAAGGGGACCTTATGTCTTTAAATGTGACTCTAACTCTAAGATCTATGGCAGCTTAAAAGGAAACTAATGCAACAAACTTTTTTTAAAAAATTTTAGATCTAAATATACTTTCAGTATCTCTGTTTTCTAACATGACCATGGATGTCCTCTTAGGCTAATCTACTTAAGCTGTCATCCTAATGGTAATAGAACTACAATGGACTTTAAAAGTTTTACTCTGTGAATCTGGTAGGAAAGGGGGCTCCTCATTACTAAGGTTGCAAGTGACAGCTCTTTGTTTATTGCAGCTAGGGAATTCTCTCTACAGTCTGCAACAGGACAATAGAACTCCTCTGAAGAAATGGTGCTGCTTTCATTTTCAAATCTCATTTTCTTCATACTGAATAAAATTATTTCTACCTGACAGTCAAACTATTTAAAAAAAGGAAAAAGACAGATATACAGACATCACCACCAATGAAACTGACAGAGAGGTTAATGTTACCCTTAGGCACAGTTACAAACACACACACAAAAGCACAACTCCTGCTGAGAGTATAACCTGGCATGACATGCTCGCATGAATTAACGCTTTGAGTTTCTGATAAAGAAGAACAAAGTAGCTAATAAAGCTGTAACAGGCTATGGAAGTTCAGATCGTGAACAGATCCTGAACATCTTAATATGACAGTGTCAAGACCGGTCAAGTTACATCTTTTGCACAGGGTAGAAAAAATACTTATGATCTCAGGTATAAAGCTAGTCGTTTGAGAAATTATAAGCCAAAATAAAACATGATATCTCTTTTACAGCTTCTATTTTTGAGCATGTATTTCATTATTTTTTACTTGGGAAATGTTATGTTTATTACAGTTAATTACTGCTATATTATTTTATTTAATTAATATAAAGCTCATGCATTACTTTAAAAACAAATTTAAATATTTCTTAGGTGAAAGAACATTGAACCTAAATTTGTAAAACACTAAGTAAATGCTCTATAGATTTTTTCCATTGAATGAACTCAACATATCTCAGTTGACTATCAGTAACAGATATTTTCTGAGTTACTAAATAGTAGAAAAGAAGTCATTTCCTACCACAAATATGTTCCTTTCCTTGTTATCTATATCTGAAACATCAATATGGAATCATAACAAAACAGTAAAATTAATAAATATTTCTGTGAAATTTAAGTTTCAGAACTTGGTGGGGTATGAAGAGCATGTGAAGCACATTTACTCTGTGGGAGTAGAGTGGATTTTCAACATTATCTGTCTAGTAAAAAGAAGAATAGGCAAAGTCATAATCCAGGTGACTTACTTCCTAAATCTCTTTCTACAACATTTAAAATTTATAAAGTCTGACAGTTAAGTTATTTTTCTTGGGAATAATATAATTTATATATTAATTAAATCCTTTAGCAAAATAATGTTATTGTATTATTATAAATTATGCTCCTAAAGGGAAATGATAAAATAAATTGCAAATTATAACAGAGCATTCTAATAGAGAAGAAAGGAGGAGGACTACCATATCAATTCATCAGCATTTTTTTAATTGCTTGTGATAGTAAGTTACAAAGATGAGCATCAAGTCATATGGATATTTCTAGAACACACACACAAATTCCTAAGAAGTAAATATCTGAAATAACAGTATCTAAAATAGTCCGGAGACCAAAGCAACAGAACCAAGCACAAGCAAACAAATAATCACTATCTCTGCTTGATTTCTGCCTCATTTTTCATGTAAGGTTTATTGCTTCTTCTGCAGATAAAAGTCTCTTTACATTAGAGGGCTTAACGAAGTGCAGCTCTAGTCTGAACTCCCTGCTGGAAGGAAAGGATTATTCAGGGCTGGGAAAATGGTCTCTGTCAGTGAAGTGCTTTCTATGCAAGCTAGAGCACCTGAGATCACCTGTAATCTTACAGCCGAGCCTGTTAAAAACTAGCATGAGAGCAAGCCAGTCCAGCCTATGTAATGAGCATGAGAGTGGCAAGTGATGCCAGGTCAAAAACAACAAGACGCTTGACCTCTGGAATATCACAACCAAGGTTGAACTCTGGATTCTATATCCACATACATAGGCAAATATATGAGCAGAGTACACATGCTTCCAGACACATTCATTCTCACTCACTTTCTTACGAACACATACACACATATACAGGCGCACAAGAATATACAACATTGACCATTTTTTTTATTTATTTCTATTTTTATATTAATTACAGGTTATTCACTTTGTATCTCAGCTGTAGCTGCCTCCCTCATGCCCTCCTATCCCCACCCTCCCTCCCTCATCTCTTCCCTGCCCCTTTCCAAGTCCACTGATAGGGGAGGTCCTCCTCCCCTTTTATCTGATCCTAGCTTATCAGGTGTCTTCAGGAGTGGCTGCCATATCCTCCTCTGTGGCCTAGCAAGACTGTTTCTCCCTCAGGTGGGGTGGAGAGGTGGGCAGGTAAAGGAGCCAGTTGTTGAGTTCATGTCATAAATAGTTCCTGTTCCCCTTACTAGGGACACCCACTTGGTTACTGAGCTACTATGGGCTACATCCGAGCAGGGCTTCTAGGTTATATCCATACATAGACCTTGGTTGGAGAAACAGTCTGAGAGAGGACCCTCGTGTCCTGATATATTTTGTTCTTGTGGAGTTCCTGTTTTCTCCCAGTCATATTAACTCTTCCTTTTATCGTATGGAACCCTCCTCCATTGCTGGTGGGAATGTAAACTTGTAAAACCACTTTGGAAATCAATCTGGCGCTTTCTCGGACAATTAGGAATAGTGCTTCCTCAAGATCCAGCTATACCACTTCTAGGCATATATCCAGAAGAAGCTCAAGTACACAACAAGGACATTTGCTCAACCATGTTTGTAGCAGCTTTATTCGTAATAGCCAGAACCTGGAAACAACCCAGATGTCCACCAACGGAGCAATGGATGCAGAAATTGTGGTACTTTTACACAATGGAATACTACTCAGCAATTAAAAAGAAGAAAATCATGAAATTTACATGCAAATTGTGGGATCTAGAAAAGATCATCCTGAGTGAGGTATCCCAGGAGCAGAGAGACACACATGGTATATATTCACTTAAATAGATCTATAACATTGGATAAACAAATATGTGCACCTAAAGAAGATAAATAAGAAAGAGAACCCGGAGTAAGATGATCAAGCCTCATTTAGAAAGACAAATGCGATGAGCATGGGAAGTACAAGAAAACAAGTAATAGGACAGAAGCCTACCTCAGAGGGCCTCTGAAAAATCTGCCTACCAGTGTATTAAAGCAGATGCTGAGACTCATAACCAAACTTTTGGCAGAGTGCAGGGAGTCATTCAATAAAATTTACCAGTTTTAATCCAATGAATTTTAGGCAAAGTCAGTGAATAGACTGTGCTTAAATTATACTCTGATGAATTGTAATGTTTAGTGGCAAACACAAATTATTTGGCTAAATTTGACCCAAGTGCTGGACTTCAGGAAATAGAATTTTTGGGTGGTGGCACACACTTTTTTCTAAAATATAACTAGTACAGATGGTACACATTTTTCAGAATTTGTCTCAGAGAATCATTATGTAACTAAAACAGTCACTCCAGAGACATGCAATGCATGTTACCAAGAAGAAAAGGGCCTAACATATACTACACATCATCCGTGACACTGAAGAGCCAGCAATTGCAGAGATGCATGGAATCTGAGAAACCAATGGAAACGTGATGAAAGAAGGTGTGGGGGAAGCTGAGTATACATTCACTATGACCGTAATGATTCAACTGCCATACTGACTTGATTTGATACCAAAGTAAAATGAAGCACCGTAGGTTTAGAAAAGGGAACTTGGAAAAGTCAGAGGAATGTGAGAGTTTCTGAATATAAGAATTTTCTAATTCTATGGAACATTATAAGAGTTTTCTAAACCTGTGGGACACTGTAGTAAACACTGAAGGCAAGATTTCAGATGAAGAAGTGACAAACACACTCATTCAGAGTAGCTGTTGGAAGGAAATAGACTCTAAAAGGAGACAAGGACTCTGAAGTTATTGTGTAAACACGGTGAGTCTCCCCTCTAGGAGAGTCATGGACACTTTGTTTGGAGCATGGAGATTGGGTTAGAATCCCACCATTTTTCACTCAGTCATAAAAAGATGTTTGCCCTAAAGTTCCCTTCCTCATTTTCTATTTCACTAGATCATAGACTATTTGGTAAGAGTCCAAAATGCCACAAACTATATTAGAAGGACAACACTTCTACAATTTGTTATAATAAGAGAGGTGTGGCTATAGACTTTTGAGGGAAAATTATCTTTCCAAAATCTAAAAAATTTGAGAGATAACCAAGTGCAGTGGCGATGTCCTATTGCTGAAGATTCCATAGACTTAAAAAAAAAATATTTGGATCAATCAAGCTAGAACTGACCTGGAAACATCCTTCCTGAGGACTAGCTCTCATGGTACAGATGGTGCCATGTGCGCTGCAGGGATAAGAGTAAAGAATAGTCTTCTGAGATGTAAAGTCTATGAGCTTACACCTTGGAGAAAAGCAACAACTATCTAATCAAAGGCTAGTCAATACCCTAGATGAGAACCTACCTCTGCCACCTTCTTAAACCATTGTGATTTCTAATTGCATTCTAAACATCTGCTCTTTCACCTAAAGAAAATCAGCACCATTATCAAAGAAGATTCTTTGAACAGCATACGGAGACCACCACAGAAATCCAAAACTGGTCAAAATGCTGGTAACCACTGACAGCCGGAGCCCGTGTACATTGATATACCATCAACACAACTCCTACACCCTAGACTAATGAAACATCACAAAGAGCTGTAATTGTGTCTTTGATATAGAACAAGAAAACCATGCCCATGAAATCTTACCAATATGGCTGCCTAAAAAAGGACTCTTTAATGACAGGAAGAGATTGTTTCAAACAGTTTAGTCTCTCAGAGTAGAGAAGAATTCAGAAGCAAACTAGGAAATGTAGGCAACGGAACTGATGAGGTTGTCAGTGTCCCTAGAACCTGAACATAATGCAATTTGCTTTCATAAGTGCAACAACTTTTCCTACAGCCTCTCCTTTTTTTTGAGTTCCCAAACTTTAATACTGAAGAAAAGAATGTTGTACAAAAATCTTTGCATTTTTCTGTATAAAAGTAAAAAGCTATACAAAAAATGATAACATACAGATTTATCTGCTAAACATCAGAAATAAAAGCACATATTGTAAAAGAAATTCAGGGAAGGAATCATAATCTAAATTTAGGGGTAATTCTTTTTTAGGAGGGACACAGAATTTTCTGAATATTCTTATTCAGAAAAAGAATATAGACTACAGAAAAACCCCAAGGCAATGACAGGGTTTAACTTTATAAGATAGCTGGTAGTTGATGTTGTTGATAGTTATTCTTTAAAAGTAGGTTATACATATATATGCATGTGTCTATACATGTACATACATTATTGTTGTAGTTTTGCAATATATATATATATATTATATATATATATATATATATGCCAATAATGTATTTACAGAAAATCTTATGCATGCAGTAGGCATAAAAATCCTTGATATTTTTTTTCACTCAGATTGCACATAAATTTTCCTGATTGTGAATTAACATTTTTTCAGGATGGCATAAAATGTTGCATGTAGCAGATTTTAATCTAGAAGGGGTATTATACTGGATTGTTTTAACCTGTAGCCTCTTCTTAAAACACTGTGTTTACCTTTTCTACTTCTGGTAAATTGCTCCTTCCTTCTTATCTTGTTGGAGAGAGGAGTGTTATTAATTTTTGAGTTAATATTAACCATTTCTTTGTTTCTTTTCCATAATCCATCTTATGCCATTATAAAAATAACTAATCAATTTTCTGAGTGATACCTTTATTGGATACTAAAAAATAAAAATTTCATCTAAAGTCTTATATTCTACTAATGCACCTCGGTTGCTTTTTAAACATTTGGCAATCTAACTCTTTCAATGTGGTTGTAAGGTTATACAGATCTGGAAAGGAGGACCAACTCAATCATGGTTCCAACTAACACCATGTTTTGCTCATGACATTATATACAAAAAATGAGTTTAAGGACATTTTGCTCTTATCTTTAATAGCATTTTGTATCAATTAATAATTGTCTGTGTCTTCAGTTAAACTTTCAGTCTAATAAACTGTCTATGACTTAACTGTTCATCAGACATTTGCTAACTGATCAGTCTATTGTCCCACTACTATTCATTCAGCAGGTGAAACTCAGACTCATCATATAACAAATTGTCCCTAAATCTGTTACTTCATGTATTTTTTTCCTCTCTATGGCTATTTACAGGTTATTTCATTATGGCATTATAAGGCATCTTGTATACACTAATATAAATAAGAATATCGTTATTCACAGTGTAAGAAATTATAAAAAATGTATGTGTACCTTAAATACATGTTGTGAAAAGAAAGAATAGTTCCATTATTCCATCAGGATATAATCAGCCAGCATGTAGTCACATAAGCCCACATAATATCTAATACTGCAGCAGAGTAGAGACAGGTTTTATTTCTACTATATTAGGTATTGAATAAAACTGCATGTTGGGACTTTTAAATTAACTTTTAATGTTACTTTAATAAGGCAGAATTTCTGCCAATCCGATCCCCAAGGCAATATTATTTAGCAGTTCTTTGTGTTTTAGTTTTGTATTCTGAGTATTGCTGCTCTGCTTCCGAGACTTAGGAGGTGCAGCTTGTTCAAGAAACTTTCTTTTCTCTATTAAAACACTCTAACAGAGACAATGCAAAATAGACCATAAGCCAGTGGCTCAACTCCTTGGTTTCAAATATTGTGGGGATATGTACTATGCTATGTTTATTAGATTTTTCCTATTTTTTTCAAACAATTTCTATATTGATGAATCATGGTAATACATGCATGCATGCATACATACATAAATACATACATACACGCTCACATGTGTGTGCACAAACACATATGTATATATACATATAAAAAGAAAATTCCTTGGGAGACTTGGAATCTTATGATATGAAAGACTAATAATGATTTATGGCTTTCTGCTATGGACACTACATCTTTGTTCACTAGGTCCTTCATCTACCAAGGCAGTATAGTGCAAAATACCTTTAGAATTTTATTGCTAAATATTATGCTTGTATAAATATTACTGAAATATATATCCCGGAATCCAGGAATCAATCAGAAATCCTTTGGCTAAAGACTTTTCCATACACTCCTCTAGAAGACCTTCCTTTGGAAGATTATTTGATGGGTTCATTTGAATATTAATATACACTGAAAATAATAAAAGCGTACTTTGAAGGAAAGTTTTTAAAGTATTATCTTCTAAAATTATAAACTCAAAGATATATTTCACCATGATTTAGTTTAATATTAAAGTGTAAATAATTAAAATATCTAATTTCCTTCTGAAAATGGGCACTTTTCACCCCTGCTTTTCCCCCATTCCCTTTACTGAGTCATGCTTTAAAGAAAGGTTGACACTTTCCTCCAATCAAAAAGCAAAATTCTTCAAAGAGTCAATTCAATGACTTCTTTAAGAGGGTGTCTTCGAAGCCCATAGGGAGCCGTGTACTTCCTGTCTGTGTTAAGACAGTGCATGTCCCATTGCTGGCATGTTCTGAAATCTGGGCTAAAGAAAAAGAAAAAATGAGAGGAAAGAACAATGAAGGGTCCTGTGGTTTTTAATCCTTTCAAATGTGTCTTTCTCTTTTATGTTCTTCTCAGCATGAAGCACAGGTTATCAAAACATAGAGCTGATACTATTTTGAAGTAGCAGTAATAGGTGTTTCCAAACGTGATTAAAGAGAAAGGGTGGCAAAGTTAAAATCCTGAAAAAAGAATTGAGAACTTAAGTGGAAGTCATGCCTTTTGCCAGGCAGATCTTTTTAATCTTTTATTTAATTAATTGGTGTTTTAGGTGATTTACTTTCTATGTCCTTTTACTTTAAACATGTTAAAAAGAGACATTGCCTTTGTCATGTTTGATGAGAAGGCTATAAGGAAAAATGAGAATACCTGCACTTCTTTGAAAACCAGAAATTTATCGGTATAACAAGTTTCATTTTTCTTCCCTTGATTAATTACACTGAAGATGATAGGGAGAACTAAGTGTGTGATTAACACAGACCCACAGCTGATGAAGTTGCAGACCAGAGCTTTCTGTAAATAGGACATTAACATCACATCCTCTCCTCCCAAGGCTTAAGGGTCACTGTGGATGAGAAGGCTGAGGAAGACTGTAAAAGCTAGAAGTGGTAGACAATAAGAAAAGGAGATGATTTGTTTTTGACATAGCAAGGAGTTGCAGCTAGGAAATCATAGCAGTTGTGATAGCAGGTATGATGACTGTAAAAGATCAAGGCAGATGAAATTCCAGTAGAGAAAGGAGAGAGAGAGAGAGAGAGAGAGAGAGAGAGAGAGAGAGTCCTGCCTCTAGCTGGTGAGCTAGAGAGTCCTGGTATTTTACATAAGCAATTTTTTTAAAGCATTTGTTGATAAGTTAGTATTATTTTTCCATTGTTTATATGCAATGGTTATATATATCCAGGAATCAATCAAAATTCTATGGCTAAAGACTTTTCCACACATCCCTTTAGAAGACCTTCCTTTGGGAAATTATTTTTTTAGACTTTGCTGGACTCCCTTTTGTATTTGCTGTTTTCTGCTAGGTTAATGAGGGAACATCACTTCTGAGGGTTCACTGACTCTGACTGGACAATTCATTCAATTCTTATCATCATCCAAGAAGATGGCATTACTTTATTTCATGTCAACTGAGCAGAGTTTCAGAAGGTGAACAGAAAGAGTCCAGACACAACCAGAGGGATGGACTTAAAGATGGCACACTGACATTTCCACCACATTTTGTAGAACAAAGATGCATAAATTAGAACATACCTCTCTCTCTCTCTCTGTCTCTTTCCTTCCTCCCTTTCTTTTTTCTCTTTGTATCCCCACTACAGCCCCTTCCTCATCTCTTCCTAGTCCTTCCCACTCTCCCACTTCTCCCCCTATGACTCTTCCCTAGTCCACTGATAGGGGAGGACCTCTTACCCTTCCATCAGCCCCTAGCTTATGAGTTCTATTCAGGACTGGCTGTATCATCTTCCTCTGTGGCCTGGCAAGGCTGCACACCCCAGGTGCGAGGGTAGGGCACAGTGATCAAAGAGCTGGCCACTGAGTTCATACCAGAGGTAGCCCCTGTCTCACTAGAAAACCAGCTTGGAAACTGAACAGCCTATTGGCTTCATCTGAGCAGGGGGTCTAAGTCCTCTCCGTGCATTGCCCTTGGCTGAAGTATCGGTCTCTGCAGGCCGCTTTGGGCCAAGGGTCTTTGGCTCTGTTGCTCTCCTTGTGGAGTCCTGTACCCTCCAGATCTTTCTATCTCCCCCTTCTTCCATAAGGTTCCCTGCACTCTGTTCAAAGTTGGGAAAACATACCTCTTAAGAGGAAAGATCACACCTATCTCTACAAGGGCTAAATAGCAGGAAGGATGACTAGCTGACGCCAATAAAACCAGAAAAATATTTTTAAAATGCACATATCATGGCATATATGTTTGGACTTAATAATACAAGTTTCAGAGGCTGATTCTCATTCACACTCTGGGATTTTGGATCAGTATCAGCTCATAAAGTTTGTGTAGAAAGAATGATCTAAAGACTTACTTTTCAGTCAAAAGGTTTCATGAGATTTTAGAATTAAAAAAAGGCAATCCAACACATGAAAAAAGCAACACAAGAATCAGTGACACACTTGTTCATATAGTTCAGAGTCCTTAGCATTTTTATAAAAAACAAAAAACCAAACAAAACAAACAACAACAACAACAACAAACTAAGCCGAGAGCTCTAATAGACACGCAGAGGACCTTGTACTTGCTGCTTCAGTCTCTGTGAGTTTATATGAGCCTGCTTTGTTAATCCTGAGGGCCTTGTTCTCTTGGTGCCCTACATGTCCTCTGGTTCTTATACTCTTTCCTCTTCCTCTTTCATGGGTTCCCCTGAGGTCTGAAGGAAGAGATTAGATGGAAAAAAATCTGACTTAGACTCTCTCTCTCTCCACATAATGTTTGGTTGTGGCTTTGTACATCTCTGCCTGTCTGCTGTCAAAAGAAGCTTCCCTGATGATAAACAGATAATATACTGATCTATAAGTATAGAAGTATATCATTTGAAGTACTTTTATTTATACTCTTTTATTTTATTGTTTTAGACTAATAATCTTTGTTTTCACCTTAAGCCTTTTGCCTATCTAGTCTCTGATTCTTGTTCACCCAAGCAGTGCCTGAGTGAACATTTCATTTCATAGAGTAGGCCTTATGTCAAATCAGACATTGGTTGGTTAATTCCATAAGTTCTGTACCAAAAAAGCCCTAGTACATTTTGCAGGCAGGACAGATGTAGTTCAGAGACTCATGGCTGGGCACATTTCTCAGTTGGTTGTATAAAGTGTACTTTCTTCATCAAAGATACTAGAAAATAAGGGTAAAAACTTCATGTATGTACCAGCGGGACTTCTCCATGTTCCATTAAACTCAATACTCATGAGTTTAATGAGTATTGTCTCCAGCAATGCCCCCCATCAGTTTGTAGAGAGAAACTGACAGAGAAACATTCTAGATTGTTTAGGGATTATCATGTGGCCCCAATGTAACAACTTAACTGAATGGAACCCATTCTCACTAATGGAAGCCTCATTTGGTGGCAAGAGATGGCTAGTTGAGACTCTGTATCCACCACTATTAGAAGACCTCCTTAGGATCACATTTATATACTTTTGGAAGTTTCCATTGCACTATGTTTCCATATCATCTCTCATATCCCCCTCAGTTCCAGCTCTCTCTACCTGCATTATCTCACTCAACTTTATCTTGCCTTCACTCTCCCTTCCTTATACTCCTGTTCTTGTCCCCACCTGCCCCTAGTCTACCCATAAAATTTATTCTATTTTTCCCCCTCAGGGGATCCATGTACCTCTCCTCCTCCACCACTGTTCATCTATGCCTAACCTCTCTGGGTCTATGGATTGATTGTAGCTTGATTACCATTTACTTAACAGCTCATATCCACATATAGTGAATATACACTATCTTTCTGGGTCTTTGTTACCTAACTCACGTTCACTGTTTTTGTAGTTCTGTACATTTGCCTACAAATTTCACCATGTCATTTTTTTAAACAGTTGATTAATGTGCTATGTAAATGTGCCACATTTTCTGTATCCATTTTCTCTTGAGAGACATCTCGTTTGATGCATGTTTCTGGCAATTATGAATACATCAGCAATCAACACGGTTGAACAAGTGTAGTTGTGATAGGATGAAGTGTCTTTTGGGTATATACCCAAAAG
>NW_026585797.1:4231044-4287530 GCF_907164565.1 Psammomys obesus | reverse complement strand
TATATATATATATATATATATATATATATATATATATATATACACACACTCACATATGATCAATGTATCAAAGCAGAGGCTGAGACTCATAGACAAACTTTGGGCAGAATGCATGGAATTTTATGAAAGAAGGTGGAGCTGCTACAAAGAACTGGAGGGGGCTGGAGCTCCAAAAGAGACCAACAGAGCAAAAACAACTGAGCCCTGGGGGTCCTGCAGAGAATGATACAACAAGGACTGCCCATGGAGAAGACCTAAAACCCAGGCTGAGATACAACCTCTAGACTCAGGAAGGGGAGCAGGGGCTTTCTCTGGCATGAATTCAGTGGCCTGCTCTTTGATCACCTTCCCCTAGGGGGCAGAGGATAGTCTTGCCAGGCCACAGTCCTGATAAGACCTAATAGGCTAGGGTCAAATAGAAGTGGGGAAGACCTCCCCTATCAGTGGGCTAGGGGAGGGTCATAAGAGGAGAAGAGGGAGGGAGGGAGGAAAGGAGGGATTGGAGGAGATGAGGGAGGGCCCACAGCAGGGATTCAAATTGAATAAATTGTAATAAATGATAATAAAAAAGAAAAATATCTTCTGAAAGAATTAGTTTTGGAACAAGTCTTCCATTTGTTACTATTACTATTAAGAGGGAACCAATACATTTTACTCATTGTTTTCGCATTTAAATGATACACATATGAAGGGAAATTTCTTTTCTTTTTGTAATGTTGATTTATCTTATCTAAAAACTCAAACTCCTTTATTTATATTTTCCTTTTTAGTTATTACCTACCATAAATCAACTATTACTATGTTCAGAATGGTCAATTTTCATATTTTTACTTGGAATTATAATACTGGGAGAAAAAAATCTTGCAAATGAGTGTTTACTCAACATAATCATGTTTCCTGAAGGTAAGAAACCCAGTAAATTAATGGAAGATATTGATGTAGTAGCAATTAAGTGACACTCAATTTTACTTAAATTTGAAATTCCCTTAAGATAAACATAAACCATACGCAGTTAAGTATATTTCAAAATCAGTGCTGAGACAACTGATGGAATCTAAAGACAATCTCTAATTTTAATTTATTATTTTATTCAACACAGGAATAAGTGACAATAATAGTAGAGATTGTGTCAATAATATTTTGAAGCCATTTAGTTCCAGCCTCCCTTTTGTCAGGCCCTCTGCTCTACCACTTGAGTTAAGAACACAGTATACTATTACAAAGAAAGCTGCTACAACATGATTGAGCAGATATCCTTGTTGTATCATTGAGCGTCTTTTGGACATATGCCTAGCAGTGGTTTAGCCGGATCTTGAGGAAGCACTATTCCTAGTTGTCTGAGTAAGCGCCAGATTGACTTCCAAAGTGGTTGTATAAGTTTACATTCCCACCAGCAGTGGAGGAGGGTTCCCCTTTCTCCACAGCCTCCCTAGCATGTGTTGTCACTTGAGTTTTTGATCTTGGCAATTCTGATGGGTGTAAGGTGAAATCTCAGGGTCGTTTTGATTTGCATTTCCCTACTAAGGATGTTGAACATTTCTTTAAGTGTTTCTCTGTCATTCGATATTCTTCCATCGAGAATTCTTTGTTTAGCTCTGTACCCCATTTTTTAATTGAATTATTTGATTTGTTGCTGTTTAACTTCTTGAGTTCTTTATATATACTGGATATTAGCCCTCTGTCAGATATAGGGTTGGTGAAGATCTTTTCCTAATCTGTAGGAAGTCTTTTTGTTCTGACGACAGTGTCCTTTGCTTTACAGAAGCTTTTCAGTTTCATGAGGTCTCATTTACTGATTGTTGGTTTTAGAACCTGTGGTGTTGGTGTTCTCTTCAGGAAATTGTCTCCTGTGCCAATGAGGTCAAGGCTCTTCACCATTTTTTCTTCTAACAGGTTTAGTGTGTCTGGTTTTATGTTGAGGTCTTTGATCCACTTGGGCTTTAGTTTTGTGCAGGGTGATAAGTATGGATCTATTTGCATTTTTCTACATGTAGACATCCAGTCAGATGTCCCTCAGGTGAGGAATGGATACAGAAATTGTGGTACATCTATACAATGGAATATTACTCAGCAATAAAAAAAAAAAAAAAAACAAAAAAAAAAAACAAGGAAATCATGAAATTTGCAGGTAAAAGGTGGGAACTGGAAAAGATCATCCTGAGTGAGGTATAAAGCAGAAAGACAAACATAGTATATACTCACTCATAAGTGGATACTATACATATAATATAGGATAAGCACACTAAAATCTCTATACCTAAAGAAACTAATCAAGAAGGAGGACTCTGGCTAAGATGCTCAATCCTCATTCAGAAAGGCAAAGAGGATGGACATCAGAGGAGGGAGAAAAAAGGGAACAGGACAGGAGCCTATCATAGAGGCCCTCTGAAAGGCTCTGCCCTGCAGGGTATTGAGGCAGATGCTCAGACTCATAGCCAAATTTTGGGCAGAGTGCAGGGAATCTTATAAAAGAAGAGGGAGATAGTAAGACCCGGAGAGGACAGCAGCTCCACAAGGAGAGCTACAGATCCTAAAAGTCTGGGCACAGGGGTCTTTTCTGAAACTGATACTCCAGCCAAGAACCACTCATGGAGATGGCCTGGAACCCCTGCACAAAAGTAACATATGGCAGTTCAGTATCCTAATGGACTCCATAGTAATGGGGACAGGGACTGTCTGTGACATGAACTGATAGTCCTGCTCTTTAATTACCTCCCCCTGAGGGGGGAGCAGCATTACCAGGCCACAGTGGAAGACAATGCAGCCACTCCTGATGAGACTTGATAGACTAGGGTCAGAGGGGAGAAGGGGAGAAGGACCTCCTTTTTCAGTGGACTGAGAGAGGGATACTGGTGGGGAAGAGGGAGGGTGGAATTGGGAAGGGAGGAGGGAAGGAGGTACAGGGGGCCCATACAGTGAATAAACTAATAAAATAAAAATCATTAAAAAATATAAAAAAGAAAAGCAAAAAAAAAAAAAAAGAACACAGTATGCACCACTATGCCCAGCTCATTATTTTTATCCCCTTTTTATATATAACCTATATTTCTGGATTTGACATGGAGAACTTTCATTTCTTATTTTTAAATTAACCTAATTACCATTTACATTATTTCTCAAATGGGAAAGTGTTAGCAATTATGTCCATTTCAAATTTGAATATAAAAGCATTTTCTTGATAGAAACTACTTATCTTTTCGTCTTGACTATGTTGCCACATGTTCGTCAAACCCATAAGAGACTGTATATCAATGTCTATTCTTGAGCTAATTCCAGTTATCTGATGATATGATCAAAATGAATTCCTTAAGTACTTCTACAATTGCCATACCTGTTTGTTTCCATAAGAAACAGTATACCCAGTGGTTCTTCTAAAAAGAGAGATTATAAGCCATTATAATTCAATCAACAAATGCATTGCAGTTATATTTTAGTTGCCCTTTGGTAGTAAGAATGCTATTTAGGCACTATAATTTCATTATGTTTTAACTGAGTGACCACAATTCCATTATATGGCATGTGTTTGGTTGTTGATTTCACTCTCCATACAAATTAGGGGCTTTTATTACAGTTAATTTTAATGTCAAGAACATTACTTTAGTTCTAAGCTTGAAACAACCTGTTTCTTTTTTATCTCTCTTCTTTTCTAAGTAGGAATAACAAAACATTTTTTTAATATATGAGAGTAATTTTTGACTGACAAAATTCTTTGAAAGTTTCCAAGTACCCAACATTTTTCTTATTAGTAACTTTTTTTTTTCAGAAAAGACCACTTATCACCACACAAAATAATGAAACAATAACAATACTTCATTTGTCAATTGTATAATCTTACGTTTTACAACATTTACATTTGTCTTCTCCAGAAGCTCATTTGTTGTTTTATATTACATCTAGTTATAATGTCTTCTAGAGTCATCTGGACCCTGATAATTTCTCTTTGTTTTTTAAAATCTTGATTGTTATGAGAATTCAAGGTCAAATATTTCATGGATTATCCTTAATTAATATTTGAATAGTGATTTTTCATGATTTGTCTGGGAGTACAAATTTTAAGGAAGATGATCTCATGACATCATCCAGGGGGACAATCTCTGACATGATTGTACGTGTTGAAATCTGTCAGTTGCCTAAAGAACTAGGGCTCTGGTTTACTCAAGGCAAAAATCAATCTGTCGGATGTTTGTTTATTCAAAATAAGGATTAGGAGCCAAGATGGCGACTAGCACACACAGTTTCCAAGCTGTGGAAGAGAAAAAGTTCTGAGTTGATGAGTGGAAGAACTTCTGAAGGGAAACAACGGAGAGACTTTCTAAACAACAGGGAACATCGCCGGAGGTGAAAACCTTGGTCTCGGGTCACCCAGGGACTTGTTTGGGGAAGGTGAGAAACGATCCTTTGATCTCTCGGCACTCCCCTCCCCCAGACCTCCCTCCTCCTCGGCACAGCGGACTCGCCTTTCTCAGCGCAGACCTAACTGCCTGGGGCCTGCAGCCACTGAGGCTGAGCCCCAAGTCCTTTATCGGCAAAGGCCAGCAGTACTGTGTCTCGGAGCCCCAGATTCACGCGCGGCAGCTGCACCATCCTCCCAGGGCCCGAGTCTGCTAGACGCCATACTAGCTCCGCAGGATCGCGATCACTGACGGTACGGCCCGCCCAATACCACAGTGACAGAGAATACGCTATATACTCACCAAAACCAGACAGAAACGCCATACAAGCTAGACACACCAGGCGCTGGGCCTCCGAAGCTTGGAGAGCACAGTAAAGAGACCCCAGGACTTCCCAGAAAGCATCTGGACTAGCAACCCAGTCTCCAGTTACAGCGGGACTTTCTAACCTGGCGGCGGAGCAGCACTGAGCTGGCGGGGCACATCAGCCCTCCAGTTTAAGACTAACCAGGGCCAAACCAGAGAACAGAAAGGCTGGTTACCCCGATTCCCACTGACGTGACCACCCTGAAATCTCCAGCTGCAGCAAGACCTCATAACCTGACAGTGACAGCAGCACGGAACTGGCGGAGCACATCAAAGAAGCAGGGCCAAACCAGAGAGCAGACAGCCCAGATACGCCGATCTCTGCCAAGTGTCCTGCCTGTAAGTGAGTGCACCCTTGAGAATCTGCAGCTCCACTGATCCTGGCTTCTTCTAAAACAGAAGCCAGGCATCGAACCCCCTCCCACCCATATACCCACTTTGGGAAACAGAGGGGCACTTGGAACATTGAAGTTCCTGCTCTGTGGGTCTAATTGAGGAGTTAAGGCAGTTAATGCCAGAAAATGCGCTGCGATCATCACTAGCGCCTGCGACATATACATTGCAGAGCCCCTCCCACACACTCAAGGGTTCAACATTAGCCATCACTCTGTCCCTCGAGACACACGCCCACACCCACTTACACACACACACACACATATACACACACACGCACGCACGCTTGCATTTGCCTCTGTTTGCGCCTGCGTACTTTCCTCCCACAGGTACAGCTAGTCCTCAGCATACGCTAAGGACACGGGACCTCTCTCAACTTCCTGAAGAATTCTCCAGACTCGAGAGAGAGACAGTACCAGTCTGATCGGCTGAATCCAAAAACAAACAGGGAAGGTCTCAGATAAGCCAATGGCCAGGGGTAGGCGAAAGAACATTTCCAACATAAATCAGGACATCATGACTTCACCAGCAAACCCCAAAATCGATGGATATTCCAATTCATCAGAAGCACAGGAAAATGACTTTAAAGCCATGCTTGCTCAATTATTTGAGGCTCATAAGGAGGAAATGAACAAATCTTTCAAAGAGATGGCCAGTCAATTGGAGGTAAAGAAAGAAGAAATAGACAAAACCCTTAAAGAAACACAGGCAAACATAGCCAAACAAATAGAGGCACAAGTAGAGAAGAAATTAGTGGCATACAAAAAGGAAATGAACAAAGAAATAGAGTCCATCGTAGAGAGACAGGAATCCAAATTCAAACACATAAAAGAAATGGTGCAAGGCATGAAAACAGAATTAGAAT
The DNA here is from genome assembly GCF_907164565.1 of Psammomys obesus. NCBI lineage: Eukaryota > Metazoa > Chordata > Mammalia > Rodentia > Muridae > Psammomys > Psammomys obesus. The sequence continues at coordinate 4,281,515 of NW_026585797.1, read as the reverse complement.
CAATAAAGAAAACACAAAGTGAGAAAACTCTTGAGCTGGAGAACTTGGAGAAAAGATCAGGAACCACAAAAGTAAGCATCACCAACAGAATACAAGAGATGGAAGAGAGAATCTCTGGAGCTGAAGACACACTTGCAGAAATTGATACTTCTCTCAAAGAAAAAGTAAAATCAGAAAAATTCCAATCACAAAATACCAAGAAATCAAGGATGCTATGAAAAGACAAAATCTAAGAATAATAGGAATTGATGAAAAAGAAGACTCCAGGCTCCAAGGTCCAGAAAATATTTTCAAAAAAATCATAGAAGAAAATTTTCCCAACTTAAAGAAAGAGATGTCCATAAATATACAAGAGGCCTACAGAACACCAAATAGACTAGACCAGAAAAGAAACACATCACGTCACATCATAGTCAAAACACTAAATCTACAGAACAAAGAAAAGATATTAAAAGCAGCAAGGGAAAAAGGCCAAGTAACATATGAAGGTAGACCTATCAGAAGCACACCAGACTTCTCATCAGAAACTATGAAAGCCAGAAGGGCCTGGGCAAGCATCATGGAGACTCTAAGAGATCACAAATGTCAACCCAGACTACTATACCCTGCAAAGCTTTCAATCAACATAGATGGAGAAAACAAAATATTCCATGACAAAACTAAATTTACGCAATATCTATACAGCAAACCAACCCTACAGAAGATACTAGAAGGAAAACTCCAATCCAACGAAAACGAATTCACCCAAGAAAACAGGGCATACAGATAATGTCCCAACAAAAATGAAAAGAAAACAAGCAATGAAACAAGGTAAGATCATCGACTCCATTACACAAGGAACTAACATGCATTGGTCAATATTATCTATCAATATTAATGGACTCAACTCACCAATAAAAAGACACAGGCTAACAGAATGGTTACGGAAACAGGACCCAACATTCTGTTGCATCCAAGAAACACACCTATGCAACAAAGATAAACACTACCTCAGAGTAAAGGGCTGGAAAAATGTTTTTCAAGCAAATGGTTCCAGAAAACAAGCTGGAGTAGCCATCCTAATATCTAATAAAATAGACTTTCAACCCAAGTTAATCAAAAAAGATAAGGAGGGCCACTATATTCTCATCAAAGGAAAAATCCAACAAGAGGACATCACAATTTTGAATATCTATGCCCCAAATACAAGAGCACCTACATTCGTAAATGAAACAATATTAAAGCTTAAATCATACATTGATCCTAATACCTTAATAGTGGGAGATTTCAACACCCCACTCTCATCAAGGGACAGATCAACCAGACAGACACCAAATAGGGAAATGAAAGCACTCACAGAATCCCTAAATCAAATGGACCTAATAGATGTCTACAGATCTTTTCACCCAAACTCAAAAGAGTACACCTTCTTTTCAGCACCGCATGGAACCTTCTCCAAAATAGACCATATAGTTGGTCACAAAGCAAGCCTCAACAGATACAAAAGGATTGAAATAATCCCTTGTATACTATCTGACCACCATGGACTAAAGCTGGACATCAACAACAACAGAAACAACAAAAAGCCAACACGCACATGGAAACTGAACAACTTACTACTCAATGACAGCTGGGTCAAGGAAGAAATAAAGAAAGAAATTAAAGACTTTCTAGAATTCAATGAAAATGAAGGCACAACATACCCAAATTTATGGGACACATTGAAAGCAGTGCTCAGAGGAAAATTTATAGCACTAAGTGCCTACAAGAAGAAATCTGTAACATCACATACAAACAACTTAATGGCCCAACTGAAAAACCTAGAAAAAAAAGAAGCAGATACACCCAAGAGGAGCAGACGGCTGGAAATAATCAAACTCAGGGCTGAAATCAATCAATTAGAAACAAATAAAATTATCCAAAGAATCAATGAAACAAAAAGCTGGTTCTTTGAGAAAATCAACAAGATAGACAAACCCTTAGCCAAACTAACTAAAAAGCAGAGAGAAACCATACAAATCAGCAAAATCAGAAAGGAAAATGGGGACATAACTACAGACACTGAGGAAATCCAAACGATTATTAGGTCATACTACAAAAGCCTATATGGCACAAAATTTGAAAATCTAAATGAAATGGATAACTTTCTTGACAGATTCCATCTACCAAAATTAAGTCAAGATCAGGTAGAAAGACTGAATAGTCCTATATCTCCCAAGGAAATAGAAGCAGTCATTAACAGTCTCCCCTCCAAAAAAAGCCCTGGACCAGATGGCTTCAGCGCAGAATTCTACAAGACCTTCAAAGAAGTACTAACACCAATTCTCCACAAACTATTCCATAAAATAGAAACAGAAGGAACACTACCAAACTCATTCTATGAAGCCACAGTCACTTTGATACCTAAACCACACAAAGATCCAACAAAAAAAGAGAACTTCAGACCTATCTCTCTTATGAACATTGATGCAAAAATACTCAATAAAATACTTGCAAACAGAATCCAAGAACACATCAAAGATATCATCCACCATGACCAAGTAGGCTTCATCCCAGGAATGCAAGGGTGGTTCAACATACGGAAATCCATCAATGTAATCCACCACATAAACAAAATGAAGGAGAAAAACCACATGATCATCTCCTTAGATGCTGAAAAAGCATTTGACAAAGTCCAGCACCCATTTATGTTTAAAGTCTTGGAGAGATCAGGGATACAAGGCACATACCTAAAGATAGTAAAGGCAATATACAGCAAGCCTATAGCCAACATCAAACTCAATGGAGAGAAACTTAAATCAATCCCACTGAAATCAGGGACAAGACAAGGCTGCCCACTCTCTCCATATCTCTTTAACATTGTACTTGAAGTCCTAGCCAGAGCAATAAGACAACTAAAGGAGATCAAGGGGATACAAATCGGAAGGAAGAGGTCAAAGTGTCACTATTTGCAGATGATATGATAGTATACATGAGCGACCCCAAAGATTCAACCAGAGAACTTCTTCAGCTGATAAACACCTTCAGCAAAGTGGCAGGATACAAAATCAACTCAAAAAAATCAGAAGCCCTCTTGTATACCAAAGACAAAAAGGCTGAGAAAGAAATTAGGGAATCAAAATAAGGATTAGGTACTTTCATTATACTTTCTATAATTAATTTTAAAATGAGAATTTATCTGTTTAAATTTAGTTTTGGAGAAATATGTGTATTTTCTATCCTAATTTTATTAATGCTACTGTCATTTAGAATGAGATTTTTATGTGATGCATAATGACAGATTTTTGTCTGCATTACTTAGGGATGGTGGCTAAAATGTAACAATGTGTGTTCCTCCAAATACCCATCAGTTAAGTGGCCTAAAATAAAGTGTTCTGTAAATGTTTAGGTTTGCCAAAGGGTGTTCCATAGAAAAAAAATCAGAGCATAAGGATTTACTAGTGATAAGGATCTTAAATAAGATATGACAGAAAAAAAATATAAAATACTGTAATACATAACATAATACATAATCTATGAAACACACAAAGGCTGTTCTAAACTAGTAAGTTAATTATAAAATAACCTGCTCACAAACAGAGGCAGTAACTAAAAAACAATAGGACCTAAATGGAAAGATTTCGTCCATCCCAAACTCCTAAATATAGATCCTCTTTTTATTTTATTCCACATCTTGTGTGTATATGTACTTCACTGTCACATCTGCCTTTCAGACTAACCAAAGACTTGTCATGCTTTCAGTCAAAGATACAAAAGAGACAAGAAACATGTCCAGGTGTCTTGTCCTCCAAAAGCAGCATAGCATATACATGAAAACATTCAGATACAAGGAAACAGGTCCATTTTCAAATCACCACAATGAAATATAATTTTGAGTTTAAAGATTAATTTTAGAAATGTGGTGTATAAGATTTCTGGCTATCTATATTTATTTATGCACACATAAAAGAACAGAATAATGAAGCTGACATCAGTATTGTGAATTGGCAGCTAGAACTGAGCATGAGTTATAGAAGTGCAATAGCATGTTTTCTGTAATCTATAGTTAAGTCCCACCTGAAAAGTTACTGCAATCTACATACAAGTTTTTATTTCAGCCGTTAAAATTCATTCTAAATTCATTCTAAATTTCTCAATGCTTAAATTATATTGCATGAATATGTTCATTTACAAGTGTGTCTGTGTTTAATAGAAAATATAATATTTTTTAGAAATTTGTACTTTTCATATTTTTTATTTCAGTAGAATTTGAGCAAATGTTCATCTCATTCTAGTCATGAGATGTGAGATTATATTAGTCTCAACACTTTTAAGCTGGAACTGTGTGGCTTATGCTCATACATAGTAGCTTGAAATAGCTTTCAGACCTACATACTAAAATATGCTTTTAAGGCACACTTTAATGTAGAGTCTGTTAGTCTTTTTTTCTTTATTCTTGTGGTTTAAATGTAAATTTCCTTACAATACAAAAGAAACTTCCTTAGCTTTTGACAAATACATTTTTTTTATACCCTTTCGATGCTCTCTTTAGATTGCATTCTCTCCACAGTAACATTACCCTTTGACACTATTGGAACATTCTGGTTTGTAAAAAAGATATCAGGTCTATATTTGGACACATAGAAAATCCACTGAAAAGAAAGAAAAGAATAATACTTTAGTTTAAAAATATAATGAATTTCAGATTAAACAACAGCAAAGTAATTCTACTGAGGAAAGTTGAAACTGACTTTGTAAACAAAGAAACTGTAGTGGCTAAAAAGTGTCAAATAAGGAAAATGTTAAAAAATTCATTGGGCTTGTTGTTCATTTTTAGCACTTATTCTTAAGTTTTATAATCATACGTGAGTTTATTAAATATGTGGTCTATACAAATAAGTATTCTGATTGAGTTTACTTTGTTCAAGACCTAGGAATCTGACTTCTGATGGACATATTAAAATATTTTACCTAGTAAGGCAAATCTATATAAACTATATATGAACCCCAATTAAATTGTGTAAATTATGTATAACTGCTTTTAGCTTCCAAAAGAGGGAATAAAGAACATTTGGGATATAATTTCACAGGAGAACATCAATTCTGTGTTATTGATTTTCTGATTCAATGTTCAATGAAATTATAAGAAGCAAATTAAATGGGAGGGGGAAGGAACGGTAGAGGAAGGGAAGGGATAAGTTAGAGAGTTGAAAAGAGGGAGCAAAAGTGAAAACAAAGTAGGAGAGAGAGGAGAGAGAGAGAAAAAGAGACTCTGTTGAAAGCAGGGACAAACATAAAAAAATCTATTTGCCTTGTGACGACTGTCTAGGGCTAAATCCCTTATAAATTGCAATTGTAACTGTAATTGATTTTACTCTTAAGTTAACAAAATATCAAATCCTCTTGGGGAGAAAACAAAGAAAAGTGAGATTAGTTCTGAAAACAGGAAAGAAATTTTTTTCAAAGATTAAAATTTATGCCTGAGGAATTAAACAAGCTTGTGCTTTCCCAGATTTACAGCATTTCATTTGTTTCCGCCATTAGCTTTAACTGCTTTGGGAAATTTTAACAACAGAGCTACAGCAAGGCTCACAACCACCAGGAGCTTCAAAGATTCAAGAGCATGGGAAATGCTTCCTCACAAAGTCTGCCCTAATAAGATTATGTGGATAACCTCTCTGAATATTGATTCCTACTTCAAATTAGATAGGGTGCATAAATGTCATGCTTAAAATGTTGTCATCTTACAGCTAAAAGCAATGACACCTAAATGATTGAACAATTTTAATAAGTAAATCATGAGCTCCAAAAACTTTCTTGAAAATAAGAAACTAATTACAATAAGCAGATTGTCATCTTTATTAAACAAATTAACAAAATTTAAGAAATAATACTATTACATATCAGCTTAGCAGTATATTTAGAAGAATGAGATTCAACAAGTCATGTAAGCAAAAAGCCAAAGTGCCTTACCTAATCTTTTGTAATATTTGCCATGAATCATTTTTCACTTCTGAAAGCACAATTATAATACACATTCAGAATGGTGTCTCTCTCTCAGTTCTCATGCATAAAATATAAACTGCCAATACATTATTAATACAAATAATGAAACTGGAAACAAGATCCCAAGATTTGTCAGATTATTGCCCAGTGCCTGAACTGTGCATGTTCCAATATTTCATATTAGATTTTGACTGAATTTCTCTACTACTTTCCAACTTAATTTAAAACATTGTAAAATAACTTGATTTAAGATATTATGTGTGTGTTTGTGTATGTGTATAAGTGAGTGTTTGTGTAAATCTAAAGTTAAGAGACTTTCCTTAGTTTACAATCAGGTTAGAGGTGACTTGAATAAACTTAGTTAATACTAGTATTTGAAAGTTACACATCACTTTCATGAGATGTATTTATTTAATGTGGAATTTCAAAACAACTGAGAGTCATGTGAGGCTGATATTATTAGGAATGAAACCCATAGATCTAAAATGTTTACTGGTGTTCTGGAGAAGGTGGCTGTATTGCATGCAGCTCTTTATCTGTGCTGGGATAGTGCTTTAATGCTTTGCTATCTCCAGATATTATTTATTAACATTGTGAAAATATGCAAATGTTCTCTTTCTGTAATAACTCATTTAGGATCACATGATTAAAATGCAGCATTTGTAGAACACTGATCACTACATGAATATCATATCTATTTTCTGAACTCTATTTCTAGTCTTTCTATATCAAATATATTTCTATTCTGTCCATAACTGTAGTCTTTCTCATAATTTAAATTGGATAATTTTACTAAAGTAATTTGCAAAATTATAGAATTATTGGAAAGAAACAATTAAATTACAAAACAATATTTGACAGGGTTATATAAAAATATTAAGTAGATTTTCAATGCAAAATTTATTCATTTTTTTTCATGCAGTGTTGAGTTACACTGCATTTATTTAGCTTTGATGCTAAATAAATAATCCAAATGATCAGCATTTTATAATAAAAAAATTTCTCCTTCACTTCAGTGTGTACTAGTGACTGAAAATGATCTGTCATTGATGTGCTTCTGCTCTATTTAGCATAATTACACAGCAAATCCCCACTGTAATGGCAATGATGAAGAAAAGGGAATAGCTGAAAATAGATCTCTTCTTTTTGAAGTGGGAATGACCAAGAGATGGAGTGAAAAGTGTCAATTTCAGAAAAATCTTAGGATCAAACAGAAAAATGTATTAAATTTACTTACATACAATTGGTGGAGATATGTCACTAATTAGGTCTAGTATCAACACAATGGAATATGTATGCCTAGAATAAAAAGATAAAGGTATTTTGGCTAAGTCTACCTAATTGCTAACAAATCAAACCCACAATAGAGATATGTCCATTGTTCTTAACAAAGACTCAATTCAAAATAAGTGGTTTGCAATTAAAGCATACTATCAAAAGGAGTATGAATCTCCATTTTATACTCTCTGTTTACCTAAGAAAAGCTTAAATCTTCTGTTTTGGTTCATTTAAGTTATATATATCTATATCTATATATATATAGATATAGGTATATATAGAGAGATGCATATATGCATATATATGCATATAAATATATATATATATATATATTACATAGTACACCTTATTTGGTGTGTCTTTGTATACATGAATGAGGACTTTTTTCAGTCCATGTGTGCAGATGCCTTTGGGGGCCAGGAAGTTTGAGAGATCACTTGGTCCTGGATTTACAGTAAGTAATGAACTGCCCAATGTCAGTTGTGACAACTTAATTCAGAATCTCAGCAGGAAAAGCACAGAACCATCTGCAGTCCCCTGGATGAAATGTTAAATAATAACATTTTGTCTAGGATAATTTTTGGAAAAGAAAACTAATATTTTTATAATAGAAGAAATCATTCTGTATATATTACAGATGTCTTAGCTATGTTTCTATTGCTGCAATGAAACACTAGTCCCAAAAAGTAATTTAGGGAGGAAGGGGTTAATTCAGCTTACACTTCCATTACTGTTAATCACCAAAGGAAGTCTATCAGAACTTAACTAAGGCAGGAACTTGGAGGCAGGAGGGGTACTCTTTATTGGCTTGCTCCACATGGCTTGTTCAGCCTGCTTTTTTCTAGAACCAAGGACCACCAGCACCAAATGACACCACCCAAAATAGGCTGGACCCTTAAATTACTAATTGAGAAAAAATGTCTTATAGCTGTATCTCATGGAGGCATTTTCTCAGCGGAAGCTCCTTCCTCTCTAAAGACTCTAGCTTGTGATATAAAGACCCCAATACAACTGACAGCCACAAATCTTTCTTTGCTATTCATCTCTAAGATCTCATATTAAAAATATGACTTTAAAAGTCCTACAGTCTTTACAAATTCAAGTACATTAAAATTTCAGGTGAACTTTTTTCATGTTTGTAATATATAGTGTTTATTTGTTATCACTGTATGATATAATAATATATAATAGGCAATAAGTAATATAATATACATAATATATAATACATATTGAGAAGATACACTATGCATCTCAGCCTGCTCTATTTTTTCACAATTTATTCATTATATATCCTGACTGAAGCCCTCTCCCTCAACTCTTCCCAAATCCACCCTTTCTCCATCTTTCCCCCACCCCCTTTCCCTAGTCCACTTAAAAGAAGAGTTTTCCTCCCCTCACATCTGCCCATAGCTTATCAAGTCTTATCAGAATTTACTGTTTGTCTACATGCAGAAAAATGCAAATAGATCCATAGTTATCACTTGGACTTTAGCACAAAACTAAAGTCCAAGTGGATCAAAGACTTCAACATAAAACCAGACACATCAAATCAGTTAGAAGAAAAAGTGGGGAAGAGCCTAGAACTCATTGGCACAGGAGACAACTTCCTGAACAAAACACAAAGAGCACAGGCTCTAAGAACAACAATCAATAAATGGGACCTCATGAAACTGAAAAACTTCTGTAAAGCGAAAGACATGTTGTCAGAACAAAATGACAGCCTACAAACTGGGAAAGGATCTTCACCAACTCTGTATCTGACAGAGGGCTGATATCCAGAATATATAAAGAACTAAAGAAGTTAAAAAGTAATAAATCAAGTAATCCAATTAAAAAAATGGTTTACCAAGCTAAACAGAGAATTCTCTGTAGAGGAATATAGAATAGTAGAGAAACACTTAAAGAGATGCTCAACATCATTAGCCATCAGAGAGACGCAAATCAAAACAAACCTGTGATTCACCTTACACCCACCAAAATGGTTAAAATCAAAAACTCAAATGACAACACATGCTGGAGAGGTTGTGGACAAAGGGGAACCCTCCTCCATTGCTGGTGGGAATGTAAACTGGTACAACCAATTTGGAAATCAATCTGGTGCTTTCTTAGACAATTAGGAATAGTGCTTCCTCAAGACCCAGCTATACCACTCCTAGGCATATACCCAAAATTTGCTCAAGTACACAACAAGGACATTTGCTCAAGCATGTTTGTAGCAGCTTTATTTGTAATAGCCAGGACCTGGAAACAACCCAGATGTCTCTCAACAGAGGAATGGATACAGAAAGTATGGTGCATTTACACAATGGAATACTACTCAGCAATTAAAAACAAGGAAATCATGAAATTTGCAAGCAAGTGGAACGATCATTCTGAGTGAAGCATCCCAGAAGCAGAAAGACACACATGGTATATACTCATTTATATAGACCTATAAGATATGATAAACATAATGAAATCTATATACCTAAAGAAGATAAACAAGGAAGAAGATCCAGGATAAGATGATCAATCCTCACTTAGAAAGACAAATAGAATGGGCGTTGGATGTAGGAGAAAACAATTAACAGGACAGAAGCCTACTGCAGAGGGCCTCTGAACGACTCTACCAAGCAGTGTATCAAAGCAGATGTGGAGACTCATAACCAAACCTTGGGCAGAGTGCAGGGAATCATAGGAAAGAAGGGTGAGAGAGTATGACGTGGAGAAGATAAGAGCTCCACAAGGACCAAATATGTCTGGGCACAAGGGTCTTTTCTGAGACTGACACTCAATCAAGGATCATGTATGGATATAACCTAGAACCTCTGCTCGGATGTAGCCCATGGTAGCTCAGTCACCAATTGGTTTTTCCCTAGAAATGGGAACAGGGACTATTTCTGACATGAACTCAATGGTAGGCTCTTTGACCTTCCCACCCCTAAGGGAGGAGCAGTCCTACTAGGCCACAGTGGAGGAGTTTGCAGCCAGTCCTGAAGACACCTGATAAAGCAGGGTCAGATGAAAGGGGAGGAGGTCCTCCCCAATAAGTGGACTTGGAAAGGGGCAGGGAGGAGATGAGGAAGGGAGGGTGGGATTGGGAGGGAATGAGGGAGCAGGATACAGCTGGGATACAGAGTTAATAAAATATAACTAATAATGAAAAGAAAAAAGAATTGCCTGGTTCCTCTTCCTCCATGGACTGGCAAGGCTGCATCACCAGGGGTGAGTGATCAAAAAGCAGGCAACCAAGTTGATGACAGGGGTAAAATCTGCTTTCCTCACTTGGAGAACCACATGGAGACTGAGCTGCCAATCAGCCATATCTGAGCACGGGGTCTAAGTCCTTTGTTGCCGCATCAATCTCTGCAGGACACCCTGGGCTCAGACACTTTAGCTTTGTTGGTCTTCTTCTGGGGCTTCTGTCCCTTTCATGCCCCTCTAACTGTACCCTTCTCTTTTTTCATAAGACTCACTGTGCTCTACCCAAAGTTTGGTTATGAGTCTCAGCATCTGCTTTGATCCATTGTTGGGTGGAGGACCCTCTATAGTAGGCTCTCATCCTGTTTCCTCTTTTCCAGCACTTCTGGTGTCTATCCTGTTTTCCATTCTGAATGAGATTTAAGCATCCTCCCTAGGATCTGCCTTAGTGTTTAGCTTCTTTAGGTCTGTAGATGGCTATCCTATAGTATCTGGCTAATATCCACTTTTAAGTGAGTGTATACCATGCTTGTCTTTCTATTTCTGGGTTTCCTCAGTAATCATGATATTTCCTAGTTCCCACCATTAGCCTGCAAATATGATTTCCTTGTTTTTAATAGCTGAGAAGTATTCAACTGTGTAGATGTACCACAATTTCTGTATCCATTCCTCCTTTTTCTTCCTTAATCTAAAGTCTTTTAAAAGTCAAAGTCTCAATTGTGGGCTTCAGTAAAATAAACCAAACACTTTCTCATTTCAAGAGAAAAAAAAAGGGTTACAGTCACAAACCAATCAAATCAAAATCAATTTCCAACCAATCAGTGTCTGGGATCCACTCATGATCTGGATTCCTCCAAAAGGTTGGGGTCATCCTCCAGCTCTGCCCTTTGTTGGACTCTCAGATTGTCTTTTATGCTGCAGCTAGCTTTACTACACTGTTGCTGCTGTTCTTGGGGAACATCCCATGGTACTGAGATTTCTAAAACTTTCTATTTTCAGGTCTTTAATTGTTTTATTCATTTCTTCCAACTGATTGTTTTTCTTGTTTTCTTGTAACAGAATCCTTCATTTCCTTCACATATTTCTCTTTTTCTTATCCTCAATTTTTTAAGAGATGTATTCATTTCTGCCTTAAGAATCCTTGTTATATTCATAATAGTGATTTTAAAGTTTTTTTTTTCTTGTGCTTCAGCTATGTTGAAAAATTAAAAGCTTGCTGTATTAGGATATCTGTGCTCTGGTGGTAATAAATTGCCATGGCTGTTTTGATTGTGTTTTTATGCTGGCATCTATTCATCTGGGTTTGAAATGTTTGTAAGTCTAGGTACCAATTTCTGAGTTTGTCATTATTGGAAGGGTGTTCTATTTCTTGGGTTTTGCTTCCTTTCTGGTATTCTGGTCTGTGTGGGCCTATTGTTGGGAGAGATTAACAATACAAAAGACATATGTAAACAAAATAAAAGCAGTTGACAACAAGCCTATAGCCAATAACAAATTAAATGGAGAAAAATTCAAAGTAATTCCTTCAAAATTGGTAACAAGACTTTTCACTATCTTCATATTTATTTAATATATTACTTTAAGTCTTATTGAAAAATAACACAAATGAAGGAGATAATAATTGGAAAGAAACATGTCAAAATATCATTATTTGCACCAAAAATTCTGCCAGGAATCTCCTGATAAACAGCTGATAAACACCATCAGCAAAGTGGCTGATTAGCTGGAAAAGAAAAAAAGAAAGGAATCAACACTCTTCACAACTGCTACAAATAATATAAAATATCTTGGGGTAACTCTAACCAACCAAGGGAAAGACCTGTATGACAAGAATTTCAAGTCTGTGAAGAAAGCAATTGAAGTAGATATCAGAAAATTGAAAGATCTCCCATGCTCATGAATCTGTAGGAGTAACATAGTGAATATGGCTGTCTTACCAAAAACAACCTATAGATTCACTCAACATCTAACACAATCATTTACAGATCTTGAAAAGATAATATTAAACTTTACATGGAAAAACAAACAAACAAACAAACAAAAAGCATGATATCTAAAATAATCCTGAAAAATAAAAGATGTTCTAGAGGTACCCCTATTCTAGAGTAATAGAGTAATAAAAAACAATATGGTATTGACATAAAAAACAGAACACATGGATCAATAGAATTGAACTGAGTAGCTATATATAAATCCTACACCTATGAACACCTGGGTTTTTTTTTTAATTTTTTATTTAATATTTTTAAATGAAGCCAGAAATACACAATGAAAAAAAGAAATTCTATCCAAAAGATGGTGCTGGTCTAACTGGATGTCAGAATGTAGAAGAATGCAAATAGATTCATACCTCTCACCCTGAACAAAACTCAAGTCCAAGTAAATCAAAGAGCTCAACATAAATAAAACCAGATACAATGAACCTATAGAAAGGAAAATGTAAAATATTCTTGCATGTACTGGCACAGGAGTCAACTTTCTTAACAGAACACCAACAGCTCAGTCTCTAAGATCAACAATTAATAAACAGTACTTCATGAAACCGAAAACCTTCTATAAGGCAAAGGACATGATCAATGGGGCAAAATGGCAGCCTATAGAATGGGACAAGTTTTTCACCAAGTCCACATATAACAGAGGGCTAATATCCAAAATACATTTTAAAAACAATGTAGTTTGATGTCAAGAAACAAGACATCAAAAAACAAAATAATGCAGTTAAAAAATTGGCTATAGATCTAAACAGGGAAATCTCAATAGGGCAATCTCACATAACTAAGGAACACTTAAAGAAATGTTCAACATCCTTAGCCATTGGGAAAATGCAAATGAAAACTACTTTGAGATGACATCTTAAACCTGTCAGAATGGTTAAGCTAAATAACAAAAATGGCTGTTCAGTCTGGTGAGGATGTGGAACAGGGAATATTCCTGTATTGCTAATGAAAGTACAAATTCTTACAGCCACTATGGAAATTAATATACAATTCCTCAGAAAACCAGAGTTCAACCTACCTTAAAATCGAGCTATACCTCTCTTGGGCATATACAAAAAGGAAATATGATATATAAAGAAAATATGATATATTTACAAAAATGGATTATTGCTCATCTGTTTAAAAATGACAACATGAAGTTTGAAGTCAATGGACAGAAATAAAAAAAGAAAAGAGCCATGAAAAAAAAAAAAAGAAAAGAAAAGAAAGAAATCATTCATTATGAGTGAGGTAGCTCAGATCCAGAAAGACAAATACGGTATGTACTCACTTAGAAGTGGATATTAGTTGTTCAGTGAAGGTTAATGATGCTACAATCCACAAACTTAGAGAGACTAAATAACAAAAATTGCTCACAGTGAAATTCAACAATCTCCTTGGAAAGGGGAAATAAAACAGATTTTGCAAGTGGACTGAGGGCAGGTGGTAATAGGAACAGGAGGTAATCAGGATCAGTTGGAGAGCAGACATTACAGGAAGAGATGACAAGAAATGAAGGGCATTTGGTATCCAACATGGAAATCTAGAGCAGTGGAAACTCCCTAGAACATATGAAAAAAAATTCATAGTAATTGGGGATTGCGAGCCTAAACCAGCCATCTTCTATAATCATGCAAGGGTTCCAGTGGTGGGAACGGCTCAACAACCCAGGCACAAAACCTTCAACCTACAAGTTATCTAGCCTGAAAAATGTGTTGTGGGACTACTATCAAAGGGAGTGCGGGCTATGCCTGATTATTTTGCTTGCTCTTGAGACCCTTTTTACTAGGATGCCTTATCCACCCTCAATATGAGGGTTTGTGTCTAGTCTTACTGCAACTTGTCATGCTGTTTTTAGTTGCTATCTCTGGGAGGCCTTCTGTTTTTTGACATCTGAGGAGTAGTAGATATGAGGAAGAGGGGATGTAGGTAGAGTAGAGGAAACAGAAACTGGCCAAGGTGTAATGTATGAATAAGAACAAAAAAATTAAAATATACATTGAAAATTTAAAAAACAACAACAACAAAAATCCACAACCAATCAAAATGCAGGGTTGTGAAGGCCAGTCTTCAAGGATAAATCTATAAAACATTGCCATATCTCAAGTTCAGTGATCATTACTGAAAAGATTGGAACAAGCTTAAGAGCCAGAGACTCACCGAGCTTACTGTGAAACTGGGCCATCTATTGATGTCAGAAGCTCCACCTTCAAAGCAGCACCAACATGACAGCCTAAACATGAGCATTACTCTAATGAATGTAATATTTGTATTAATCGTTGACAATTTCACGGAATATTTTAGATCATATTCACCCCACCTCTCCCCTAACTCCTCGTAGATCCACACTCCATCTTCTGCTTTCCTAACCACGCATAACTTCAATTCCTTTAAAAAAACATAACCATATGAATCCAGGTTGTAATGGATATAGACATCTGGGTGTGTTGCCATCCTCTGAGGCTTAGTCCCTTTACACAGAGACACAATCTTAAAGCAAAATGACTCTCCCTTCCCCAAAATCTATCAAGTAAATTTAGCTTCTTTTTGGTAGGTGCTCCCTCGAACAAATAAACAAAACACCACCGTTCTCTATTTTCTTTTTTATGAACTCTGGCTCTTAGAATCTTTCTTCTTATCCTTCCATAATGTCCTTGTGTCTTTGGGGGAAACAAGGTGTAGAGATGCTCCATTTGTGACTGCTCTGCACATTGCTTAGTTGTGAGTTAACATCGTAACCACTGACCACTGTTCAAAAACCATTTCTATGAGTTCTGAAAGTTGCACTGACATGAACTTAAATTATTTTAAAAAGTTTTCTGGCTAACAGCTACTACTTGATTTTGTATCAAACATGAAAAACAAATTCACGTATTTACATAACTTCATTTTTCATGAATATTTATTCCTGACCCTTTTTAATTGAAAAGAAATATATGGTCATCAGAATAAAAATATAATTAAATATATTGTATTTGACCATTAACTCTGTGAATCCTAAATTGTTGCTTACTCAATGAACTGCAAATATAAATTACTTGAATGAAAAATTGTATGTTTAAAATAATAGCAGATATATTTATTCTCATTATTATTATTCTGAATAACAGTTCATAACCACTATTTTGCATTTGTAATATATAAGATATAATATACATAGTTTAAATTACATAGAAAGATGTGCATAGCTTTAATTTAAATAGTTGCCATTTCATATAAATGACAGGAATCTGTATACTGTGGTATGGAGGAATCTTAAAACGAATGAGTGACTATAGACACAGAGAAATTACTCCACATGATTTTTTAATTTTGTTTTGTGTGCTCATAAAATGTGAAAACAATTAGCCATAGGTGTTTGTGTTTAGGAAAGGTCTTAAAATTAATCTCAAGGGACAACACATGCTGGAGAGGTTGTGGAGAAAGGGGAACCCTCCTCCACTGCTGGTGGGAATGTAAACTAGTACAACCACTCTGGAAATTTATCTGGCGCTTTCTAAGACAATTAGGAATAGTGCTTCCTCAAGACCCAGCTATACCACTGCTAGGTATATACCCAAAGTTTGCTCAAGTACACAAAAGGGATAGTTGCTCAACCATGTTTATAGCAGCTTTATTTGTAATAGCCAGAACCTGGAAACAACCCAGATGTCCATCAACGGAGGAATGGGTACAGAAATTGTGGTATTTTTACACAATGGAATACTACTCAACAATCAAAAAGGAGGAAATCATGAAATTTGCAGGCAAATGGTGGGACCTAGAAAAGATCATCCTGAGTGAAATATCCCAGAAGGAGAAAGACAAACACGGTATATACTCACTTATATAGACCTATAAGATATGATAAACATAATGAAATCTGTACACCTAAAAAAAGATAATCAAGAGAGTGGACATGGGGTAAGATGATCAATCCTCATTTAGAATGACAGATGGGATGTGCATTGAACGTATGACAGGAGTCTACTGAGCACATTGGAAAGACTCTAACTAGCAGTGTTTTCAAAGCAAAGACTCATGACCAAACCTTTGGCAGAGTACAGGCAATCATAAGAAAGAAGGGGAGTTAGTCTGATGAGGAAAGGATAGGAGCTCCACAAGGACCAAAGATATCTGGGCACAGGGTCTTTTCTGAGACTGACATGCAACCAAGGACCATGTATGAATGTAACCTAGAACCTCTGCTCAGATGTAGCCTGTGGTAGCTCAGTAACCAATTGGTTTCCCATAGTGAGGGGAACAAGGACTATTTCTAACAGGAACTCAATGACTGTCTCTTTGGCCTCCCTACCCCCCAAGGGAGGAGCAGTCCTGTTAGGCCACAGAGGAGAGCTTTGCAGCCAGTCCTGAAGATACCTGATAAAACAGGATCAGATGAATGGGGAGGAGGTCCCCCCTATCAGTGGACTTGGCAAGGGGCACGGTGGAGATGAGGGAGGGAGGGAGGGACTGGGAGGGAATGAGGGATCGGGACACGGCTGGGGTACAGAGTTAATAAAATGTAACTGATAAGAAAAAAAATAAAATACAAAAAAAAATTAATTTGGAAAGGAGTACATGATTGCTTTGCTAGATTATCCACCAAAGAATTAAAATTGAAAGTATTGTGTGTGTCATATTATCAAAGAAATCATAAACTCAACTCATGACTAAGTCTCCAAGTGCTCTGATAGCCTCATAATACCGTCTTCTATTGTGTGTGTCATATCATCAAAGAAATCATAAACTCAGCTCATGACTAAGTCTCCAAGTGCTCTGATAGCCTCATAATACCGTCTTCTCACAGTGAATGTGAGACTAACTAGTGTCCTGCCCTGCCTGACAAATTCCCGGTATAAGCTCACAACTTTCAGAATGTTCACCATGAACTCAATGACTGGCTCTTTGGCCTACCCACCCCCCAAGGGAGGAGCAGTCCTGTTAGGCCACAGAGGAGGGCTTTGCAGCCAGTCCTGAAGATACCTGATAAAACAGGATCAGATGAATAGGGAGGAGGTCCCCCCATCAGTGGACTTGGAAAGGGGCAGAGTGGAGATGAGGGAGGGAGGGTGGGAGTCGGAGGGAATGAGGGAGCAGGACACGGCTGGGATACAGAGTTAATAAAATGTAAGTGATAAGAAAAAATAAAATTAAAAAAAGAAGACAGAAAGAGAAAGAAAGAAAGAAAGAAAGGAAGGAAGGAAGGAAGGAAGGAAGGAAGGAAGGAAGGAAGGAAGGAAGGAAGGAAGGAAGGAAGGAAGGCAGAAAGAGACAGAAAGACCTGGAGTAGACAGGAGCTCCACAAGGAGACCAACAGAGCTAAAAAATCTGAGACCAGGGAAACTTCAGAGACAGATGTGCCAACTAACACACAGAAAAGCAAAATTCTTATCCTTCTTTAAAGAAACTGCCTTTTGCAATAAATGGATATTCTTGGTCCACAACCAGTATCGGTCCCAACATAAGCAATGCATCTCTTACGTCTAAGGCCCAATGAGATTGTACAAGATGGGGTGTAAAGACTGTATGATCTGGTTTTTAATCCTAAATATTCTATGTGGCAAACTGTGGACCTTAAGTAAATCACTTAACTCATAAAAAAAAAAAAAAAGATAGTTACTTTCAGAAAGAAAAATTGGTATGGACAAACGAGACTTGGAAACACTAAAGCTCAAAGAGGAGGCTGTACTAGGCACAGTGGCAAAGCAAGCACCTGACAACTTTGCAAAGGTCGTCCCCTCCAGGAGGCCTCTGCATCACCGCAACCCAGGGCTGTCCTTCCTCTTTCTGCATCTGTTACAATATTACTACACATTGCTATGAAGCACAAGGCTTTGGAGGGAAAACTATTTTAGTTATATGTTTTGGTTTCCCAAATAGCAAGATCATATCTTTTAGTTGCCTTATTACTGACTTCTGTAATACAAAGTAGGTATTCCATATTAGGGAATGAAAGCCTTGTCTTTAATTGATTCTAGTACATTTTAATGTACTCGCCAAATCAAATTGGAGGTAGAGAATTCTAAATATGCACTACAGAGCTCCCCATTAGCCTAATAGAGCTGTGTCTTTTAATGGTCTCTCAGCATAAGAAGGGGGAACAGAGAAGCAAAGTGTGGTACCCAAAAAGAGGCATGTGCTGGCAAAGCAGAGCCAGTTACTGTTGACAACCACAGAGGCTCCCAAACCTTGGCTACACAGTCCTAAAATGCAGGAGGATTTTATACTCATGTCAGGTCAACCTTCGGAATCACTACCTACGAAAAGCCCAAGAACTGTGGATGTTGAAAATTCACTAGGTGACACAAATGTGTAGTGCAGTATAGAGGCACTGCCCACCTCCTCGCCCCAGTGAACTAGACTGCCGACAGTCTATGATCGCCTCAGATCACCACTGTTACCTGGGCTTTAAGTAAATCAGCATCGGAAATGGTATTCATTCACCTTTTAAATTACTGCACTCACTTTTATCTTGAATAAATAGCATGCTGTGCCTAAATATCAAAACAATACTCCCCTAATTTCTTTAAAAAAATACATTTGTAAACAACTTTAATAAGAAAATGTGTTTGTTTTATCACATAAAAAGTGTTGTGGATTTGCAGTTTGGGACTTCTATGGTATGCATTTAAGATGTTTTATGGAATACCTGAAATAAATATGTTTTCATTGTCTTCATAGTAAAAAAAAAAAAAAAAAAAAAAAAAAAAAAAAAAAAAAAGAATGTTCACCAAGTTTTCCAGAAGTTTTGTTTTGAGAGATCTCACAAGAGAAGTATTTAAATAACATTTACTATCAACACCTTTTAAGTTAACAAAACAAAATGTAAAACTGTAATTTCCTAGATTGATTCAAACTACTCCCAGAAGTTACAGGTCATCTTATCATTTCAGATGTCCTAATTAATACCATCAGCTATCCAGGAAAAAAACCTTATATATTTTTTTAAATGATTTACTATTCTTGCTGCTGATGCAGTCAGGGAAAAATTACAGTGTCTTAATTTGCTTTCTATTACTCTAATAAAACACAATGAAACAAAAGCAACTTGTGGAGGAAAGAGTGACTTTGACTTTTGTGTTCCAGTCACAGTTCATCATTAAGGAAAACCAAAGTAGGATTCAGGTAGGGCAGGAACCTGGAGGCAGAACCTGAAGCAGAGGCCATGGAGGAACACTGGTTGCTGCCTCGCCCTTCCTGGCTTGCTCAGCTTGCTTTTGTACGTGTCCCAGGACTGCTTGCCCAGGTACAGCATCTTTCGTAGTGGGGTCAGCCTTTCCGTTTGCTTATCAGTCAAGAACATGCACGACACAATTACCCACAGGCCGAGGTAACAAAGGAATGCTCCTCTTCTCAGAGCATTCAGGCTTGTGTCAAGTTAACAATAAAACTTACCAGCATAGACAAATACCAAGTAAAACAAGCAAACAAACAAACAAACAAAATGCTTATGAGAAAGAAGACAAAACAAGCATCCTTGGCGGAGACATAAATTAAAGTAGCCACTGTCAACATTCGTATGGACGGCTCTCAAAAACACTAAAAGTGCCCACACCGTATGACCCTGATCTCGTGGTTATGTATGCAAAGGACCCAAGATGGCATCGCAGACCATCCAAGGTTTCTGAACAGCAGCTCAACAGTGAGAGCAGGGTGACTGGCAGGCTGTACTATGAGCCCCCAAACCCATGTTTTTCAGATGAGAGGAGAATTCACGGCGATATGCAAAGGTCCATCTTCATGCCACCTGGCTAATACCGGGCTCCCTCCAGACACTGCCACAGCCCTAGGCCACCTGCCCAAGCCTACCATCTGTGGACACCTTCCTAGGCCATGGCTGAAGAATGCAGCTTCACGTAAAAAGACTAGAAAATGAAAGAAGTACATACAGGGCCACTTAAGAAGTTGTTGAAAATTTTGTTCTAATCTCAATTGTAAATTCATCTTGGAAAATTTATGAAATAAGCAACTCAAACATATTTAAAAAAATATTTGGAGGATCCAAGATGTTTCTTCTGAGATGTGATAATATTCTATTGTGAAGTAAAGCACAAATTCTTACAATTTTCACACCTTCTGTCTGTTTGCATTTATTATCACGCTCGTCCTGTTGCTGTGAAGAAATCCATCTGGTACTGTACACTTTGACTTTAAGATGCTTCCCACAGCAGCAGCCTCTTGAATAGATGATGTCCTTTTCTACTGTCACACAGACTATTAACAAAATCAGTATCTATGATGGTAAGGGAGAAGCCCTGGGTTTGCTTTATTTGGAATGGACTCACTGGTTTCAGTAAGGGTCTGTACCAGTTCTGAGAATCTACTCCTGTTCTACACTGGGAGAGTTGACCACAGACAATTCACAGTTCTTTCCTGGAAGGAAATGCATTCTACTACTACTCACAAGCACACAGAAAGCCACTCTTTAAAACGACCGGAAAACAAAGTCTCTTTGCACGAATTAAAATGCAGTGATTACTAACTGAATATGGACGTACGCCTATATGTCTGCTGATACGTGCTATAGACAAAAGTAATACCCAAGAGCCAGAAATCATTGAGGCAATACAAAATGCCATTCATGTGTTGTGCCATTTTTCATTAAACATATCTTTTTTTTATTAATTACACTTTATTCATTTTGTATTCCCCCATAAGCCCCTCCCTCCTCCCCTCCCGATCCCACCCTCCCTCCCCCTTCTTCATGCATGCCCCTCCCCAAGTCCACTAATAGGGGAGGTCCTCCTCTCCTTCCTTCTGATCTTAGTCTATCAGATTTCATCAGGAGTGGCTGTATTGTTTTCTTCTGTGGCCTGGTAGGGCTGCTCCCCCCTCAGGGGGAGGTGATCAAAGAGCAGGCCAATCAGATTATGTCAGAGGCAGTCCCTCTTCCCATTACTATGGAACCCACTTGGACACTAAACTGCCATGGGCTATATCTGTGCAGGGATTCTAGGTTATCTCCATGAATAGTCCTTGGTTGGAGTGTGAGTCTCTGGGAAGTTCCCTGTGTTCAAATTTTCTGGTTCTGTGGCTCTCCTTGTGGGGTTCCTGTCCTCTCCAGCTCTTACTATTTCCCACTTCTTACATAAAATTCCATGCACTCTGCCCAGCAGTTGGTAATCAGGCTCAGCATCTGTTTTGATAGTCTGCAGGGCAGAGGCTTTCAGAGGCCTTCTGTGGCAGGTTCCTAGGTTGTTTCCTGTTTTCTTCTTCTGTTGTCCATCCTCTTTGCTTTTCAGGATGGGGATTGAGCGTTTTAGTCAGGGTCCTCTCTCTTGCTTAATTACTTTAGATGTACAGGTTTTAGTAGGTTTATCCTATGTTGTATGTCTATATGAGTGAGAACATATCTTTAGGTTTATTTTATAGCACACATTATTGTTTCTCATAACATGGAGCTTACATTATCCTAAAACATTAATAGAAGCAACCCAGATGTAAAAAAAAAAACAAAAACAAAAAACAGAAAAAACATGGGATATATCCATCGGCACTGCCCATGTTTATTTTTATGCCTTATTTCTGAGATGTAAATTATCTATCCCCTGGAAAATATTTAATGACTTACTTATTAATAGCAAATGTCAGAATTTAGAGTTGTCGACCATTATTTTGGTATAAAAATGTTTACTATAGCCACTTCTTAAGGAAAAGTTTGCTGCTGAAAGACATGTTCTCAGTTCTCTGTTTTCACGGCACAGCTGTTCACAAGCTCCTACTAACAACTCAAAATCAATGATTACTAACTGCTCATCACAAGGGTGGCTCCTTTCAGTGTGGAAAAAATGAACATTACTCTTGACAGTGTTTGCATATGATAGAGCTCTACCTAAGACTGAGAGTTCCTGAGTTATAGCATGGAGACTGCAAATACAGCTGAAAGATAAATTATTTTGAAACTCTGGTGACTCTGAAGGGTGTTTGAAAACGTATCAGTTAATAGCTTAATCACAGAATTCTCAGAAGTCAACCCACTAATGGTAATAAAGAATGTTTGCACATCTAGAAATGAAAGGAAAAAAGAAAGGAAAAATACATTTCCTGGGGTAAAAAGAGACCTCATTTTGCCAGCCTAAGTAAAAAAAAAAAAAAAAATAGAATAATAAAATATTGGTCTTTTACTAAATATAAATTTAAAATAGTTTAAAATCACAATAGCATTATATTTGTGAAAGAAAAGGTCAAGAACAAAAATATCTTAAAATCAATTTAAAATTAAATTTTATAAGTCCCCCAAAACCTGACAACTATATTAATAATGAGTTTGATATTCAAAGGTGTAACATGTCTTTAGGTATGCAATTCAGGTGCTCCCTTTCTGTTTAAAAGTATTGTCACTTCTTCCTGCTTTCCAGAAGGAAGCAGGTTTTACAAGCACAGGAGGAAATCACTAATAGTAAAAGTCAAATTGAAGTTTCATTGGATTTCCTAAATAACTTATGTGAAGCTTCAGCTATTGTGTCTGATTTACTTCAGTACAAGTTGAATGTCCCATTGACGGAGAAGCAGGAAAGGAATTGAGAGGTGGCTCTCTTCAGCTGTGTAGAAATATTATCAGATTTTTGACATGATTGTGAAGCTATTTTTAATCATTTGTAAACAAAAAAGAGATACATTTCAGGAAGCATTAAGATTCTGTATTCATTCTGGCAGTGTAAAGAAGTGCACAGCACTGGGGTGAGAACCTGCAAGCTGTTCCATGGAATGGTGGCCACAGCACAGTCAGCCCTTAGATACACCAACTATTTTTTTTAATTTTTTTATTAATAACACTTTATTCCTCCCTCCCTCCTCCCCTCCCGATCCCACCCTCCCTTTCTGCATGCATGCCACTCCCCAAGTCCACTAATAGGGGAGGTTCTCCTCTTCTTTCTGATCTTAGTCTATCAGTTCTCATCAAAAGTGGCTGCATTGTCCTCTACTGTGGCCTGGTAAGGCTGCTACCCCCCTCAGGGGGAAGTGATCAAAGAGCAGGCCAATCAGATTATGTCAGAGGCAGTCCCTCTTCCCATTACTATGTAACCCACTTGGACACTGAACTGCCATGGGCTACACCTGTGCAGGGGTTCCAGGTCATCTCCATGAATAGTCCTTGGTTGGAGTATGATTTTCTGGGAAGTTCCCTGTGTTCAAATTATCTTGTTCTGTTGCTCTCCTTGTGGAGTTCCCATCCCCTCCAGCTCTTACTATTTCCCACTTCTTACATAAAATTCCATTCACTCTGCCCGTCAGTTGGCCATCAGGCTCAGCATCTGCTTTGACAGTCTATACGGCAGAAGCTTTCAGAGGCCCTCTGTGGTAGGTTTCAAGGTTGTTTCCTGTTTTCTTCTGGCTTTCAGAGGCCCTCTGTAACAGGTTCTGAGGTTGTTTCCTATTTTCTTTTTCTTCTGATGTCCATCCTCTTTGCCTTTCAGGATGGGGATTGAACATTTTAGTTAGGGTCCTCTCTTTTGCTTAGTTTGTTTAGATGTACAGATTTTAGTGAAGCGACTGCCTACAGATTGGGAAAGAATCATCACCAACCCTTTATCTGACAGAGGACTCATATCCAATATATATAAAGAACTAAACAAGCTGAAAAGCAATAAACCAAGTAATCCACTTAAAAAATGGGGAACAGAGCTAAAGAGAGAATTCTCTGTAGAGGAATATCGAATGGCAAAGAAGCACTTAAAGAAATGCTCAACCTCATTAGCCATTAGGGAAATGCAAATCAAAATGACCCTGAGATTTCACCTTACACCCATCAGAATGGCCAAGATGAAAAACTCAAGGGACAACACATGCTGGAGAGGTTGTGGAGAAAGGGGAACCCTTCTCCACTGCTGGTGGGAATGTAAACTGGTACAACCACTCTGGAAATCAATCTGGCACTTTCTCAGACGAGTAGGAATAGCGCTTCCTCAAGATCCAGCCATACCACTCCTAGGCATATACCCAAAAGAGGCTCAAGTACACAAAAAGAACATTTGCTCAACCATGTTTGTAGCAGCTTTATTTGTAATAGCCAGAAGCTGGAAACAACCCAGATGCCCCTCAACTGAAGAATGGATGCAGAAACTGTGGTACATCTATACAATGGAGTATTACTCAACAATGAAAAATAAGGAAATCATGACATTTGCAGGTAAATGGTGGGACCTGGAAAGGATCATCCTGAGTGAGTTGTCCCAGAAGCAAAAAGACACACATAGTATATACTCACTCATATAAACATACAATATAAGATACACCAACTTTTAAAGTTGGTAAAACCCTTTTGATGAGAACTGATAGACTAAGACCAGAAAGGAGAGGAGAATCTCCCCTATCAGTGGACTTGGGAGTGGCATGCATGCAGAAAGGGTAGGGAGGGTGGGATCAGGAGGGAGGAGGGAGGGGTTTATGGGGGAATACAAAATGAATAAAGTATAATTAATAAAAAAAAAAAAACCCCGGAAGAAGAAAGTGAGTTAGGAAAACAGGGAGCCAGCAAGTAGCAAGCAGGCAGTAATATGAATGTAAAGTTGGGAATGGCAAGAAAGAAATTGAAATACTCGAAGAAAAATTTTAAGAAAAGTAATGGATACAGAATCATTCAAATCTTTTATAATCCACAGGAATATGACACAATTTAATTAGATTAAGTCTTACTGAAAACATAAACACATTTCTACAATTTTAAAAGGTTATTTATTCAAGTCTTTAACTCATAATTAAAGTTACTAGTACTATGAGAAATTCTTGGTCTCGGACAAATTGGTGGCAAGCTTACGTTAAAATTATAGATAAAAGATAACTCTACAGATAACCTTGCAGCAAAAGCATTCTCCAAGTTTTGTTTCCTAAAAAGACCTAAGATCATAAGTGATACTAACTAAAAGTCACTTCTGATTTTTTTTCTTCACTTTAGACTCTCTATGTTTCTAATAAACCACTTCAGTTATAAGTGAGTATGTACCCTGTGTTTCTTTCTGCTCCGGGTTACCTCACTCAAGATGATCTTTTCTAGTTCCCACCATTTGCCTGCAAATTTAATGATTTCCTTGTTTTTAATTGCTGAGTAGTATTCTATTATGTAAATGTACCACAATTAGTTTCCATCCCTTCTTTGAGGGACATCTAGGTTGTTTGCAGCTTCTAGCTATTATGCATAGAGCTCCTATGAACATGGTTGAGCAAATGTCCTTGTTGTGTACTTGAGCATATTTTGGATATATGTCTACGAGTGGTATAGCTGGATCTTGAGGTAGCACTATTCCTAATTGTCGGAGAAAGTGCCAGATTGATTTCATACTGCAGTAAAAGTTATTTTTTTTAATTTAATTTTAATTTTTACATTAATTTCAGTTTATTCACTTTGTATTACAGCTGTAGCTCCTCCCTCATTCCCTTCTAAGCCCACCCTCCCTCACCTCCTCCCATGACCTTCTCCAAGTCCACTGATAGGGGAGGTTCTCCTGCCCCTCCAACTGACCCTAGCCTATTAGGTCTTATCATGACTGGTTATATTGTCTTCTTCTGTGGCCTTGTAAGGCTGCTCTCCCCTAAGAGGAAGGTGATTAATGAGCCAGCCACTGAGTCAGAGAAAGCCCCTATTCCCCTTACTAGGATACCCACTTCAATACTGAGCTACCATGGACTACATCTGTGCAAGGGTTTTAGGTTATATCCATGCATGGTCCCTGGTTAGAGAATCAGTCTCAGGCAAGCTCCTGTTCCCAGATATATTTGGTCCTTGTGGAGCTCCTGTTCTCTCCAGGTCTTACTAACTCTTTCTTCTTTCATATGATTCCCTGCACTCTGCCCAAAGTTTGGCCGTAGCTCTGAGCATCTGCTTTGATGCACTGCTATGTAGAGTCTTTCAGAGGCCCTCGATGGTAGGCTCCTATCATGCTTCTAATTTTCTACTACTTCCAATGTCTATCCCATTTGTCTTTCTAAGTAAGGATTGATCTTCTTGCCCTGGGTCGTCCTTCTTGTTTAGCTTCTTTAGGTGAATAGATTTTAGTATGTTTATCCTATCTTATAGGTCTAGTATCCCTTTATAACTCTTTTCAAGGGAAGCATTTTAACTAAGATGAGATATCAGCTCCAGTTAAGGTTTTAAAACACAAACATATGTTTTAGAATTATAATTTAACACAATATGCTGGATAAATCCTAAGATGACTGATGTAAAATGAGTAGCTTTTGGAGTGAAAAATTTACTAACATTATGTTTCATGTATTCTTATAATCTCAATAGTCTGAAAGTAAACACAATTCTGAATAAACAAAATTATATTTGATGTATATCCCCTGTGTTTTTTAACAATCTACCAGCCCTTCTGTTAACTACTCCATATAGAATACCATTCTGTGTCTCACTCTTTTTTAAGAGGCTCGGTGGAGAGAAGAGTATTTAACAGCATTCTACCACTATATTTAAGGCCATTCAAATAAAACAGGGAAAGACACTGAAGCTGAGGAGACTGCATGATACTCCACACTTTGGTTTTTATCTACTCTTAATTTAACTGATTACATTTTTTACTAACCATCCATGAGACCAGAATCTGTTTATCTCTGACTTTATCAACTGCATGATATTTGACCAACAGTAAAGATTGCAAAAGAAATATCAGTCTGAGGAGTATTCTAGCCTCAATCACAGAATCTTAGAGACTTTACAGCATTGTTAATAAAAATAAGTATCAATATTACATAAGTGAAGAGTAAGTTTGAAAGCTAGAAAAACACACTTTTTGAGCTACTACACTACCTTATTTGTGAATTTTGAAGTGAGGGACAAATGAAAATACCATATTTAATGAAGATGCCACTCATTTTATTTTTAGAATAGATATTTTATCTCCATGCCAAATGTAAATGGAACTCAGAATATCCCCATGTAGTCAGAAGCAGCTGGAGAATTAGAACATTGCTGAGCTCTGTTGGATAACAAATGATAACCCGCAGACACAACAAATGTGAATCAACAATACCTCAGACAATCTTTTCCATCAATATATCACGGAAAAGTAAACAAAATGATACTTAATGCATTTTATATTAAAATGAGAAAGAATATGTGGCACAGATAATTAAGGGTAATATATTTTTATTCCCTTGTTCAGCAAATACAAAACAGAGAGAACAAACATGATGGGTAACTGAGAGGGTCTTGCACAGTGACAGAAAAAGAAAATTAGAATGAGATTACACTTTCACAACATAAAGTTTTGTTATTAAGACCTACTATGAAGTTTATGGGCTGAAGAGAAAATATCAGCAGATAGTTTTTAAACTGTTTGACTCAAGAGACAAATAAAGATCCTGAATTGTTTGTTGTGCTTGGAACTGGCTATGGCTTTGGAAAAGAGAGATCAGAAAAGGAAGCAAACAACCAGAGAAAGAATCAGAAAGGTTGTTAAGGCATCTAAGTAGAAAGCTAGTGACCAATAAACTTAATAGTGCTGTAGAAAACCAAGGGACAATTACCAGCTTCCACATATATAAAATCTACAAACATGTAGTTCCCGAAAATAGTATAGTATGTACTGTTTGTAAGCTGCAGAATATAAATTATATGATGGTAAAAGTACCTGAGGTAGAATTCTGAAAATATTGGAAGGACTACCAGGGCAATGCCTGCTTCACTACGATGAAAAGATAATGAGCTCAAAAGCTCTATCCAACTGGCTGTAATTCAGTAGCTGAAATGTTGTTCCTGTCAGTGTTAATTCAAGCTGCTGACTGCTTAAGTTCCCCATAGAAAACACTGTGGGGCTGGGTTCCTGGTGGGTTTCTAAGAAGCATGCATGCCAAGAATGTTTTGATTATATTCTAAGAAGAGGAGAAAATAGAGTACAATACATTCTACTCTTGGAGAACAAAGCCAAGTGAGATATCCTCTCATGAGCTGTTCAAAGCACCCAGTGATCCAGAAAGCAGGTAAATATAGGATCATACCCAGAAGGACAGTGAGAAAATGTGAAGAAATAATTGTACCTAATATAAATAACCCAAAATTATTCTCCCATTTAACATGTAACTATTTAGCTTCTTGTGACTATTATTATTCTCTACAGTTCTTCTATTGATAAACACTTGGCTCTCACAATCAGACCCCACCCCTAGGACTAGTCTAAAGAATATTAGAAGAAATTTTAAGGCCATTATTTTTCCTTTCCTTCTATTTCTCCTTTCCTCTTTTCATTCACTCTCTCCCTCCCTTAATTTATTTCTTCTTTTTCTCTTTTATTGTGCTTTAATTATTGTTTAAGATTATCTACCATAGTCACTCACCCATCATAAGTGTATCATAGCCTGTCTTTAGGAATGAGCAGCCTACTTTAATGTTCTTTAGTATGATAATAATATTTACGATGGTTTCTCTTCAACTATAGCTCTTGGTATGTCTCAGGTATCAGACTTTGGAAATATTAAAGGTTTGATAACAATGGGTCACCTTACCATTAACACTAAAAGGGTATCACATTCAAACATCTTAAGTAGAAACTTTATTTTGGTCCTTTACTAAAATGAGAACATGTGATATTGTATTTATTTGGTCACTATCAACAGGTTCAACAATGAAGCTATGGGTGGTACACATTGACTTTCCAGAATGGACTAAATGGCTAAGCTACCGTGTTCTGAAATGTATTAAATGATGTTTTGACTTATAGTAATTTCAGCTTAAGACTGCTTGTCAGAATGTAACCACACTTCTGAGTTATGCTTGCCTTATGCCTAAATGCATGCCTTGGGGTTATACTATCCAGGCACATTATTTAAAAGCCACACTTTTTGATTTTTATAATAGTTCCTTGAGCTTTGGATTTAGATGTCCAACTGATTTATTCATTTTATTTTTCAAATTTCACACCTTAGAATTGGAAACAGAATCTCATTCTGCCCATAGTCTTTCTTGTCTCAGTAAATAACTTCATCTTTTTACTCCTTAGTTTATGGATTTACGTGCTATATATGACTGTTTGTCTCTTATAACCCTTCCCCAATAGATCAAGCAAGACTTCAGATTGTAACTAGAATTTGACTTATTCTCACTACCTCCTCTACAATTACCTAGGACATATGCCCTTGTCTCCTACTCGATTACTCCATGTCTTGTAAGAGGCTTCTTTATACTGTGTTAATTTCCCAACAGCCAATTCTCAACAGACAAGCCAGAACACATCCAGATACAGAACAATATCTTTTATAAATCCTTATAAGTCCTGCCAGGGAACAGCGTAAGCTGATTGTAGATATTTGCCTCTCCCTTCACAGATATTCCTCTCCTAACCTCCCTTCTACAAATCTTGCTTTATCCCAGTCCTAAACTCTAGCACACATCCTCTGCTAACTCAACGTCCAGTTCTGCCAGGAAAGAAGGTCTACTGACTGCAGGTCTCCTCTTCTTTTGTTCCTTCAGATCCCATTCCCTGCCCCAATTCTATCTCCAGGTTCTTTGCAGAACACCTGCTGCAGTCTTTCTTTCCTCTCTGACCCCATCCTCAATTGATCACAAAGATCTTCTCCTTCAATCTTCCTCCCTCTCCAACTCATTATCCTAGCCTCCAATACTAGTAGGCATTCCATGAGAATATGCCAACTGAGCAGGCCAAGAAAACAGATTCAATCCACCAATATCGTCCTTAGTGCTATAGCATATCTTCTGGGGTAATTTCTTTTCACAGTATACCCCCACTCCAAAAAGAATAAATATACTCCTCCCTCCTGTGCAACACTTCAGACTCCTAGCCTATCCTCAGTCCTAAGTGTTGACTCCCAAATAAAGATACACATTCTCCTGAATGAAAAATGAATCAAGATAGAAATAAAGAAAAATAAATAAATACTTTCTAGTTTTTATTACTTTTGCTCTATAGTACAGCTTGAGATCAGGGATGGAGATATCTCCTGAAGATCTTTTATTGTAGAGGATTGTTTTAGCAATTCTGGGATTCTTGTTATTCCATATAAAGTTGAGAATTTTTCTTTCCAGGTCTGTAAAGAATTATGTTGATAATTTGATGGGAATTGCATTGAATCTGTAGATTGCTTTTGGTAAGATGGCCATTTTTACTATGTTAATCCTGCCAAGCCATGAGCATGGGAGATCTTTCCATCTTCTCATATCTTCTTCTGTTTCTTTCTTCAGAGACTTGAATTTTTTTTTTTTTTTTTTTTTTTTTTTTAGTCTTTGACTTGCTAGGTTAGGGTTATACCAAGGTACTTTATGTCTTTTGTGGCTATTGTGAAGGGTGCTGTTTCCCTAATTTCTTTTTCAGCCCTTTTGTCTTTTGTTTATACAGGAGGGCTACTGATTTTTTTGAGTTAATTTTGTATCCAGCCAATTTGCTAAAGGTGTTTATCAGGTGTAGGAGTTTCCTGGTAGAATTTTTGGGGTCAGTAAGGTATGCTATCATATCATCTGCAAATACTGATACTTTGACTTCTTCCTTTCCGGGTTGTATCCCCTTGATCTCCTTCAACTGTCTTATTGCTCTAGTAAGGACTTCCAGAACTATGTTGAATAAATATGGAGAGAGTGGGCAACCTGCCTTGTCCTGATTTCAGTGGGATTGCTTTAAGTTTCTCTCTGTTTAGTTTGATGTTGGCTATAGGCTTGCCGTATATCACCTTTACTATGTTTAGATATGTGCCTTGTATCCCTGATCTCTCCAAGACATTAAACATGAATGGATGTTGTGATTTGTCAAATGCTTTTTCAGCATCTAAGGTGATTATCATGTGGTTTTTTTTCTTTCAGGTTGTTACTATGGTGGATCACATTGATGGATTTCCATATATTGAACCACCCCTGGAATGTAGCCTACTTGGTCATAGTGGATGATATCTTTGATGTGTTCTTGTATTCGGTTTACAAGTATTTTGTTGAGTATTTTTTGCATCAATGTTCATAAAGGAGATTGGCCTGAAATTCTCTTTCTTTGTTGGGTCTTTGTGAAGTTTAGGTACCGAAGCGACTGTGGCTTCATAGAATGAGTTTGGTAGTGTTCCTTCTGTTTCTATTTTGTGGAACAGTTTGAAGAGAACTGGACTTAGCTCTTCTTTGAAGGTCTGGTAGAATTTTGCGCTGAAACCATCTGGTCCTGGGCTTTTTTTGGATGGCTTTTTTTTTTTTTTTTGGCTTTTTTTTTGATGACTGCTTCTATTTCCTTAGGGGATATAGAACTATTTAATTGATTTACCTGGTCTTGATTCAGTTTTGGTAAGTGGAATCTATCCAGAAAATTGTCCATTTCATTTAGATTTTCAAATTTTGTAGCATATAGACTTTTGAAGTAAGTCCTAATGATTGCTTGGATTTCCTCAGTGTCTGTAGTTATGTCCTCCTTTTCAGTTCTGATTTTGTTGATTTGGATAGTGTCTCTTTGCCGTTTAGTTAGTATGGCTAAGGGATTGTCTATCCTGTTGATTTTCTCAAAGAACCAGTTCTTGGTTTCATTTATTCTTTGAATTGTTTTATTAGCTTCTAATTGATTGATTTCAGCCCTGAGTTTGATTATTTCCAGCAGTCTACTCCTCTTTAGTATGTCTGCTTCTTTTTTTTTTTTTTCTAGGGCTTTTAGGTGAGCCATGAAGTTGCTGGCATGAGATGTTTCGAATTTCTTCTTGAAGGCATTTAGTGCTATGAACTATCCTCTTAGCATGGTTTCATTGTGTCCCATAAGTTTGGGTATGTTGTGCCTTCATTTTCATTGAATTCTAGGAAAATTTTGATTTCTTCCTTTATTTCTTCCCTGACCCAGCTCTCATTGAGTAGCAAGTTGTTCACTTTCCATGTGTGTGTAGGCTTATGGTCCTGGCATGGAAACAGAATGGTGGATCAATGGAACTGAATAGAAGACCCAGAAATGTACCCATACACTTATGGACACCTGATCTTTGACAAAGATGCCAAAAACATACAATGGAAAATAGATAGCATCTTCAACAAATAGTGCTGATCTAACTGGATGTCTACATGTAGAAAAATGCAAATAGATCCATACTTATCACCCTGCACAAAACTAAAGTCTAAGTGGATCAAAGACCTCAACATAAAACCAGACAAATTAAATCGGTTAGAAGAAAAAGTGGGAAAGACTCTTGAACTCATTGGCACAGGAGACAACTTCCTGAAAAGAACACCTACAGTACAGGCTCTAAGAGCAATAATCAATAAATGGGACCTCATGAAACTGAAAAGCTTCTGCAAAGCAAAGGACACTGTCATCAAAACAAAACGACTGCCTACAGATTGGGAAAGAATCTTCACCAACCCTCTATCTGACAGAGGGCTAATATCCAGTATATATAAAGAACTGAAGAAGTTTAAAAGTAACAAATCAAGTAATCCAATTAAAAAATGGGGAACAGAGCTAAACAGAGAATTCTCGATAGAGGAATTTGAATGGTAGAGAAACAATTAAAGAAATGCTCAATGTCATTAGCCCTCAGGGAAATGCAAATCCAAATGTCCCTGAGATTTCACATTATACCTATCAGAATGGCCAAGATCAAAAACTCAAGTGACAACACATGCTAGAGAGGTTGTGGAGAAAGTGGAAGCCTCCTCCACTGCTGGTAAGAATGTAAACTTGTACAACCACTCTGAAACTCAATCTGGCGCTTTCTCAGACAACTAGGAATAGCGCTTCCTCAAGATCCAGCTATACCACTCCTAGGCATATATCCAAAAGTGGCTCAAGTTCATAATAAGGACATTTGCTCAACCATGTTTGTAGCAGCTTCATTTGTAATAGCCAGAAGCTGGAAACAACCCAGATGCCCCTCAACTGAAAAATGGATACAGAAATTGTGGTAAATCTATACAATGGAGTATTACTCTGCTATAAAAAACAGGAAAA
This sequence comes from Psammomys obesus, assembly GCF_907164565.1. Lineage (NCBI taxonomy): Eukaryota > Metazoa > Chordata > Mammalia > Rodentia > Muridae > Psammomys > Psammomys obesus. The sequence goes on along the minus strand of NW_026585797.1, from coordinate 4,248,286 downwards.
TCTGAAATTTGCAGATAAATGGTGGGAACTGGAAAGGATCATCCTGAGTGAGCTATCCCAGAAGAAGAAAAACACACACTGTATATACTCACTCATATAAACATGTAATATAGAATAAACCTACTAAAATCTGTACACCTAAAGAAACTAATCTAGAGGGAAGAATCTGGCTAAAATGCTCAATCCCCAACCTGAAAGGCAAAGAGGATGGACATTAGAGGAAGAAGAAAACAGAAAACAAGGTAGGAACCTCCCACAGAAGGTCTCTAAAGGGTTCTGCCCTGCAGACTATCAAAGCAGATGTTGAGACTTATGGCCAAACTTTGGGCAGAATGTAGGGAATCTTATGAAAGAAGTGGGAAATATAAGATCTGGAGAGTAGATAGCTCCTCAAGGAGAGCAACAGAACAACAACAACAAAAAAATTGAACAAAGGGGTCTTTCCTGAGACTCATACTCATGGAGATAACTTAGAAACCCTGCACAGATGTAGCCCATGGCATTTCAGTGTCCAAGTGGGTTCCATAGTAATGAAAATAGAGACTGCTTCTGACATGAACTGATTGGCCTGCTCTTTGATCATCTCCCCTTGAGGGGGGAGCAGCCTTACAAGGCTACAGAGGAAGACAATGCAGCCACTCCTGGTGAGAGCTAACAGACTAGGATCAGAAGGAAGAAAAAGAAACCCTCCCCTACCAGTAGACATGGAAAGGGGCATGTGCGGAGAAAGGGGAGAAAGGGAAGAATTGGGAGGGAGGTGGGAAGGAACTAACAAGGGTATACAAAGTAAATAAAGTGTAATTAATAAAATTAAATTAAAATTAAAAAAAGACTTTCTAGAATTCAATGAAAATAAATAAAACACATACCCAAACTTATGGGATACAATGAAAATGGTTCTAAGAGGCAAGTTCACTAATTGTTTCATATTAACAATAACAACAACAAAAACAGAGAGCTCTAATACTTCAAAGCTATAGAATGAATGGAGGAAAGCACACCCAAAACAGTAAATGGCAAGAAATAATCAAACACTGAGCTGAAATCAGTAACAGGGAAATTAAAAGGACCATACAAAGAACTAAAGAAACAATGAGTTGGTTCCTTGAGAAAACAAAGATAGACAAAGCCTTATCCAAAGTAACTAAAAAGCATAGAAAGAATATTAAAATTACGAAAATCAGAAATAAAAAGATACATAACAACACTCAACAAGGAAATTTTACGAACCAAAAGAATATACTTACAAAACCTATACTACACTAAATTGGAAAATTAAAAGGAAATTAATATATTCCCATTATCAAAGTTAAATCAAGATCAGATAGGTATTTTTTTTTCTTTTTGTTTTTCGTTTATTTGCTTGCTTGTTTTTCTAAATTGTGGTTTTTCTGCAAAGTCCTGGCTATCTGAGAACTTCTTCTGTAGACCACGCTGGTCTCAAACTCAGAGATTTCCCTACCTCTCCCACCTGAGTGCAGAGATTAAAGACATGCACCACCACTGCCTACCTCAGATTAGAATTTTGGAAGGACCAATAACCCATTATGAACTAAAGGCCGTCATTAAAGTCACCAATCAAAAAAAGCTCAGGACCAGATAGATTTAGTGCAGATTCTACCAGACTTTTAAACATGATTTAAAGGCTAATACTCCTGAAATTATTCCACAAAATAGAATCAGAAGAAACAGTGCCCAATTAAATTTGACATCGTGGAATTTGTAGGCAAATTGATAGAACCAAAAATGTTCCAAGATCATCTTGAGAGAGGTAGCACAGAAGCAGAAAAATAACTATGGTATGTATTCACTTATATGTAGATGTTAAGAATTAAGTAAGTGATAAACAAGCCACAATCAATAGATTCAGATAAGTTAGATATAAAAGAAGAGACAGATTTTATGAGAGGACTGGGGGTGGGGTTGGAGGACAGCAAAGAGAGGTGTAGTTAAAGTGTGGCTTCTTTTAAAAACAGAAATGTTATGTTACGTTACGTTAAGTTACGTTACGTTACGTTACGTTACGTAAACATGTTTTTATTGTAATCCCAAGTGTGGAATGGGAATGCTTTTAGTTTATCCAAAACTGAAAATAGCCTCATGAGATGGCTCTTGGTCTTGGTGTTTGCCCCCTGGCAAACGTCCTTGTGCAGACACTAAGAAGGCATAATGAGGAGTTGGGAGAGACAGACAGAGAGACAGAGAGAGACAGAGAGAGGGAAAGAGAGCAGAACTTCCAGATGCTCCAAGGAACACTTTAAGGAGGCTATTGATTCATCCAGCTCCTGCTGTTTGCTGTTTGCTGTCTGATGTTTGGTTAGACTCCTAGAATCCTGATGAAAAAAAGTGATATTTTCCCAAGGAACTAAATCTAAAGAGGTCTGCATCTCCTATACTTACTAATATTTTCTTTTTTCCTCCAACCTTGGGTGTGGGGTTTGAAGGGATGTAGAAGCATTTAGGAACCCCATATAAAGTAGGTTGAAAAAAATCAAAGTCTACAGGGAGAGTCACCTAGGAAATGAGAGGGGAGATTGTGTTGAAGAAGGGGATGTCAGGAGAGAGAGCTAGAACTGAGGGTCATTTAAGGGGTGGTACGAGATCTAGTGCAATGCAAACATCCTAAAATATATAAATGCATTCCTAATAAAATCTCCAAATGATTTGGGAAACAGAGTTCCCACTAGTATTGTGTTGCCACCAAATAAAGCTTCCAGTACCAGGACTGAGTTTACATCCAATTGACTTGTTGGCCAAGTATGTCCCATGGAAATCCCCCAAGCAACCTAGGCTGTTGCCAAAATAATAGATTGTGTCCTAAAAACTCCGAGCTTGTGGACATTGCTGCATACCACACCCACATATCTCTTTGATGTGAAGAGTTCAGTTGATGCCTGTAGAAAACTTCTACCCCGATGTTCTAGTGTCTTTGGTTCGGGAAGCCTCTCTGTAACCAACAAAAAAGAGTAATTAACCCAGACACAACCATGTGCCCTGTGATCTGCAGTCTGTTCTGCCTGCAAAATATGCTAAGGCAATGTAGCACTAATCCTGTGAGAGTACTCAAGCAATGTCTTATTTCACGTAAGGCCCCCTTCACGAGGTAGAACTCATACCTGGCATTGCCTATACGATGAAGACCAAGGACCAGAAACTAGATAGCCCAGAAACTTAGGTTAAATCCAAATACAAAATACTCTCTTTCTAACAAAAAAGTAAGAATCTAAAAAACATAATCTAATGATTCCTAATGATATTCTGATGTACTATTAGATCAGTAACATATTCTACTGTCATCAGAGAAGCTTTCTCCTGAAAAAGATAGGGACAAATTCAGAGACCCACTACCAGACATTACACAGAAAGATAAACATTGAAACACAAGACTCTAAATGGGATTTGTCAGTTAAATTCCTTCTCTAAGAACTCTTGGAAGTTGATCCAGAAGGAGTGTATGAGGCATAGTGGATAGAGAACACCAAGAAAACACAGCTGTTTAAATTAACTGAGCAAAGCTCATATGAACTCCAGGAACATGAAGCAGCAAGCACAAGTGGTGAACTGTGTCTGTATTAAACTCTCTCTGTGAGATGAAACTGAAATCCAGCACTGTGCAGCTGATCAAGAACCTGAGACTAGATGTATTTGTGTCTTTCTCAGACATCATCAGAGAGGCTTATTCTAGCAAAAATGAGAACAAATACAGAGACGCATAACATAACAATATACAGAAAGTGAAAGATCTTGGAATATTCAATTCCAAGGGTATGTCTACAACAAATTTTTAACCGTCAGAGTGCCAAAAACTCTTTGGACAAGGAATCAGAAAGACTGTAAGAGCCAGAGAAAATTGAGAACACGAAGGAATCAATGCCTTATAGATACCGCAGAGCTGGCACACATATGAAATCACAAAGTCTATAATAGTATGCATAAGGCCTGCACGTGTAAGCACCAGATAGGGTCCTCTTGCTAAAAGGAGAAGTGGACACAGAACCCCATCCCTAATGAAGAAGGTATCTCCAATTTATAGCTACTTGCAAATAAAAAGTTACCTTTCTCCAAAGGATCCTTACAGAGGTAACAAAGCACTCTCCAGGGTAGGCATCATGGCCAGCACTTGATGGCTAACACAAAACAGAAACAGCATCATTGGAGGGATTTTTTTTTTGTCTTATAATGTTAAAGGAGGTCCTGTTTATTTGTTTGTTCACTTGTTTGTTGTTGTGCTACCTTACAGGTCCCTTCTGTATGTACTATAGCTTCAAATTTTGAGGATTTATGAGATTCCTGAGTTTGAGACCATGCATGGTCATTCTATGAAGCCACAGTCACTTTGATACCTAACCCAACAAGAAAACAGAACTTCAGACCTATTTGTTTTATGAACTTGATGCAAAAATACTCAATAAAATACTTGTAAACTGAATCCAAGAACACATCAAATATATCATCCATCATGACCAAGTAGGCTTCATCCCAGGCATGCAAGGGTGGTTCAATATATGGAAATCCATCAATGTAATCCACCATATAAACAAACTGAAAGAGAAAAACCACATTGTCATCTCCTTAGATGCCGAAAAAGCATTTGACAAAATCCAACACCCATTCATATTTATCAGGGATACAAGGCACATACATAGTAAAGGCAATATACAGCAAGCCTATAGCCAACATCAAACTCAATGGAGAGAAACTCAAACCAATCCCATTGAAATAGGGACAAGGCAAAGCTGCGCACTCTCTCCATATCTCTTTAATTTAGTACTTGAAGTCCTAGCTAGAGCAATAAGACAACTAAAGGAGATCAAGGGAATATGAATTGGAACGGAAGAGGTCAAAATTTCACTATTCACAGATGATATGATAGTATACATGAGTGACCCCCCAAATTCAGCCAGAGAACTCCTACAGCTGATAAACACATTCAGCAAAGTGGCTGGATACAAAATTAACTCAAAAAAAAAATCAGAAGCCCTCCTGTATACCAAAGACAAAATGGCTAAGAAAGAAATTAGGGAAACAACACCCTTCACAATAGCCACTAATAACATAAAGTACCTTGGGGTGACTCTAACCAAGCAAGTGAAAGACCAGTATGAGAAAAATTTCAAGTCTCTGAAGAAAGAAATTGAAGAAGATATCAGAAGATGGAAAGATCTCCTGTGCTCATGGATTGTCAGGATTAACATAGTAAAAATGGCTATTCTGCCAAAAGCAATCTACAGATTCAATGCAAATCCCATCAAAATACCAACACAATTCTTCATAGACCTTGAGAGAAAAATTATCAACTTTATATGAAGAAACAAAAAACGCAGAATTTCCAGAGTGATCCTGTACACAACAGATCATCTGGAGGCATCTCCATCCCCGATCTTAAGCTGTACTACAGAGCAATAGTAAGAAAAACTGCATGGCATTGGCATAGATATAGAATAGTGGATCAATGAAACTGAATGGAAGACCCATAAATAAACCCACACTCCTATGGATACTTGATTTTTGACAAAGAAGCCAAAACCATTCAATGGAAAAAACACAGCATCTTCAACAAATTTTGCTGTTCCAACTGGATGGCTATATGCAGAAAAATGAAGATACATCCATACTTATCACCCTGCACAAAACTAGAGTCCAAGTGGATCAAAGACCTCAACATAAAACCAGACATATTAAATTGTTTAGAAGAAAAAGTGGGGAAGAACCTTGAACTCATTGGCACAGGATACAACTTCCTGAACAGAACACCAACAGCACAGGCTCTAAGATCAACAATCAATAAATGAGACAACAATCAATAAAGGGAAGGAGGTCCTCCCCTATCACTGGACTTGGAAAGGGGCAGGGAGGAGATGAGGGAGGTAGGATGGGATTAGGAGGGAAAGAGGGAGCAGGATACAGCAGGGATACAAAGTTAACTAACTGTAAATAACATTAAAAAATAAAAATTAAAAAAAGAAAAATATGATAAAACTATGTTGTACATTTTGTACTGCCTGAAAGATTTTGCTGGGATATATAGGATATGGGAGAAAAAGTAAAGTTGTTGTAAATTGCTTCATCCACCAAATGTGAGTGTGTTGTGTCTGTGTGATTTTTCTATATTTTTCATTGTCCCCAAAGAGTTTTTCACAGTCTCCAGGGAATCAAGTTTTGTTTCCTCAGAGAAAAGTCCACTGATTGAATAATTGCCAACTCCATACCACACCTCAGCTTACCTGTACTGTAGAACCTGGCTTTTGGCATTATAGTATAGCCTAATGTAAAGGTGACCTTATATTCGACAACTGTGTCTTGAGTTACACAAGTCCCATTGTAGTTATCCAAATGCTCTAAATCAGTAAATACACACCTACATATTCACCTGTCCCAAGGAATTTTCCCAAATAATTTCCTTGACCTGGATCCTCAATTCTCAGCTCATAGAGCAATTGCATACTTAATCATGTATACAATAACAACTTCATTAGAATTACAAACACAGAGTCAACTGTGAAATTTCTTTCTCTCATTCATCCTCTTTTTCTCTTTCTTTCTCTCTTTCTTACCTTCTTTCATTTTCTCCAAGACAGTGTTTCTCTGTGTAGCCTTGGGTGTTCTGGACTTGCTTTGTAGGCCAGGCTGGCCTCAAACTCACAGAGACTGGCCCGTGTCTGCCTCCTGGAGTGCTGGGATTGCAGGCATGCACCACCACACCTGGCCATTTATTTCTTATCTCTATGCTACATTAAAATTAACTTCTGTGAAGACAGTGTTCTTCTCACTATTTTTCTTTTCCTTCAATTTTGTTTTAGAATCACAGACATTTGCCTGCAAATTTCATGATTTCCTCCTTTTTGATTGCTGAGTAGTATTCCATTGTGTAAAAATACCACAATTTCTGTATCCATTCCTCCGTTGATGGACATCCGGGTTGTTTCCAAGTTCTGGCTATTACAAATAAAGCTGCTACGAACATGGTTGAACAAATGTCCTTGTTGTGTACTTGAGCAAATTATGGGTATATACCTAGGAGTGGTATAGCTGGGTCTTGAGGTAGCACTACTCCTAGTTGTCTGAGAAAGCGCCAGATTGACTTCCAAAGTGGTTGAACCAGTTTACATTCCCACCAGCAATGGAGGAGGGATCTAGAAAAGATCATTCTGAGTGAAGTATCCCAGAAGGAGAAAGACAAACTTGGTATATACTCGCTTATATAGACCTACAAGATATGATAAACATAATGAAATCTACACACCTAAAGAAGATAATCAAGAAAGTGGACACAAGCGAAGGTGATTAATCCTCATTTAGAAAGACAAATGGGATGTGCATTGAACGTATGACAGGAGTCTACCACAAAAGGCATCTGAAAGACTCTACCTAGCAATGTTTCAAAGCAGACACTAAGACTCATAACCAAACCCTCGGCAGAGTGCAGGGAATCATATGAAAGAAGTTAGTATGATATGGAAAGGATAGGAGCTCTACAAGGACCAAATATACCCGGGCACAGGGTCTTTTCTGAGACTGACACTCAACCAAGGACCATCTATGGATATAACCTAGAACTTCTGCTGGGATGTGGCCCGTGGTAGCTCAGTAACCAAGTAGTTTCCCAAAGTAAGGGGAACACGGACTATTTCTAACAGGATCTCAAGGGCAGGCTGTTTGACCCCCCCCCCCCAAGGGGAGGAGCAGTCTGTTAGGCCACAGAGGAGGACTTTGCAGCCAGCCTTGAAGATACCTGATAAAACAGGGTCAAATGAAAGAGGAGGAGGTCCTCCCCTATCAGTGGACTTGGAAAGGGGCAGGGAGGAGACCAGGGAGGGAGTGTGGGGTTGGGGAGGGAATGAGGGAGCGCGATACAGCTGGGACACAGAGTTAACAAAATGTAACTAAAAAGAAAAATAAAATTAAAAAAAAAAAGAATCACAGACATTGCCAGGTTGTCAATAAATGTTGACAAAACAGTGAAATTTAATGAATGAAGGAATGAACAACAATTCAGCATATTCATTTTTTTTACTTTATCTATTCTTATTTATGTTAACCACTTCTAAAATTAAAATTATAATATTAGTTCATTAGGCACTTTGTGTAAAAAATTAAAAATGTGTGTACAGAGTAATGAATAAACACTTAATTTTACTCATAGTCTCAAAAGAATGCATTTCCTTTCAAAATAGCTTGTGTTCATTAATTAATTGAAAATTACTTCTCTAACTTCAAAAATAATTACTATGGTGATTTCTGTGTTTTCCATCTTACTGTTTTGCTTCATAGTTTAATATCTGTGGATGAGTTTCTAAACGAAGCATTGTAGTTTCCATGCTATTATTTATTTAAATAGTATAACATAATATGTATTTTGTCAACTTCATTTATTCCTCTCAATGTGGTTCCAAGATGTGTCTATTTAGTCATTCATGAATCCTCTGTTTTTTCCTCTCTCTTTTTTCATACCATTCAATTTTGTAGACCCATCTGTGATAAAGAAGAGAAAGATTTTATCATTATGGCAGTTCTCATTCTACTAAACGAAACATGCTTGCTTATTGATAAGCATAAATAATAAGACAAGGAAGCTAAACATTCATAAGTGTATTTAAATATAAAATATTTATAAATGAAAAATATAAAAGTAGAGAATAAGGAGTCAATGAGACCATAAAAGAGAGGGGGGACTTGTTTGTTTTCATAAGAGGACAGGAAAGACTTTTGAGCAGTTGAATATGAGCAAACATTTTAAAAAATGAGAACAGAAGTATGGACTCATGAGGTCAACAGGAAGAGGAATGTAGCTGAAAGTTTTCAGTCAGTTGTGTGCAGAGGAGGCACATGGTCTACCTCGTATATATAATACATTTCTATATTGATACCTGAAATAAATGCCTGGGGACAAATATGAAGACTAAAAAGCATTTCAAAGGCTACCATAGTAATATAAGACTTAGAGATTTTTGACAAATTAAACATGTAAAAGAAAAATAAGTCAAGGATCACTGCAAAATTCTTACCACAAATGATGGATGATCCAAATTTGGTCTATTCTTTGTAACTTCTTTCTACTTTGAATTGGGTTGAAGATTGTCGATCATAGAGCATGACCTTGAGTTGCCACAAGCTGTACCAGGGTAATTTCATTTGAACTTTAATGAAGATAGTAAGAAGAGCTTCTGACAGAGCCACCTCTCAATACATTTACCCGCAATACCAGCAAATGAAGAGCCTCAGAAGTCACGTACATTTAGGTAATAGAGTGTAATTGTATGTTTCTCCAAGAGCATCAGTTACAGAGTGTAACTCAGTAGGACCTTAATTATCATGTTGCTTACAAGAAAACAACCCAGCCTGTTATCTTCATATTCCATATTGTTAGAACACACTGATATACTGGTGTCACCTATACTCAATATGTAGAAGGTACATACACACTAGGTAATGCAACATATCCTGAAATGGGTATACTTTTCATCTTAATGACATTTGCATGAGCCTGTTGGAACCCCTACTATGGGAAAAAAGAAAAACTGAATTTTCAAGGGGAATGAAATAATAAAAATTTGAAGAGAATATTGGAGGTACTGAATTTTGCTGACATATATGACATATGTATGATAACACTAACATCTGTTGATTTGTGACATGTTTTTAAGATCAGGGCTTATAGCTTAATCAAACTGTAAGCCTGGTTGCAACAGGATGATGCTGTGATAAAAGTAGAAGGTGACAAATGAGGGGAGTGAGTGATGCAGACTGAATTTTGCTCATCCACCATTGGTATATATTCATTCTTGTTATCATGCATTTCTTTATTGATTCAGTATTTATTGAGGAAATTTTGTGTATTAAGTCTTGTGTTAGGGTACAGATAGTTCAAGATGATTAACTTGAGGGCTACCGTATCTCATGAAATAAAATCAGTACTGAATGATTAAATTTTGAAAACTAGGTGTGTATAGGTTTGGTTAAATGCTTAAACATTGAATTCCATTGTATCTTGCTACTCATTTTATAAAAAACACAGTAAGAAAATGATATGAAGACTTCATAGTTAATGAACAGAAAGATGTCTGATTGAGTTTAGTTCTCCCAATTTCTAAGTAATAAATCCCTTTCTGATATGCCATAACATTTTATTTTATATAAAAAGTCTCATTTCATCCCCATGACCTTCTGTCCAACTCAGTTTGAACTACCTTGGTGAACTACACAGACTAGATATTACGAACTCCTGAAGATGTGGATGTTTCCTAGTCTGTGCTCAGTGTGCTACAACCAGGTATGTGTGACATCTACCATGTTGGTTGGATCGTTCTGAGGACCATTTTCAATGTTATGGAGCACAGACTTCTTTAACTTTTTCATGATACAAAGCTAGCAAGAGCACACTCTTTGGTACTTACACAGATGTGTGCAACTCTCTCCCCAAAGCTTTAACCTTCATAACCTTATCAACTTTCACTTCTTAATGGAATCTAATCAGGCTTGGACTTAATCATATGAACTTGGTGGGAAGCAGCAGTTAGTCAGTAATATCATTAAAACAATTATTAATCTAACAAAGTAAGGAAGAAACGGAGTTTAAGGTAAGGTCAGTAGCTGGTTACCTAACAGAACTAGCAAATGCCAGGCAGAGCCAAGTACAAAGTTTGACCTGTAAGACTTCTAGACTTCTGTGGTCGTTACCCTCACAAGCCTTATATCTATCCCAAGTTACTTAGTCTATGTATATGTGGCATAATTTGATAGAAATAATAAGCAATTCCTGAGCATACCAGGCTCTTCTTAAGATAGCTCATGCTAATAAATGTATTTAATTCTAACAATCTTATTTAATTTTCATAAAACAGTATGTATATATTGCAATCCTACTACCACCCAGAGAGTTTCGGTGGGTCTCTAAAGATACAGAACTAAAGCACTAATGTCTCTATACATCTTGGTAGTCTTAATTTGAAAAACCATATTCTATCAGCCAGAACATATGTCATTTTCAGATTATATAATGGGTGGGAGGGGGAAGAGGGGAATTGTTGGGAGGAGAGATTGGGAGGAAAGAAGGAAGGGGAACCTGTAGTCTGGGTATAAAAATAAATAAATAAATCAAACTAAAGTTCCAAAACAAAAACAAAATTATTTGTTTTCAAATAAAGCTGCTACAAACGTGGTTGAGCAAATGTCCTTATTGTGTACTTGAGAATCTTTTGGATATATGCTTAGGAGTAGTATAGCTGGATCTTGAGGAAGCGCTATTCCTAGTTGTCTGAGAAAGCGCCAGATTGATTTCCAGAGTGGTTGTACAAGTTTATTCCCACCAGCAGTGGAGGAGGGTTCCCCTTTCTCCACAACCTCTCCAGCATGTGTTGTCACTTGAGTTTTTCATCTTGGCCATTCTGATGGGTGTAAGGTGAAATCTCAGGGTCATTTTGATTTGCATTTCCCCAATGGCTAATGACGTTGAGCATTTCTTTAAGTGTTTCTCTGCCATTCGATACTCCTCTACAGAGAGTTCTCTGTTTATCTGTGTTCCCCATTTTTTAATTGGATTGCTTGGTTTGTTGCTTTTCAGCTTCTTTAGTTCTTTATATATACTGGATATTAGCCCTCTGTCAGATAGAGGGTTGGTGAAGATTCTTTCCCGATCTGTAGATAGTCGTTTTGTTCTCTATAGGAATATTCAACATGAACAAGGAGACAGTATCATTGAATAAACAGTATTAATTCTGTCCCTATCAGTTTTTGCACTCATTCAGGATGATCCTTTCCAGGTCCCACCATTTACCTGCAAATTTCATGATTTCCTTGTTTTTCATTGCTGAGTAATATTCCATTGTATAGATGTATCACAATTTCTGCATCCATTCTTCAGTTGAGGGGCATCTGGGTTGTTTCCAGCTTCTGGCTATTACAAATAAAGCTGCTACAAACATGGTTGAGCAAATGTCCTTTTTGTGTACTTGAGCCTCTTTTGGGTATATGCCTAGGAGTGGTATGGCTGGATCTTGAGGAAGCACTATTCCTAGTTGTCTGAGAAAGCGCCAGATTGCTTTCCAGAGTGGTTGTACAAGTTTATATTCCCACCAGCAGTGGAGAAGGGTTCCCCTTTCTCCACAACCTCTCCAGCATGTTTGTCACTTGAGTTTTTGATCTTGGCCATTCTCATGGGTGTAAGGTGAAATCTCAGGGTTGTTTTGATTTGCATTTCCCTAATAGCTAGTGAGGTTGAGCATTTCTTTAAGTGCTTCTCTGCCATTTGATATTGCTCTATTGAGAATTCTCTGTTTAGCTCTGTTCCTCATTTTTTAAGTGGATTACTTGGTTTGCTGCTTTTCAGCTTGTTTAGTTCTTTATATATACTGGATATGAGTCCTCTGTCAGATAAAGGGTTGGTGAAGATTCTTTCCCAATCTGTAGGCAGTCGTTTTGTTTTGATGATGGTGTCCTTTGTTTTACAGAAGCTTTTCAGTTTCATGAGGATCGACATCAGAAGAAGAAGAAAACAGGAAACAACCTAGAAACATGCTACAGAGGGCCTCTGAAAGCCAGAAGACGAAAACAGGAAACAAACTAGGAACCTACCACAGAGGGCCTCTGAAAGCCTCTACCCTGCAGACTATCAAAGCAGAAGCTGAGCCTGATGGCCAACTGTCTGGCAGAGTGAATGGAATTTTATGTAAAAAGTGGGAAATAGTAAGAGCTGGAGAGGACAGGAACTCCACAAGGAGATCAACAGAACAAGAAAATTTGAACACAGGGAACTTCCCAGAGACTCATATTCCAACCAAGGACTATTCATGGAGATAACCTAGAACCCCTGCACAGATGTAGCCCATGGCAGTTCAGTGTCCAAGTGGGTTACCTAGTAATGGGAAGAGGGACTGCCTCTGACATAATCTGATTGGTCTGCTCTTTGATCACCTCTCCCTGAGGGGGGAGCAGCCCTACCAGGCCACAGAAGAGGACAATGCAGCCACTTTTGATGAGAACTGATAGACTAAGATCAGAAAGGAGAGGAGAACCTCCCTTATCAGTGGACTTGGGGAGGGGCATGCATGCAGAAATGGGAGGGAAGGTGGGATCGGGAGGGGAGGAGGGAGGGGCTTATGGGGGGATACAAAATGAATAAAGTGTAATTAATAAAAAATAATAAAAATGTAAAAAAAAAAAAGTAAGAAGTTAAAGGAAAACTTCCCTACAGCTGTTTCCATCTTTCTTCACCACTGCTTGCCCTGTATTCAATGTGTATAGGAAATCCCCAGTGCCCCCACTCTGCCAGGGGCAGCCAACACCACTCCAGCCCTAGTAATCACACAGTTGTGTTGAATATTTTGTCACAGAGACAGAAGGAGCATTTGTCTTTAGTGTAATAGATGCTTATCTTGGGTATGGATTTGCTCCTGACACACTGCCAAAAACACCTCATGAGGAACTGGAAAGCTTTATTTAAACATTTTGTACATTATTACCCTTTACTAAGGAGGTAGGCCAATAATAATTTGAGAGAAAAGGAGTGAGCTGATATCATTATATTTAATAAACTTTCCCTATTATAGTTCCATCACCTGGAATTTACTAACCAAAGAGAATGGTAAAACTGCATATTAAAAACTCAGTTCTGGCTAGCAGGCGATATTTTAAAAAATGGGCATACAGCCTAGAGGTTGCAGAATAGTTAATACATTTTCTTATTAGCCAGAAATAAATGGATATTGGGAGGAAAGATAAAATGAACAATATTGCTTCTGACTGTATCAAGCATTGCCTCACAGAGGCTGCTCAGTAAGTTCATGCAGGATAGAGTGTTTTAAATGTATGTCATTTTGTTTAAATTAATTTTCCCTCCTCTTTAATTTCATAAGAATAGTATTTTAAATATAAAATGTGTTAAGGATAAACCAAGTGTTCACTTTTATGGTAAATGTAAATACTACAATTCTTCTAAAATAACTACTGAATTTTTATCATATATGTCAATGATTAACTATTTTTTCTAATATCATATTCTAATATCATATATCATAATATATCACACATCATAATATTTTCTAATATCATATCTTTTTTCATTTATCGTTTATAAATTTTTACTACTAAAATGACAAAGACTAATATGAGAACCATAGCAGCACTGTTTTATTTTCTATTCTTTGAGGTCAGAATTGATGTTTTCTTCCTCAACATGAAGTATTGTATAACTACCTGTAAGCCTACTTTGTTAATTATGGAGACATATTTACTTAGGATGATTAATAATTATTTTCTTCAATTCTTCTCATCCATATTTCAGTCTCTCGAATGTGTATGCACATTCTTGCTTATAGCAATCTATTGGCTTCTCAATAGTCCTGCTTTCAAAAGTCCAGCCATGGTGAATTTAGAGACATTTCCTTCTACATGAGAAACCTATAATGCTTCTCTACAGCATAGGTTTGGCTCCTGGATAACTCAGTGCTGATTATGAGAAGTGTTGGATTGCTTATGAGAAACCTGGGCCATGATGGCTTGTGTTTAAGAACATGATAGACAGACAGCAGCTCCAAGCTGAGACAGCTTGGTTTACACTTCTATTAAGTGGCTGTGGGCATGCACAAAAAGGCTAGAGCTGTGATCTGGGACTTTCCAGCTCCCAGTTTCTGGAGAGGTGAATTTCTGTTTTTTATAAATCACCTATTCTTGGATATTCTAACCTAGCAACAGAAAACTCTCAAGGGTTTTGGAATTTGTTTTCCCTTTCCTCCCTTCCAATCCTCTTCCCTCTCCTCTCCTCCCCTCTCATCTCCTCTGTAATATCTATACAATAGGAAGAAAGAATTGACCCCTAGAAGATGTCATCTGTTTCTCATATGAGTAACATGATAAACATACACACACCTTACCAAGGTAAATAAACAAATAAATATAGCACAAAAATTTTTAAAAGAAGTACATTCTGCCAGTAGGTGGCTTAGATGTTTGTTGGGGTAACAACCAATTTTATTACCAACTTCTATATAATTTATTATTATGTAAAAGTTACCCCATAATTTATATAATCCACAATGATATAAAGTAACAATTATGTATTCATTCTTGAGACTCTGAGGTTCCTTTGCATTTTCTCTGAAATTCTTGCTGTGCAGAAAATGTAATGCTACCCCATCTACATGTCTGAAAATTAGGGAGTGTTCCTGGCTGAAGTTTTCAGTTCTACTCTATGTGTTCTATGCATCTCTAATAGCCCAGCTTAGAATCTTTTTTTGGTATTTTAAGACAGGATTTTTTACAGAAGGTGGTAGGTACAAAACTCCTTAGATCCTAAAATTCATAATTCAATAAAATAATCTCTGTTGTACCAATTTACAAAAGCAAATCTAGCATGAAATCATGATAGTGACAGGAGAGACTCTCCTCTGGAAGTATGAGGCTGTAAAGACAAGGCAACGGGATGTGACCATTAGGCGATAACTGCAGCTAGGAAGAGGAAGATTTTGAATTGAGGCCTGTGTTGAAATGTCACCTCCATAGCTAGCTCTGTATTTTTAGGTTGACTAATTAGTTTTGTTCTGCTTTGGTTTTGTCATTTCTAATTGCAATCAACTATCACACTGTCCTTATTTATTCTTCAGAATTAAAATGTACTTATCACAAGACCTGATGCCATTAAACCCTACAAAAATCTCATGCCTAATATGTAAATGAGTGGTGCTTTCTTCTCATTATTTTATGTCACCTAAAATATATGCCAGTTTCCTCTATGTATTAGTCAGTGTTCTCATTGTTGTGAACAGACCTCATGACTACAGCAAATTGTTTAAGGGTGGCTTGCTTATTGTTTCAGAAGTTTAGTCCATTATCATCATGGTGGGAGATGTGTGGATGCAGGTAGACAGTGCTGAAGAAGGAGCTGAGAATTCTGCACCTGGCACAGGCAGTAGGAAGAGAGAGACACTGAACCTGGTGTAGAATTTGAAACTTCAAGCCCACATCCAGTGACATACTTCTTCCAAAGCCACATCTACGCCAAGACCACAACTCCAACAGAGCCACACCTCCTAATTCTTTCAAATAGAGGCATTCCTTAAGCATGAAATACATGACTCCATGGGAGCCATTCTCATTCAAATGACTATACTCTACATCTCTAAGTTGTAACATAAATATTATTGCAAGAATATGAGGGAAGTAAAAGCACTGTCTTACCCAGTTTTGTCTTCCTGACACTTAACAATATGTCTACCTTGTAATATCTGTGAATGTTTTCAATAGATGAGAAAAGGTCTGTGAAGATTCCTTTCTTCCTCAAGGTCACTTATTCTCTCATTGTTAGCAATGAATTTCATGCTTCTTTAAATATAAATGAATTAGATTTCTTCGTCACTTCTCCATTGTGATAATACAGTATGATGAAGGCTCTGCTATATTTGCAGACAGGAGCCTAGCATAACTGTCTTCTGAGAGGTTTCAGGCTGACTCTGATTGGAATAGACGCTGAGATACACAGCCAAATAAAAGGTGGAGCCTGAGGAGTCAGGGACAACACAAAAGACCTACAAAGTAACCTTCTGGCTTTGCTGGTTGCAGCACCCTTCCTGTGCAGGATGCACTACCTGTCCACAAGTTTCCTTGAGGTATACCATGGCTCAGGCATCTCCAACATCCTGGGGTCTCCAGTGGAATCCTGACTTCATTTTCACAGCTTTACTCAATGGCCTCTTAGGGAATCCGTGAGGGGACTCATCTGCCAACAGCCTGGCCTCGTTGGCTCTCTTAACCGTAGAGGAAGATTATAAAACCTCTTCATTTCTATATCTTTCTGATTATAACCCTAGACTCACATGGCAAAACAGACAAAATTCTAAGGCCTTTTACAAATTGCAGAATCAGCTGGGCTGGGCTTTGCCCTGGGGACATCACTCCCTTTGCTTTAATCCTTATCTCTTTCAACACAAATCAAAGCTGTAACATTGTATTTCCTCCTGTACTTTTCTTCTCAAACTGTACATTTTTATATTTCTTTTGGCCCTGATTGTTTCTTAACATTGTAGATCTGTAGAAGAGTGATAAATAATAACCACAAACAGTCAATAGCAGGCTCTCTTGAAAATCTCCTCTACCAATGATATTAATCCAAACCTCTTCAATTTAGCCTCAGGCTGATTCTTAGAACAATGGTAATAAGCAGCTGCATTCTTTTACAAATATCACCCATATGTCCTCTATTCTACTTTCTTTTTTTTTTTTTTTTTTTTTTTTTTTTTTTTTTTTTTTTTTT
>NW_026585797.1:4155423-4226044 GCF_907164565.1 Psammomys obesus | reverse complement strand
TTTCATGAGGTCCCATTTATTGATTGTTGCTCTTAGAGCCTGTGCTGTTGGTGTTCTGTTCAGGAAGTTTTCTCCTGTACCAATGAGTTCTAGGGTATTCCCCACTTTTTTTTCTAGCCGATTTAATGTGTCTGGTTTTATGTTGAGGTCTTTGATCCACTTGGACTTCAGTTTTGTGCAGGGTGATAAGTATGGATCTATTTTCATTTTTCTCCATGTAGACATCCAGTTGGACCAGCACCATTTGTTGAAGATGCTATCATTTTTCCATTGTATGGTTTTGGCATCTTTGTCAAAAATCAGGTGTCCGTAAGTGTGTGGGTTTATTTCTGGGTCTTCTGTTCGATTCCATTGATCCACCATTCTGTTTCTATGCCAGTACCATGCAGTTTTTATAACTGTTGCTCTATAGTACAGCTTGAGATCAGGGATGGAGATACCTCCAGAAGATCTTTTATTGTAGAGGATTGTTTTAGCAATTCTCGGTTTCTTGTTATTCCATACAAAGTTGAGAATTTTTCTTTCCAGGACTGTAAAGAATTGTGTTGGCAATTTGATGGGAATTGCATTAAATCTGTAGATTGCTTTTGGTAAGATGGCCATTTTTACTATGTTAATCCTGCCAAGCCATGAGCATGGGAGATCTTTCCATCTTCTCATATCTTCCTCTAATTCTTTCTTCAGAGACTTGAAATTTTTTTCATACAAGTCTTTGACTTCCTTGGTTAGGGTTACGCCAAGGTACTTTATGTCATTTGTGGCTATTGTGAATGGTGTTGTTTCTCTAATTTCTTTCTCAGCCCTTTTGTCTTTTGTATACAGGAGTGCTACTGATTTTTTTGAGTTAATTTTATATCCGGCCACTTTGCTGAAGGTGTTTATCAGCTGTAGGAGTTCCCTGGTAGAGTTTTTGGGGTCACTCATATATACTATCATATCATCTGCAAATAGTGATAATTTGACTTCTTCCTTTCCCATCTGTATCCCCTTGATCTCCTTCGACTGTCTTATTGCTCTAGCAAGGACTTCCAGCACTATGTTGAAGAGATATGGAGACAGTGGGCAGCCTTGTCTTGTCCCTGATTTCAGTGGGATTGCTTTAAGTTTCTCTCCGTTCAGTTTGATGTTGGCTATAGGCTTGCTGTATATCGCCTTTACTATATTTAGATATGTGCCTTGTATCCCTGATCTCTCCAATACTTTAAACATGAATGGATGTTGGATTTTGTCAAATGCTTTTTCAGCATCTAGGGAGATTATCATGTGGTTTTTTTCTTTCAGTTTGTTAATATGGTGGATCACATTGATGGATTTCCGTATATTGAACCACCCCTGCATACCTGGGATGAAGCCTACTTGGTCATAGTGGATAATATCTTTGATGTGTTCTTGGATCCGGTTTGCAAGTATTTTGTTAAGTATTTTTGCATCAATGTTCATAAGGGAGATTGGCCTGAAATTCTCTTTCTTTGTTGAGTCTTTGTGAGGTTTAGGTACCAAGGTGATTGTGGCTTCATAGAATGAGTTTGGTAATGTTCCTTCTGTTTCTATTTTGTGGAATAGTTTGAAGAGAATTGGAGTTAGCTCTTCTTTGAAGGTCTGGTAGAATTCTGCACTGAAGCCATCTGGTCCTGGGCTTTTTTTGGATGGGAGACTTTTGATGACTGCTTCTATTTCTTTGGGGGATATAGGACTATTTAGTTGATTTACCTGGTCCTGATTCAGCTTTGGTGAGTCAAATCGATCAAGAAAATTGTCCATTTCATTTAGATTTTCAAATTTTGTGGCATATAGACTTTTGAAGTAAGTCCTAATGATTGTTTGGATTTCCTCAGTGTCTGTAGTTATGTCCCCCCTTTCATTTCTGATTTTGTTGATTTGGGTGGTGTCTCTCTGCCTTTTAGTTAGCTTGGCTAAGGGTTTGTCTATCTTGTTGATTTTCTCAAAGAACCAGCTCTTGGTTTCATTGATTCTTTGAATTGTTTTATTTGTTTCTAATTGATTGATTTCAGCCCTGAGTTTGATTATTTCCAGCCGTCTACTCCTTTTTGGTGTGTCTGCTTCTTCTTTTTCTAGGGTTTTTAAGTGGGCCATTAAGTTGCTTGAATGAGCTGTCTCGAATTTCTTCTTGAAGGCACTTAGTGCTATGAACTTTCCTCTTAGCACTGCTTTCATTGTGTCCCACAAGTTAGGGTATGTTGTGTCTTTATTTTCATTGAGTTCTAGAAAGGCTTTAATTTCTTTCTTTATTTCTTCCCTGACCCAGCTGTCATTTAGTAACAAGTTGTTCAGTTTCCATGAGTGTGTAGGCTTTTTGCTATTTCTGTTGTTGTTGAAGTCCAGCTTTATTCCATGGTGATCAGACAGGATACAAGGGATTATTTCAGTCTTCTTGTATCTGTTGAGGCTTGCTTTGTGACCAACTATATGGTCTATTTTGGAGAAGGTTCCATGAGGTGCTGAGAAGAAGGTAAATTCTTTTGTGTTTGGGTGTAAAGTTCTGTAGATGTCTGTGAGGTCCATTTGATTCATGACCTCTGTCAGAGATATTGTTTCTTTGTTTAATTTCTGTTTTGTTGACCTGTCCTTTGTTGAGAGTGGGGTGTTGAAGTCTCCCACTATTAATGTGTGGGGATCTATATGTGGTTTAAATTTTATCAATGTTTCTTTTACAAATGTGGGTGCTCTTGTATTTGGGGCATAGATGTTCAGGATTGTGATGTCTTCCTGGTGGAATTTTCCCTTGATGAGTATGAAGTGTCCTTCCTCATCTCTTTTTATTATTTTTGGTTGGAAGTCTATTTTATCAGATATTAGAATGGCTACTCCTGCTTGTTTCTTGGGTCCATTTGCTTGGAAAGTCATCTTCCAACCTTTTACCCTCAGGTAATGTCTATCTTTGTGTCTTAGGTGTGTTTCTTGTATGCAACAGATTGCTGGGTTTTGTTTACCTATCCATTCTGTTAATCTGTGTCTTTTTACTGGAGAGTTGAGTCCATTGATGTTGAGAGAGATCAATGACCAGTGGCTGTTAGATCCTTTGATTTTGATGTTGGCTGTGTTCATAAGTTTGTGTGCTTGGTTGCTTTTTGTTTTGCTGTAGTAAGGTTAATTATTTCCTGTGTTTTCTTGACAGAAGCTAATTTTCTTGGGTTGTATTTTCCCTTCCAGTGTCTTCTGTAATGCTGGATTTGTGTGTAGGTATTGTTGAAATTTGTTTTTGTCATTGAATATCTTGTTTTCTCCGTCTATGAGGACTGAGAGTTTTGCAGGGTATAGTAGCCTGGGCTGACATCTGTGTTCTCTTAGGGTCTGCATGATATCTGTCCAGGCCCTTCTGGCTTTCATAGTTTCTGTTGAAAAGTCAGGTGTGATTCTAATGGGTTTGCCATTATATGTTACTTGGCCTTTTTCCCTTGCAGCTTTTAGTATTTTTTCTTTGTTCTGTATACTTCCTGTTTTGATTATTATGTGGCGGGAGGATTTTCTTTTCTGGTCAAATTTGTTGGGTGTTCTGTAGGCCTCATTTATCCTTATTGGCTTCTCCTTTAACTTGGGGAAATTTTCTTCAATGATTTTGTTGAAAATATTTTCTGGGCCTTGGAGAAGGGAGTCTTCTTTTTCCTCTATTCCTATTATTCTCAGATTTTGTCTTTTCATATTGTCTTGGATTTCTTGGACGGTCTGTGTCAGGAATTTTTTGGATTTCACATTTTCTTTGACAGATACATCGATTTCTTCCATTGTATCTTCTACACCTGAGATTCTTTCTTCCATTTCTTGTATTCTGTTGGTTATGCTTACCTCTGTAGTTCCTGTTTTCTTCCCTAAATTCTTCCTCTCCATTATTTCCTCCATTTGTGTTTTCTTTAATTTTTCTAGTTCTATCTTCAGGTCTTGAGTTGTTTTGTTTACTTCCTTCACCTGTCTGCTTGTATTTTCCTCTTTTTCTTTTAGTTCCTTCAACTCTGTTTCTTTGATTTCTTTCAGTGATTTAATTATTTCTTCTCTGAAGGCCACAAGCTGTTTGGCTGCATCTTCCCGTATTTCTTCACGGATGGCCCTAATTTGCTTGTCTTTATCTTCCTCCATTTCTTTACGGATAGCCATGATCTGTTTGGTTTTATCTTCCTCTAATTCTTTACGTATTTTATTTGTCTCCTCTATTATCTTCTTCATCAACATAGATGTAAGGTCCTCTTCTTGATTTTCTATTATGCTGCATTGTTCAGGGCTGTTCGCCCCTGGATGGCTGGGTTCTGGAGATGCCATATTGCTCTGTCTTTTGTTGGTTGAGCCTTTACGCTGACCTCTACCCATTGGGCTGATTTAGGTTTTGGCTGTTAGTTTCTGTGCTTCCTGGAGTCCTGAGGTAGGGAGTATCCCCTTGGCCGGAAGATGATTTTTCCTGAAGGAGTCCTTCTCTGCTTTTTGGTTATGGTCACTGTATGGCCAGTGTTTCTCCGGAGATGCCACTGCTCACCTCAGGTTTATAGCCCTGAGTAGTAGCTGTGGTCTATGTTAGGCAGGGGGGGATCTCCTCTTACCCATAAAATTTCTCAAGACAGCTGCCCCACTGCTGGGTTTCTTGTTATAAATTTAGTGTGCTGCTGCTCACTAAATTTCCATGTACAGTCCTCTTGAAGAAACTGCTGATTCCCTAGCTATGGGGTTTTCTCCCAACAGGGAAACTCAGTCTGTTATCCTGGGGCGCACAGTTCTGTCTGAGAAAGTGGGAGGTGCACTCAGCAAGTCTCTGGGCCAAAGGCTGATTGCTCTGCTCTGGACCTGGAGAATGTGCACCTAGGTTGATTTGGCGCCTGGGGGCACTGTTCTGGTCTGGAGGCTGGGTGCCTCACTCTGGACCAGAAGCTGTGTGTCTCTGTCTGGGATGGCGGCTGTAGGCACCACTCTGGTCCAGATGCTGTGGGTGCAGCCCCCCTGAAGGATCAGGGATTCCTACAGTTTTGGCAGTCCAGCCAGGGACAACTGGCCGATCCCTGGCACAGTATCTGAGGGCTGCTGTAATGGCTCTTCGATTCCTGCAGGTCCAAGGATGCAGCTGTGTGTCCCAGTGCCCCAGGGGAACGCAACAATGGCGGCAGAGCACAGCGCTTCTGCCTGCACTAGAGTCTGCGTGAGTCCAGGAAGTGTTTTGGTGCTGGGTGTCCTAAGCGTTAGAGCTGCTGACCCCCTCCACTGGGGGTTTCCTCCTGCCAGAGACACGCAGTCTGGTGCCCTGGTGCCCTGGTGCCCACAGTTCTATCTGAGGCGGCGAATCAGGCGCGCAGGCAGGGCGCTGTGCAGGCAGGCGCCTTTGTCCCTCCCGGCTCTGGGTCCGGGCTGGCTCCTGGGGCACCCGCGGAACCCGAGTCTTTTCCAGGGGATGTCTGGGTAACCTGGGGTCGGTCCCAATTGTTTCCTGCTCCGTGGGGTTATCTCTCGACTGGGAGATCCAGTCTATGGTGTTGTGGGCCCACAGTTCAGTCTGGGACCGTGACCAGATCGCGCTGGCGGGTAGCTCTGGGCTGGCGACCAAGCGCCTGGCGGAACGGGGATCTCTTCCGCGGTTTAGCCGGGTGAGTTAAAGCTGATCGAATCCCCCACCGTGGGGTATCCTCTCACCTGAGAAACACAACCACTTGTGTTTTTTGGCCGCGAGTTCTGATTGCTGGTCACTGTGCCAATCCTGCTGTGCTGCTCCTCAGAATGAGAGTCCTCCCCGCGCTGCCATCTTGCCCCGCCGCTCTATTCTACTTTCTAATGTCTTTCCTGCCTGAAAGCACTTTAATTGGGCATCCATAGTCAACATTGATCTCAGCATTACTGTATTTCTACTAGAATGAACATTGAGCTTCTGCTTATAGTATTAAATTCTGTTCTTAGTCCAAAGTCCCAAAGTCTTCCACATTCTTCTACAAAGCTACATTGTTGAGTTTGTCAGAGCAATAGCCCACTCCCTGGGACCAATTCTATCTTAGGAGCTTTTCAATTGCTGTGATGAGACACCATGACTAGGACAACTTATAAAAGCACTGAATTTAGAGCCTCATGGTCCCACAGAGTTCAAGTCCTTGCTGTGGAGCATGGCAACAGTTAGGCACAATGCAGGGCGGGCAGTAGCTGAGAGTTTACATCTGATCCCTAAGCACAAGACAGAGAGAAGAAACTAAGAAATGCCATGAACTTTGGAACCTTAAAGTCTACTCTCAGTAGCACACCTCCTCCAAAAGGCTACAACTCCTAATCCTTTCCAAACAGTTCCACCATCTGAGGACCAAGTATTCAAATCTTTGAGCCTTTGAGAACCATTCCCATTCAAATCACCACAGTGTTGTTCATGTGTTTTAGTTAGTAGTTAGTGCTCGGCCTTATCCATAGTTTCCAGTGGTCTTTAGACACAGATTTATGGGGGCATT
Source organism: Psammomys obesus (assembly GCF_907164565.1). NCBI lineage: Eukaryota > Metazoa > Chordata > Mammalia > Rodentia > Muridae > Psammomys > Psammomys obesus. Next base: position 4,219,625 of record NW_026585797.1, on the reverse strand, counting down.
TTAGTGTTTCACAAAAAGTTTACAATGATAAACAGAACAGATGACTGAAAAGTCTTCTAATTATTAAGCCTGGAGTTTATCAACCAACTGTTTGGGCATAAGTTATTGGCCATCAGATGTGATCACCAGTCATAACACTCATGTTGAACTTTCTTTGAATTACTGACAGTAACAAATATTGAGTAAATATAATTACACATCAGAAAAATGACTGTATTCATAGAGAATTTTTAATATGTTAGAATACTCGAAAAAACTGTTGTTTAATTAAAGTCAGGGGAAATATTAAAAATCACTAAACCATCTGGGATGTGTTCAGCACTTAAGAACATTTAATGATCTTGAAGAAGCCCAGTTGTTTTTTTTTTTCCAGTACCTACATTGTGGCTCACAATCTTCTCTGGTTAATCAAATTCTTTCTCCAGCTCTGCGGACCAAGCATGGATGCAGTACATATATACATGCAGGCAGGCAAGGCATATATACATATGAAGTGGAAACAAATAAAACTTCTTAAAAAGAAAGAAAAAAAATCTAGGTTATTGTAATTGTGAAACTTTAATTTATATAAAATGTAAATACCAAATATATGTAGGAATATATAAGTAGTAATATTATCTTCATGTGGGGAAGGCAATTATAAAGCCAGAATCAAAATCATGCATTTAGCAAGCAAAAGAACTTGCTTGTTACAAAGAAGAATTGATATAACTTAAACACATAAAGAGAGCTGAAATTCCACATCAAGAATGTTATGCAATCTGTTCAGCCATCCCCTCATGTAGAAATCAGTTTAAAAAAAATTAAAACATATGTGTAATGGAAGAAATTTAGGTTAGAATGGTTTTGTTTTAATCTCAGAGAAACTGTACACTAATGGTGTTCTCATTGGGAATACAGTAGCTGTATTTATATTATCACGAAAAGAAAGAAATGAGTTGATGGCCATAAAACCCTCTTGATAGTTGGGCACTGTTAATTTAAAAGTAGGAAAGCAGGGATTAACATTAATGAGGGGTGAGCCTCCATGCAATTTAGTTAAACTGTTTAACACAAAAGCTGCTCAAAATATGGAAAAAGAGTACCAGAGGGAGCAATAGAAGAAAAAGTTGTAAATCAGTCTACCAGAAAAGCAAGAGAAAAACACACCCTTTTAGAGGAAATGAGAATCACTCAGTTCCATCATTTGATAGATTAGAGCAATCAAGGTGATGGGAATTGCCAAATGCAGTCATTTGATAGATTGGAGGACGCACAATGAAGACATAAAGGTAAATTTGTATTTCTCATGAGGACAGTTAGTGTGGATTATTAGGTACTCCCATGGCTGTTAAATATTATGTTGACTTTAATTCTTCCCTGGGTGCCTGAGAATGTGTCTTTTCTGATCATAGAAAGAGCAAAGTTACTTCTAGACTCCCTTTTTCTGCTTTCATACTGCCTGGAAGTCAAGATTGTATTACTCTCCAGGAGCAAATATCCCTCTCCAAGTTAGCAGTTCCTACAGCAGCAAATAAGATTTTCACTGCTATCATAGAGCAAATTGAATGGAAGTTGAACAAAACCTTCAGGCAGCAGCAGAAACAATGTGTAAGTCTTTCAATTTCTCCCTTCTATCATTTACTTAATAATGATTACATGCACTACTGAATATATTACATGTGTTTTAGTCTCTTATAGTGCAGGAAATGTGTAAAATCTCAACATAATAGTTTGGAAAAACCACCAAGTTTCAAGATTTTAAAAAATTCTACAGCATTGCAGTTACTTTCTTTGCTCCTCTATAAATACAAATTAATATCAGTGATTTGGTAACTATCTTTGTGTATGTGTGATATAATTTTGAACATCAATTTTTATCTTAGTTGAGTATCTTTGCACTTCACTTGATATTATCCAGTCTTATATTAATGCATTGAACTATAGAGAATACACAGGAAAAAGTTCAACATATGAAATCTTACATTCGTAGATGTACAGAAATGTTGACTTGAGACTTTAGGACATTTCATTGAATTGATGACAATATCAAGGAGGAAGATTTTATAAGGTCATTCTCAACTGAAAAGGCAGTTCTTTTCAGACCAAAATATAGGGTAGACTTCAAACCACTAATATTGTGGTACAAAATAGAGGTTATAAAAATAGAGAATTTCAGGACTGCACCTTGTGGGCAGAGGTGGTGATTTTTAGTTAAGGGAGCCACTACAATTGTGGGTATTTTCTGATCAAGGAAAGAGAAATGTTCACTCTAAAGTTTATTCCACTACATGACAAACATACAACTTAAAAGTACAAGCTTTCCTAGAACACAGTAAATGTAAATTGTACTACATACGTTAAAACTGTGGTTACAAGCTGAGTTATTTTTAGTTGGTAGATTTCAAGCGAACTGAAGAATTATTAGTCTAACTTGAAAGAAGATAGCTTATTAAGATGCATATTGGTGGTTAAAATGGGAAGTAAATATAATATCTCAACTACGTATGATTAGCTGCTTTAGCAGCTCTTACGAAGAAATGTTAAATTAAAGTGTGGAATTATAATTAATTTTAAACATTCCTACATAGTTATCCTTCTTTACTGCTTGCTTAGAAATCATGCTTATATTTGAAGAAACTATTGATTTGCCTAGATATCTTGACCAAGTAAATTTAAACTGGCAAAGATGATCAAGATATGTGGCCAAATATTGTGAACACTGGTGACAAACGACTCCGTCCTGTGGCTCCACCACTCAGCACAGACTTTGCTTTAGTTAGGTTCAAGCATACAACATTCCTAGACCATGTATTCCTAGACTATATATTCTTTGTGTTGCAAAGCTGCGTGGACCACCCCCCTCCACATGCTGTTGCTCTGTAAGTGAGTTCCCCTTTAAATATTATTCATGTGTGCTGAATTTGTAAGTTAAATTAAGATTTCAGCAGTTCCCTTTTGCCTATTTCATCCAGTTTTGCTTGTTCCTTTACTTGATCTTTTCCCCTTCACACCTCCCCAGTTTCCTTTTCTCCTTATACCATTCTGTGCCCAATATTTCTCTTTTCATTGGCATATCACATTCCATTACCTTCCACCTCATCCTGAGGCCTCATTGCCATTCATTAGGGAGCCTGTCTTGCTTTCTGACTATATGTACATTCACTCCCATATAAATGCATTACATGAGAATTAGAAACTAGGATCTGCGCGTTAGAGATGACATATGGTATTGACTTTCTTAGCCTAGGCTGTCTCATATTATTTTTATAGAGTTATACAGTTAGTGGGGCTAATCAATTACTCATTAATATATATTAATGTATTACATATTTCCAGTTAAATCCATTTTACTAAAAATATACTTGTTCTTTATAATTGAATAAAATTCCATTGTACAAGTGCCAAATTTTCATCATCCATTTGCTTATAATTAGTTGTCTAGACCTCTCATGATATGATGAATAAAGCTGCACATAATTTTCAGATGGCTGGAAATGAAGACTTGTTCATGATACACATTTTAAAGACACTATTTTTTGTTGTATTTGTGTTCTTAATATTAATTTTTAAAATTATGACTAGTTGCAAATGAATTTTCCTGTAATCCTAAAACTTGCAAGTTAGAAAGAGGAGAATCAGGAATTCAAGGGTATCCTAAGCCATTAATAAAAATTAAAAAAAAAAAGTCCTGGTGAGGGCAACCTTATTTTCCTTTTAGCACACATGAGAATAGGTTTTATCATGTCATTTTTACACATGTATAATTTTTCTCTTATTCACCTCTTTTTTCTTATCTCTTACTGTTCTCCACCCACTGACCTCTAAAGTCAATTTCATGTACTTTTTACATCATATATATATGTGCATCATATATTCATTTCAATATAGCATTTTAATGTGATAAAAATACTTTTATTTTATTTTATCTTAGAAGTATATAAATAATATTGTAAATCTAATATAGAAACAGAAGTAACAGGTTTTTATTTCCTTCTCAGAAGTAAGCTTTCACACTGTGTCTAAATATATCATTTCAGCCTATACCATTTATATGATTGTTACTATATCAATTCAAGATTAGGAAATCTAATGATCAAGAAATTAGCTAACTGTCCAATTAATGAACAATGACACTAATAGACAGTTCTAACTGACTAACAACTTCTGCCTATTTTATGACTCAAAGTTAAAAGACTGATACTCTAACCAAGGACCATGCACGGATATAACCTAGAACCCCTGCACCAGAGGTAGCCCTGTGTGTTACCTCTGATACTGGCAGCTCAGTATCAAAGTGGGTTCCCTAGCAAGGGGAACAGGGACTGTGACATGAACTCAGTGGCTGGCTCTTTGATCACCTTCCCTTGGAAGAGGCAACCTTACCAGGCCACAGGAGAAGACAAGGTACCCAGTCCTGATGAGACCAGGTAGATAAGCTAGGGTCAGACAAAAGAGGAGGAGGACCTCACCTATCAGTGGACTTGCAGAGGGGTAAAGGAGGAGATGGGGGAGGGAGGGTAGGATTGGGAGGGAATGAGGGAGAGGGTTACAGCTGGGATTCAAAGTGAATAAACTGTAATTAATATAAAAATAAATTTTTAAAAAACTACAGTTTAACATAAAAATAACACAATAACCTCATGTTTTGTGATGTGAACTTTATACTTAGTCATCTTTGCATATATGCAAAATTACTTGCTTTTTATCTCCAAATTTGTATGAAATTTTGAAGTATTTCTCATGACAGAACATATAAAACATTTGCAATTTTAGACTATTATTTAAGAATCCCTAGTGACTACCTGTACATAAGGATCTATGTATGTGAAGTAAATCATTATCTGGAAATTGATTTTGAAATTACAAAATGTTTGACTGTAACAGCCCTTCTTAAGGGCTCATCGGAACAGAACATTTGTTTGTTTTGTTTTTTTCTATTTGTTTAATCAGCAGACTATTCCAGTTAGTCTTTCATGAAGTTAGTTTGTGAAAAATGAGCTATTTTTTCTTTTCTTGGAATTTCTTGGTAATATTTTAGATTGACAATCTACTTGTGAACATTGATTATTTGACTCTTGTATTACATTCTTCAATTTTGTATTAGTTCAGTTCAACTAGGATGATTTAATTATTTGAAGAACCCTATATTTTGCAAACTAATGCTTAGTTTATTTGAAGTTGCACATGGACACTGATATTTTCACAATTACTTTCTTTTGCAATTTTGTTAATAACTTTTACTTCTATGAAGGAATAACAGTTAAAATATCCAACTATTAAGTTTTGAGGCATGCATCAAATTCAGGAATGTGGAAAATTTCATGCAGGTGGTAACAGAATTATTCGGTTTATGGATATGAAAGAATTTGTCAGGTGTTTGATACAAGGGACACAATGCCAAAATTCAGCACATGAGGAAAGGGACAATGGGTCACATTGTGTGTTCAAGAGATAACGCTAAACATTTTCTTTGTTAGAATTAAAATGTTAAGTAGGCCACTACAACAGATGGCATTGCAAAAGGAAGTCATGTGCTCTATAATTAAGGTGTGTCCTGCAAAATAGCAGCTAGAACTGTACCACACAACAAAGAGACCATCTGTGAAGATGTTGAGAGGATGAATTTGCATTTTATTAGTGGATCCTGACAATTATCACAAGTATTTTAAAGCAAATATATGAATGCTAAAATTGCAACCTAAATGTAAGAGTATGCAAAACTAGTGTGCTGGTAACTAGGAAGAGGAAAAAAATATTCTATACCTAGCATTATACGGAACTAAATTAAACATAAAACAAACACTTTTCTTTTCACTAAATTACCTAACAAGACAACACTAACATGATATTAAATATTAGTGATTTTGATGTTGATAAATTTGGTCTATTAAATAAAACCTTTCTTCACGTTTAATAAAATAAATAAGCCATAGAAACCACGCATAACTATGAAGTTTTCATTTTTTATTTTTTTCACTTCCCTTCCCACCCCTCCCTTCCTTTCTTCTCTATTCCTTCCTCTCCCCTCCCTTTCCTTCTCTTTCCTCCACTCCCTTTCCTTTCTTCCATCATCTTCACTTTTATTTTTCTCCCCTCTCTTTCCTTCTATTCCTTTTCCCCGCCCCCCTGGGTCTGCCTCTCTTTCCTTTTGTCTCTCGATCTCCTCTTTTTCTTCAGTTCCATTTTTTGTGTTGAGATTTTTTTTCATTTATTTATTTATTTATTTGATCACCTTACAGCCTGATCCCAGTCCCCTCTCTCCTGTCCTCCCAGTCCCACCCTCATGTTTGCCTCCTCCCTTTTCTTCCTCTCCTTCTCATCAAGGGATACAACCCCCCTGGCACCTCAATTCACACCAACAGTCAAGGCAGTACAGCTAGAGGAAAGAGATCCAAAGGCAGGCAACAGAGTCTGGAGAGCCAGTACTCCCAATGTACGGAAACCCACCTGATGACCAAGCTGCATATCTGCTACATATGTGTAAGCGGTCTAGGTCCAGCCCATTCAAGTTCTTTGGTTTGTGGTTCAGTCTCTGTGAGCACCCATACGTCCAGATTAATTTACAATGCCGTTCTTCTAGTGCCCCTTCCCCTCCTTCCATGCCTCCACAAAACTCTAAGGGCTCAGCTGGGGTCCCTAAACCTGTTTCCATCAGCTGCTGGATGAAGCCTATCAGAAGACAGTTACTCTCGGCTCCTGTCTGCAAGCATAGCAGGGGATCATTAATAGTGTTGAGAGTTGTCTTTCTCTCATGGGGTGGGTCTCCAGCGGGGCCATTCATTGGTTTGCCATTCCCTTATCCCTAAGCATTCAACAAATTTTGGGTCGAAGATTTTGTGGGTGGGATGGTGTTGCACTCCCTTCACTGGAAGTCTCACCTGGCTACAGGAGGTGGCCACTTCGGCTTCCATACCCCCCTCCACTCCCAGCAGTTAGGAATCTCACCTAGGGTCACACCCATAGACTCCCAGAAACCTCTCCTATACCAGAGATGCCACCCCCCACCACTAATTTCCTTTCTCCTGTTCCTGCCACTCATCCTCTTCCCCCATCTCTGCCCACATCTGATCCCCACACTATTTTCCTCCCCACCTGCTCTCCCATTCAGCTGCCTCCCTCCTTCAGAGGTCTGACATTCAAGCATCCTCCCCAAGGCTCTCCTTGGCTTCTTCAGGTCTATGGATTGTAGCATGGTCATCTTGTACATTCTGACTAGTATCCACTTAGAAGTGGGTACACGCTGTTCATGTCTTTCCTGGTCTGCATTACTTCACTCAGATTGATCTTTTCTACTTCCATCCGTTTGCCTGAAAATTGCACAATGTCTTTCTTTTTAATAGCTGAGTGGAATTCCATTGTATTAATGCACCACACTTTATCCTATGAGGTTTTCATTTCTTATTTTTTCACGTCTCTACTCTCCCCTTCACTTGCGTCCTTTCTCTCCATTCCTTCCTTTTCTCTTCCCTCTTTCTCCTTCCCTCCTTTTCCTTTCTTCTTTCTCCTTTATTTTTTATTTTTCTTCCCTCTCCTCCCTTATATTTCCCTTCCCTCTTTCTCTATCTCTCTGTGTCTCTGTGTGTTTCTTTGCTTCTGTTTTTTTCTCTTTTCCTTCAATTCTATTTTCTTCTGATGTTTTCTACAGAAAATAAATATTTCTCTAAAACATCACTATTAGAATATTTCCTATTTTCATTGTTTGAAAGTAGATATTATTGTTGTGATGGGTTTTTTTTTTCAAAATTTTACACATAATAGTTCCAACTGATATATAAGTAAAGGCACACACTTTCATGATTAACTATCCAAGCAGTAAGATAGAGAAAACAACACTTTGTTGATTTGTACTGTACAAATGTTGCTAGGTACTTTTGAGCTTTCTTCAAAGTAAGAAATTTCTGGCTAATAGGCATCATAATAATTTTGAACATCAAAAACTGAAACTCCAGACATTTAGCAAGTATTTCAGTCTGAAACTAGATTATCAATTTTTAAACTCCATTGGTATAATCAATGATACACAATTCATGAACATCTAAAATTTAATGCTTTCCAATCTAAAATTCTAATATACTCAACTAAAAATAGCTCTTAGAAAAATCATGAAATCTGTAAACTTGTTTATAGGCTCAGAAATGAATCATTTATATCTTCAAAAATATTTCTACCTTTTCTATGATCTGTGTCTTTGAGAGTTTGAAGAATTGTGCAGTCTGTTGTACATATGACTAGGTAGTAAGGAAGAATGGTGCACCTGCATAAGTACTAAAATTTAAAAAAAAACACACAACTTCAAAATCAGTTTTAAAAAAATTAGCATTGAAAGTGTTATTATTACCACTCCTCTGTGCACTAAGTTTTAATTAACAGTAAAAAAGAAGACAAATAGTAGTATTATAATGATACTTGATTGAATTATAAATATAAATTTATAAATATATATAATTTATAAACATATAAAAATATATAATTTATATATTTATATATATTTATATATATCAAAAAAGGCCTTACTACACAAACACATACACACACACACAGACACACACACGTTTGTGTGTATATATATAGACATATATATGTATATATATGTGTATATATATATATATGTATATATATAAATACATATTATATAATATGTATATATTATATGTGTATACATAACAGATGGTACATATTATGGCATATAGACAATGTTATATGCATATAATATTTAATAATAGTTATATCTGCATATATATATATATATTTCTATATTATTTGTGTAGCCCAGACGAACATAAAAATCACAAGACAGTCCAGTAGGGTCTGTCTGCAGTGCACATCATTATTCTGCCTTGACCTCTTGAGTACCTGAATTACTGCAATGAGTGAGAATGCCCAATTTAAAACTGATTTTTAAATGACTCTTTATGTCCTCTGGAATGTTTGTAGAACAAATACAAGCATTTATGAAGTAGTCATTGTATTGACACAATTGTAACCACATAATTTTTAGGAATAAGTCGTCATACAGGCTTAATATATCTTGAGTTCAGAACATGAAGTTGTTTACTTATGGAAGTATCTATAAAGGCTTCTTACTCTTAAGACTGATTTTTTTAAGCTCAGGTCTACTTGCTATGTTTTGGAGTCTGTGTCTAGCCCTGCTTTGATTGGTAGATTTTTGGTTTCTTCTTGTCATGAGGCTTCACTGCTTTAATTAGCCTTTAAATTTAAATGGATTTTGTTGCACCTGGAAGAAAACACCGTCACGGAGCAGCTTGTCTGAAAATAGAACATGTCTAAGCTGTGCATTACCAACAGTTCATGGTGTGACAACTGCGGTTTTGCTTGATGACATGTGTCTGAGTCTGTGAATTTGCATGAGGAATGCATGCACATACATATATGCTCTAATTATGCAAACAGCTGTCAAATTAATGTTAGCTCTGCCATTATGACATTAATAGACTCTGATGTATCTTATAGGGGATTAGCTTTACTGTATAGATTTTCCTTGTATGTGAATAAGGTTAGGGTTTTTTTTAAAACTTGTATTTGAAGGATCAGAAATTGTACAGTGTAGTGACTGCCAGATTCTAACTGAATACATAATGTTCCCTAGATATATTTTTAACTGAATCTCCAATGAAGATCTTACAATAAAATGAGTTGTGTTTGGGTAAAATAAAAGCTATAATTGATTTTAGCACTAATAGCCATTCATCTTTGAGTTCTCTCAGCAGTCTCTGAATTGTTCAATCTTTTATTTATCTACTTATTTTACATACTTTCAGTGCTTACATCATATTGTTGGATAAGTGTTGAATATGTGACTGTAAAGTGAATGAGGGTAAGAACATATTTTCACTGGTTAGGAAATGATTTACATCACATTACACCCTTTTCAGAATCACTTGTCCATATACAGAATGCATTACAGGAAAAGTAAAGTGGAATAAAACAAAATCCATCTTCCCATATTTCTTTGCTAGCAGTAACTTAACTCAGACATTATTTTCAGAATTTCTGCTGAAAAGACGTAAGAATACTAACTGAAACATGACATTTGTATGAAGAAAATGGAATAATAAAAGAAGCTGGTGAAACAACTTCAGTAGTATGGACGATGTATGTCATTAGTTTTGCTCAGAGTCCAGTAGTGGGTATGGAAAACACAGCAGAGAATGCAGGGCAAATGGTAATACTTGAGAACTTGAATGTATGACAAGGTACTAATATACCAGGCTTAGCAAAAGGAAAATCAAGATAGTAATGTTTTAATAGAAAAATGTGAATTTATTTATAAGCAAACAGGAAGAAAACAGAGATGACAAAGAGTTTATAAATTATATAGTACATATTTGTAGCTTATAGAGTAGAGATGTAGAAAACCACTCATTGTATTAAGTGGAAGAGGTACTGTGTTCTTTTGCAGTAAAGGGCAGTCCTCTTTTTATTTCAGAACAAGAATGTTTAAATAATCTAGTTACACACCTCTGAACTGAAAGAGAACTGCTGAATAAATATAAAGTCAAAAAAGGTAGAACTCACTGCTGAATACACGAAATTTTCTTAAAATAAATATTGCTTTCATTAAGACTAAGTTTGTAATTATTAAACTGTGTGACTAAGACTTAAAAAATCTCTAAATATTTTATAATTTGATTTTGTGACGTCTTTACACTTCCCATGAACGCTTCATATTTTGTATTGCCTTAGCCCAAATGTTATCAGACCCAAATGAAAAAGTGAGTTATTCATGGACACATAAAAGAGGAAGAAACTTCTCTTATGTTTGTTACTTTTCTAATATATGTCTTACAAATTTTGATTTCTTGATTTTTTGTTTTATAAATGTACTAAGCCTTCCTGGAGATGAATGCATGTCACTAAGAGACACACCAAAGCACATCTTGCAGGCAGGACAAGTTGCAGGTTGAAGGTTTTGTGGCTGGGTTTGTGTAGTGTAGCAGTTCCACCCCTGGAAGCCTTGCTTGGTTACAGAAGATGGCTCAATCAGGGTCCACATTTTCCATTACTAGGAGTCTTTCCAAAGTCTAGTATAGTTCTTTTGTGTGTGTAGCCTTGAGACTTTGGGGACTTTTCTCCCTGTAGTTTTCTCCCTGTATTGTTTAGCTCATGTTTGGATAGTTATGTTGGTTAGATTTTTGGGCAGTTGAAGACTACACCTTAATTTAAGGTTGTTATACATTTTCAGATACACTTGAAATGCTACAATGCATATCCTCATGACTTAGCTAATTAAGTTTAGTAAAAACACATATTTTTATAATTAATTTAGATCCTACCTTTTGAGAAATGGTTAAGTATACTGCACACACTAAATTCTTGGCACTTATTTTTGTTGCAACAAGTAAGTTTTCTAAAGCAAATTTTATTTCATTCATTTTACTTACAACAGTCCAAAAACCAACAGTTTTGCTTTACAGGGTTCTATGATGGTCACAGCTAATTGTGGTACAAAACCACAACTTATTTATAATAATAAAATTTAGTTAGGGAGGAGTGAAAGGAAAACAGGAGAAAGAAAGAAAATGAACACAAAACTTTAAGTACAATGTATTGTAAATGTTTCATTGTTTTATCATTTGTATAAACAAACTGCATTTTATATATATGCAGATATACAAAAACTGTGTATGTAGGTCACATACTCTCCACAGTTTGGAGAATTCACTTGAAGTTTTGGAAAATATATCCCACTATAAGTGTGTGTGTGGGGGTGATGCTTCTATATTAGCCAAAATATATTTCAAGAATAATGTCTGGATGGAAATAAATAATCATAGCTTCAAAATAAACTGCTAGGTTAAGGCTGTATCTGGGGAAGGGGTAGAATTCTTGCCTAGTATGTGCAATATCTGTAGTCAGACTTCAGTATAAATAAATAGATATATAAGTAATTAAATTCCCCTTTAAATGAACTGAGTTTATAGTTAATACCTTGTGAACACAGCCTTGGACATTCTTTCCAGGATCTAGAATAAAAGAGATTGCTAAAAAGGGTTTGTTTTTGTTTTTTTTTTATGCAAGGACAAAACATTTGTTATTTCTGCCCAGTTTTACAGTTTATCATAAACACAAAACACATGAGTTGTTTAATTCCTTGTACAATACAAAAGAAGAAAAACATTCTCTTGTCTTAGAACAATTCAGAGCAAACTTCATATGGCATTGATTAGAATATTTTATTTTATCATTAAATTCAACTAATGTTTTTACCTGTTTTCACTTTACTTATGTACTTTAATATGAAGTAAAATAACTATGAGGATTCTGATCTAAAATTAAAAAAAAAACAGTTAATACCAATATTACCATACCATTTTGGAAGACTGAAATATTCTAATCACTTCATAGATCTCTGATTTACGTTGATTAAAATTAATTTTTATTTAATTTTTTATTTTTATATTAATTGCATTTTATTCACTTTGTATCCTAGTTGTAGCCCTCTCCCTTCCCAATCTCACCATCCTTCTCTCCCTCATCTTCTACAATACCCCTCTACAAGTCCACTGATAGGGGAGGTCCTCTTCCCCTTCCATCTGACCTTACCTTATCACATCTCATAAGGACTGGCTGCATTGTCTTCCTCTATGGCCTGGTAAGGCTGCTTCCCCCCTCAGGGGGAGGTGATCAAATACCCAGCCACTGAGTTCCTAGGCATATATCCAAAATGTGATCAAGTCCACAACAAGAATATTTGCTCAACCATGTTTGCAGCAGCTTTATTTGTATTAGCCAGAATCTGGAAACACCCAGATGTCCTCAAATGAGTAACAGATACAGAAATTGTGGTACATTTACACAAAAGAATATTACTCAGCAATTAAAAACAAGGAAATCATGAAATGTGTAAGCAAATGATGAGAACTAGAAAAGATCATCCTAAGTGAGGAATCCCAGAAGCAGAAAGACACATATGGTATATACTCAATTATAAGTGGATATTAGGCATATAATGCATGATAAAAATACTAACATCTGTACAGCTAAAGAAGCTAAGCAAGAAGGAGGACCCTGGGATAAGATCTTCACACAGAAAGGCAAAGGGGAGGGACATTGGAAGAAGGAGAAAACAGGCAACAAGACAGGTGCCTGTCACAGAGGGCCTCTGAAATACTCTACCCATCAGGGTATCAAAGCAGATGCTGAAGTTCATAGGCAACCTTTAGGCAGAGTGCAGGGAATCTTATGAAAGAAGGGGAAGATGAAAGAACCCGAGGGGACAGAAGTTCAACAAGGAGAACAACAACACCAAAAAATCTGGCACAGGAGTCTTTTCTGAGACCGATACTCCAACCAAGGACCATGCATAGAGATTATCTAGAACCCCTGCACAGACGTAACCCATGGCATCTCAGTCTCCAAGTGGGTACCCTAGTAAGGGGAACAGGGACTGTTTCTGACATGAACTCAGCGACCAAAATTAATTTAAATGTGATGAAATGTCAACATTTTCAAAGCAATAACAACACTACCACCACCACAGTCAGTAACAGTATTAGCATCAGCAAGCATCAGGGCAGGTACCTGTTTCTATGAGTGCTTCACTGTAGAGGCCATATAATCTCACAGCCAAGCTCTTCCACTTGTTTCCTATTCCTGTAGAAAACATTCTGGCCTACATTTAAGGAAAACAACAATGTAATTCACAGCTTCAACTTTTGGAAAGAATTAAATTAATTGATTTTTCTTAGTGCTTCTATTACTGAATATTGTTTACATTATACTGAATACCACAACACCTGGCTTCTTTTGCTTCCTTTTCCCTTTATATTCCTCCTACTTTTGTCCTTTAACTATTTCTGTAAAGTCAGAATTAGAAATAGTGTCTAAAGGAATTGTGTGGTTTGTGTGGGCTTTCACAATACCATTTCCATAGAGAAGGGACATTTGAAAAGTAGTAATAGGGATCTTTTCTGAGACTAATACTCCAAACAAAGACCATGAATGGAGATAATAACCCAGAATCCCTGCACAGATGTACCCATGGCAGCTCAGTATCCAAGAGGGTTCCCCAGTAATAAGAACAGGGACCATCTCTGACATGAACTCAGTGGCTGGCTCTTTTATCACCTCCACCTGAGGGGGGTGGGCAGCATTACCATTCCACAGAAGAAGACAATGAAGCCAGTCCTGATAGGACCTGATAGGCTAGGGTCAGATGAAAGGGGAGGAGGACCTCCTCTAAAAATTGGATTGGGGGAGGGGCAAAGGAGAAGAAGAGGGAGGGAGAGTGGGATCTGGACAGGTTTGGAGAGGGGGCTACAGCTGGGATACAAAGTGAATAAACAGTAATTAATAAAAATAAAATAAAAAATAAAAAAGAATATGTTTGAGTTTGAAAGTTACTGATTCCTTGTATCCTCTATTATTGTGATTTGACACTGAGGAAATCCAAACAATCATTAGGTAGTACTACAAAAGCCTATATGCCACAAAATTTGAAAATTTAAAAGAAATGGACAATTTTCTTGATAGATTCCATCTACCAAAATTAAGCCAAGATCAGGTAGAAAGATTGAATAGCCCTATATGCCCCAAGGAAATGGACACAGTCATCAACAGTATCCCTTCCAAAAAAAACCCAGGGTCAGATGGTTTCAACATAGAATTCTACCAGACCTTCAAAGAAGTGCTAACTCCAATTCTCTTCAAACTATTCCACAGAATAGAAACAGAAGGAACGTTACTAAACTCATTCTATGAAGCAATAGTTACCTTGATACGTAAACCGAACAAAGACCCAACAAAAAAAAAAGAGAACTTCAGGCCTATCTCTCTTATGAACATTGATGCAAAAATACTTAATAAAATACTTGCAAACAGAATCCAAGAACAAATAAAGGATATGATTCACCATGACCAAGTAGGCTTAATATCAGGAATGCAGGGGTGGTTCAATATACAGATATTCAACAATGTAATCCAGCATATAAACAAACTTAAGGAGAAAAACCACATGATCATCTCCTTAGATTCTGAAAAAGGATTTTACAATATCCAACACCCATTCATGTTTAAAGTCTTGGAGAGATCAGTGATACAAGGCACATACCTAAAGATAGTAAAGGCAATATACAGCAAGCCTATAGACAACATCAAACTCAATGGAGAGAAACTTAAATCAATTCCACTGAACTCAGGAACAAGGCAAGGCTGCCCCCTCTCTCCATATCTCTTCAACATAGTACTTGAAGTCCTAGCTAGAGCAATAAGACAAGTAAAGGAGACCAAGTAGATATAAATTGGAAAGGAAGAGGTCAAACTTTCACTATTCACAGGTGATTTGAATTGGAAATACACACTTAGACTCAGATTTGGAGTTTTGGTCCCTTATCTGAAAAATTCTTACAATAATGACTATTAAAAGACAGTGAAGGGAGCAGGTATTTTGGATTTGAAGAATAGTTTGTTCTCCCCCACCTGGGTTTCCAAGTTGCCATGAGATGAGTAGGTTTGGTAGACAGTGATTTCCCTACAGTGATATTTAGCTTCACCACGTACACACTCAGAAGGAAGGGAGCCAAATGACCATGGCAAGCCTTCCTGACACTGTAGGTCAAATAAGTCATTTTAAAATAATTTTCTTGGGTATTTTGTCACAGTGACAGAAAAATCAATACACCTAACGATTTCAAAAATATTGAAACCAGAATTTAGTTGTTAAGAACCGATTCCTGAAGACATTTTAATGCCTTGATTTTTGACAGCCTGTCTATACAAATTTGAATAAATCTGAATGTAATTGGGGTCTTTAACCATGATACACTTTGAATCTTAACATTTTGCAATATTTTATTCATGGCAACTATTCCCATTCAACACTGAAAAATTCTTCTATGCACGTTATAAATAAAACCTTTCCTCCATCTATAAGATGTAATGCTATCTTTCAAATCCACAGCATGATGTCATAGGTAATGTATGGATTAATTATCAGGTCATTGGATCATACTGAATTTTTGTAGGAAGATATTTAATGTATATGAATAACTTGTTCATTTTTTAAGGATATTATCCATGAAGTAAATAGCAACCAGTTGTAGCATCTAGAATCACCTATGTTCCAAACCCCTTGACTATCTGTGATGGACTGTCTAGATCAGATTGATATAGGTGGGAAGCAAAACCTTAGTTGTGAATGTTGTAACTTTATGTTTTAGGAGTCCTTTCCTGAATAAAAAGAAGAAAATAAGCTTAGCACAGTCATTCATCCCTTCTTGCTAACTGTGGCATTACATGAACAGTTGCCTCAAATTCTTTCCCTTGTGTCTTCTCCATTATGATGGAAACCATGAACTAAATTAATCCTGCCCCTGAGTTGCTCTTATCAGGTATATTTTACAGTAGCAAGACAAGCAACATTTGTAGGTATTACCATCCACATCTTCAGAGAATAGAAAAAATACAGAGACAAAAAAAAAAATGTAACTTGCCTAATTAGTCACATAAACCGTGGAATAAAACCAAAGCAAGATTGGCTATAGGTTTCACATGTGTTGAATTTTACTTACCAATGCAGCGCTGTGTGTAAGATGTGCCTGTGCTCTGAGGACCTTAAAGACAAAGGTAGACTACAGTTTGATGGTGTAGACAACCCTACTCTAGTTTCAGTGTACTTTACTACACGAATATAACAAAGAAAGCAACGATCCAAAAAGATTGCTTGAGTTCAGAAAAACATGATCAGGAAACCATGTAAATAAATGTCAGTTTGCATGTACTAAAACTTAACAGAGCAGCCCTTTCCCAGAACATTCTCAGGACAGACCAATTTAAACACAATTGCCTGGCACATCTCATAGATTATATCTGGATCATTGCTTTCTTTGTTATATTCGTAGTTTCCTACCATTCAATTTTTACACATTTTACTTGCTTTTAGTCACATCTTAGGTCTGGTTCATCTCTCTTCTTGGTTCCAGGCCCTGTCCTGCCAATCTTTGATCCGACTCCTCCCACTCTCTTCCTTCTCTTCCCCTCTGGACCAGGATGCCACCCCCATTCTCTCCATTGCTCAGCATTGGCTGGTTGTTTTATTGACAATACAGAGAACAAATGGTGGCATGTTTACACAAACTTGAGACAGGTGATGCTTAGAATAAACATCACAATGGAATGTCCAGATTGAAACCAGACAGTGGGGTAGAGAAATCAGCATTTGAATGAACAAGGGTAAATTGTAACATTCCATATGGACATTCACCAAAATTTGAGCAAATGTCCTTGTTGTATGATAGAGCATCTTTTGGGTATGTCCCCAGGAATGCTACTCCTGGATCTCAAGGTAGAGCTATTCCCAGTTTTCTGAGAACCTCCAGACTGATTTCATAGTGGTTGTACAGGTTTGAATTCCCCCAGCAATGGAGCACTGTTCTCTTTTCTCCACCTCTTTGCCAGCATGTTCTGTTAAGTAAAAAGAAGGGCCCAAGGGTGAAAGCAAGAATCCCACTAAGAAGGGGAAATAGAAAAGATAGAGAGGGAACAGTGTAAGAAAGAGAGTTCTGAGGGAAATGAAGGTGGGGATCTGATTGGAGAATGTGGGGAAAGAAGGAGGGAATGCAGAAAGAAGAGAAACATTGGTCTCTGAAATAAGCTGGAGACCTACGACAGGGTATGTTCCTGGGAAGATTTGGGGTGACTCTACTGGATACTCCTACTAGTGGGGGACATAGAGACTGAAGAGGCTACACTCAAACTGGACAGGCCTCCAAGTAGAGGGAGGGGAACACAAACTCACCTACAAAAACTTTGACTCAAAATTTGTACAAGATGGACGGACAGCTTGGTGTTCCTGTGGATCTGCTAGCAAGACGAAAAGGTTCTGTCTCTGACAAGGATTCTTTCGCTTGCTTTTCAATCACTTCCTCCTGGTGGGGCTGCCTGGCCAGGCCACTGTAGCAGAGGGTGTGCTCAGTCCTGATATAACTTGATATGCTGGGAGGGGTAGTTTGGGGGAGCTCCTTTTTTCTAAGGGGGAGTGGCGGGGGCATACAGGGAAAAGGGAAGGTAAGACTGGAAGGAGAGGAGGAGTTATGATTGAGATGTAAAGTGAATAAATAAATTAATTAAAAATATAGTTGAACTCACCATGCCAAATACTGCAGCAGTAATGTAAGTTTGCTTTTTCTGTTTGTGAAGTTTTGTCTTTTACTTTTGGTTAAATTTTTTAAATTTATTATTTATTACAATTTATTCACTTTGTGTCCTGGCTGTAGCTCTACATCATCTTCTCCCAGTCCCATTCTCCCTCCCTCTGTTTCCCTGTGCCTCTCCCCTGGTCCACTGATAAGGAAATACCTCCTCCCCTTCTATATGACTCTAGCCTATAGTTATGTTTTTTTTTTTTTTTATTAGAGATTTAGGAATGTCTCTATTTTTTGTTCAGATGACGTTAGAGTGTGCAAAGCTGCTGCTGCTACTTTTGTGTAACATAATGAGATCATTTCTATAATGAATAAATGTAAATATATCTACACAGACCTTGACATTTGGAAAATTCCAATCAACTTTGGAAAACTACTTCAGCCTATCACATGAAGATTGGTCTCTACATAGGCTCTTACATAGATACTGAAGTAGGTAGAGAACCATTTATTTAAAGGTTAAAAAAAGAATATGAGAAAAAAATCACTAATAAGATGCATGTTAAACAACATTTATTTTTTAAATATAAAAAACAGAAAGCCTAGTCTGAACAGTAGATAAAATTTTGACACATTAAAGTGTTCATGTAAAGGTGTTGAAGACCACTAAAAATACATATGCATCCTGTCTTCCCTGAAATAGTATTTATGGTACCCAAAGCACTGGGTTAACGTGTGTCTATAACTAATGAATATTGATAACTGATACATCTACTGTGTAATATTATTTGTTCATAAAAATATAAAATCCTATCATTTGCAACAATATTAGAGATCTCGTAGGATATTACGATTAGTAGAATGAAATATTAAAATTAGTGATATGAAAGGACAAGTACCACATGATATTACTCACATGTAGAATTTAAAATATTTCATTTTATAAGATATTTGGAAAATGATGGCTTCCAGTGTCTGAGGGCATAGTGTATAGGGAAAGGTTAATAAACATGCACAGTGCTACAGTTAGTCATTAGATGCAGTTTCTTCTGTTGTATGTCGTGTTAGAATGACTAGAATTAACAATCATCAGCTGTATACTTAAGCTCAGTAAAAGGAATGCTCTCATCACAAATAGCACATATTCAAGGTCCAGACGTGGCAATTACCCTAACTTAATCAATATAAAATATATCTGTATAATAATATATCTCATGGTAACCCATCCATATGTAAAATTTATATATGCCAACTTAAATAACATTATAAAACACCATAAAATATGAACAGAAAATAGAAAAATGATTAAGTCAACTTCTACCTTGGAGTAAGTCCCAGGACATAATTGTTAGAGTCCAGTTAATGTACACAACTCAGAACTATTTTTGTGAAACTATCAGAAGAAAGCAGAATTTATAATATTTAATAGAAGCATAATATACACACAAACATATGCATATTTAATGTACATACTTTGGAGTGTTTGTCTCTATGCAAATGCCCATGAATTCTCCAGCACAGTCAAGCACATTCATCAATTACTGTCCTGCTTCCTTGTGCTATGTTTTGTTCATATTTTTTTTTTTCTGTTTTTGGACAGTCTCACTATGTAGCCCTGGTTAGAAAAGAATTCATGATGTCAACAGGCCTCTGCCTCTTGACTTCTGGAATTAAAGGTATATACCTCTAAAACCAGCTTGTTCCTTATTCAGGTCTTTAGATCAGATAATATAAACATCATGACTTTTGTTTAGGTTATGGAGAAACTGAAACCGCTGTGTATTCTTTAAGGTGGTGTAATATTCTGAAGACACCCACTATAGAAAAGTTCTGACTTTTACAAAACTTCAAAATACTGTGTTAACCCAGAACCCCCTGTTATTTTATCTGAAAAGTAAATCATATCAATTAGTCAAAGAATTACCTGTCCTCAAATATACATTGGTGAGATTTTTAAAGTAACAAAATGTTGAAATTCTGTTCATATTCATTATCATTCAGGGTACAGAAAGTAATAAGAACATTTGGCGAAATATTGTTCATCCTCAACAGTGAAAGAAATCCTGCCATTATGGTGTGTTCTTGAAGAATCTGGAGTACATAACACTAGGAGAAATATGACAGTTAAGTGAGACAAAGAATTCGTGATTTCACGTATATGAAGCATTTAAAAATCATCAGACTCATGGGAGCAAAAGAAATGATAATTGCCTCCTCCCAGGAATAGTAGGGAGTGGGTATCATTCCATGAGAACAAAGTTTTATTTAAATCAGATGAATAAATTCTAAAGATTTTTTGTACCTGAAAAGTACATTTAAAATTTTGTTAAATAATATCATTTTAAAGTGTATTTAATGAAAAAAAAAAAGGTAACTGGAGTAGTTTTGATTCAAATCTTGTTATTGAAAGCATCTTAACCAACAGTGCTAAATCTTTACATTTTCAAAGGGTTGTAAGTCAAAGAAATTTTAATTTCACTTATTGTATATATTCATTTACATGGTGACAGTTTGATGCAATTGTCTATTGTACATTGAGAATACTCCTCTTTAAGCTTTCTTTTCTCATTAGTCCTCTTTTTTACCCTAGATAATTTCTATTCTACACCCAGGTTTTGGGCAGTTATTTGATTTTATATATAACATGTAATGATCACATATGAGAGAAAGCATATGTTCTTTAATTTTTAGGTTAGCTCAATTTGCAAATATGATTATCTCCAAACTAACTTGAGTATGTTATGTTTTACGGCTAGAAAATTTCCATGTATATATGGTACACTTTCCTTATCCATTCCTCAGTTTTTAGAGATTTAGTTTGAATCCATAACTTTTCTAACTTAACCATGCTGCAGTAAACATCGATGTGCAAGTATCTCTGAGAAGTCTTTCCTTGGACTAGTGCAGGTAAACATCCAGGAGTGACACAGACATTCATATGGTAGCTTTTGGTTTCCATGGTGTTAAGACTAGTTTATAGTCCTACCAGCAAAGAATAATACCTGTTTTTGTTTGTTTGTTTGTTTGTTTGTTTTTGTCCAAATTTTTATACGCGTGCTTATTTGTTTTCTGAATGACTGCCATTTGGATATGGTTAGATAAAATTCAAATGACTTCAATTTAAAATTCTCTAATAGTCACTGATTTTTTCATGTTTATTGGCTATTTATTGTTGTTTTGTTTTTGTCCTTGTTTAGTTTCTGCTGTTGTTACTGTTGCTTAGTTCTCTGTATAGTTTAGATATAATTCAACTAGTTCAATAGCAAACAAACATTTTGTCCCATTCTGTAGGCTGTGTCTTACTGGAAAAGTGTTTCTTGTGTAGAAGCTTTTTAGTTTCATGAGGACCTGTTCAGTCGTTACAGGCATTACTTTTTAAATAAATGGTGACCTGTTCAGATGTCCCTCCAATGTCTGTAACAAGTTTTTTCTATGTTTTCATCTACTAGTTTCAGTCTTTATAGACTTTCACTAAAGAATTTGATCCTTTTGAACTGGATTTTTTTAACAGGGCAAAATCCAATGACCTAGTCTGGATTCCCTCCCCCTCTTTCTCTCCCTCTCCCTGTCTGTCTCTGTCTCTGTCTCTCTCTCTCTCTTTCTCTCTCCACTCTATTGGTGTATGGGTGCATCTATTTGTTGATGCTATGTGTCTTCCATGACTGCTCTCCACCTTGTGATTTTGAGTCAAGTCTCTCTGAACCTCAGTGGCTTTGATTGACAAGATAGCCAGCAAGCTCCAGGTAGCCTCCTGTCTGAGCTCCCCAGGAGCTTTGACTACAGAAGGTAATAGCTGCACCCACCACTCTACACGAGTGTTGGAGATCATAATTCAGTTATTCTGTTTTCTTCACAAACCTTTTACTGAATGAAGCATTTCCTCAGCCACATTGTTTTATTTCTATATGAGGAAATCTAGGTTTTTGAAACAGGAGCCTTTGAAGGATTTTTTCCCTACTAAAATATTATTTATTATATGGATAGTTAGAATGACTTATATCTACTTTTTATTTTGTTTGTTTTCATAGTCTTGCAAAATGAACTGAAATGTGTTTAATGATATGGGAAATAAAGACTTGTGGGATATTCAGAACCTTTACTGACTCCGAGGACACAAATAACTAAGTACAAGAATTTGAATTTCATGTGTTTTAGAAAAGTGCTATTATGATGAATATGAGTACAGAAGAGAAGACTCAGATAAATTAGCGAGCATGAAAACCATGGAAAGCTCCTTAGATGGTGGTAGAAAGACTGCAAACTGACTCACTATTTAGGAGATTGACTCCTGCTGTAGCTGAAGCACCAGATGGTAACTTGAAGAACGATTCTCAGTGAAAAAACAAAGAACATTTTGCTAAATAGAAAGCCCTGTTTCCAGAGAGCATAGTGAAAGTGTTTTGAGGATGGTGAAGATGGAAAGCTGAGAATGTGGTATCTGTGCTTAAACCACAGGAGCCAGGATTTTCATCAGTCCTGGAAAGCCGTGTGGTGGTTCTGGCAGCACAGGTGAGACTGGAGATCAATACAGCAAATATATACCTCTAAGAGAATGAAATTTCTTTGAAATAAGTATATTTACCAGATCTTCATAAAATGATGCTAGCAAATAAGCATATACGTAATGTATGAACACGTACTATTTATTTCAGGGTGAGTCAATTTACGGTTAAAATATTAAAAGTTTATCAGTGATTAATCTTTGTTTTGAGTTTAATATGATTTAAAAGATTGAAAATTAAATAACATCAAGATGCTGAAAATAAGCTAACACCATTATAAAATTTGTAGCTTATTGAGCAACTTGACAATTTTGTTGCTCTATGCTTCTTCAATGGACATATAACTGCAGTAGAATTAACTATTGATTTTGAAATGTGAAGTGATAGCTAACAGGAGATAAGTTAATGGGTAGAGTTGTATAATACATAGTTGAGTAAATCTCCTTGAACATAAAATATAACAGATTTTATTTAGCACCTTGAAAATACAGAAATAAAAACTATAGTTCTCTGCTTTGGGGTATGATTAATGACCTCTGTCTTTGATGGCATTAAGAAGACAGTGAAAGCTTAGCTAGCAAGATTGCATGCATCATTCAAGGAGGGAGTTGACTTGAATACAATTCACCCAGACACAGCAGGACATCTTTAAAAAAAAAAAACAGCACTGAAATTTCAATAGTCAGATAACTTGTAAATAAAATAATCCACTGTATAATCAATTATTGTCAACTAAAAACTAGAAGAAAGTTATAGGTTTTTTTTTTTTTTTAGTTTTGAGCATAAAAATAATTTATTAGCCAAAAAATGTACACTAATCTAAAAACATAAAAAATAACAAGATTAAAAACCAACAAAACAACAGTTTAATAAAAATCAACCAGAAATTAGTCTGAATTTTTAAAATAATGTTGTATCTTTTAAACATTAGTAAGTAATTTTAAATAAAAAACAAGCAATAGAAAAAAATTTCCACATCAAAAATGTACAGTGCTTGAGGGTACATGAAGCTTTAATCATGTTCTTTTAGTTTCTGATTAATAAACTAGTTTATGAATAATAACATAGTAAATGTTATTTTAGGTGATTATTAAAAATCTGTGCCCTTCAGTTGGCCATCAAGCTCAGCATCTGCTTTGACAGTCTATACTGCAGAGGCTTTCAGAGGCCCTCTGTGGCAGGTTCTGAGGTTGTTTCCTGTTTTCTTCTGGCTTTCAGAGGCCCTCTGTAGCAGGTTCCTAGGTTGTTTCCTGTTTTCTTTTTCTTCTGATGTCCACCCTCTTTGCCTTTCAGAATGGGGATTGAACATTTTAGTTAAGGTCCTCTCTTTTGCTTAGTTTGTTTAGATGTACAGATTTTAGTGGGTTTATTCTATGTTGTATGTTTATATGAGTGAGTATATACCATGTGTGTCTTTTTGCTTCTGGGACAACTCACTCAAATTTCATGATTTCCTTATTTTTCATTGCTGAGTAATACTCCATTGTATAGATGTACCACAATTTCTGCATCCATTCTTCAGTTGAGGGGCATCTGGGCTGTTTCCAGCTTCTGGCTCTTACAAATAAACCTGCTACAAACATGGTTGAGCAAATGTCCTTTTTGTGTACTTGAGCCTTTTTGGGTTTATGCCTAGGAGTGGTATGGCTGGTTCTTGAGGAAGCGCTATTCCTAGTTGTCTGAGAAAGTGCCAAATTGATTTCCAGAGTGGTTGTACCAGTTTACATTCCCACCAGCAGTGGAGAAGGGTTCCCCTTTCTCCACAACCTCTCCAGCATGTGTTGTCCCTTGAGTTTTTGATCTTGGCCATTCTGATGGGTGTAAGGTGAAATCTCAGGGTTGTTTTGATTTGCATTTTCCTAATGGCTAATGAGGTTGAGCATTTCTTTAAGTGCTTCTCTGTCATTCGATATTCCTCTACAGAGAATTCTCTCTTTAGCTCTGTTCCCCATTTTTTAAGAAAAGCTGGAGGGGACGGGAACTCCACAAGGAGAGCAACAGAACAAGATAATTTGAACAAAGGGAACTTCCCAGAAACTCATACTCCAACGAAGGACTATCCGTGGAGATAACCTAGAACCCTGACAATGCAGCCACTTCTGATGAGAACTGATGGACTAAGATCAGAGAGAAGGAGAGGAGGACCTCCCTTATCAGTGGACTTGGGGAGGGGCATGCATGCAGAAAGGGGGGGAGGGTGAGACCGGGAGGGAAGGAGGGAGGGGCTTATGGGGGGATACAGAATGAATGAAGTGTAATTAATAAAAAATAAAATAAAAAAAATATGTGGACCAAGGCCAGAAAAATTACTCAGTAGTTAAGAGCACTGGCTGTTCTTCCAGAAGATATAGGTTCAATCCTCAGCACCTATGTGATAGCTCACAACTATCTGTAACTTCAGTCTCAGAATATTCTGATTTACTGTTCTGGCATTGGTGCTGTGCACAGATATACATGCAAGATAATCACCCATAACCATAAAACGCAATAAAAACCAAACAAATACATTTTTCATAAAATTTTGCCAGAATACCCTCCTAGAATCAAGATAGGTTTGGAGAGAGAGGTTTTCACTTATTTTGCCTCCAGGTCTAAGAGCAGTAAGACAAACTGTGGTTTTTGAATATTAGGTTAGTGAAATTTCCCTAAGTCACAAAAAGTATCATCATAAAAATTTTCAAAAAAAAAAATCTTGTGTTGTCTATGTTTTCAGGAGTCTGAAAATGCAACTGGTGAAACTATGGTCTTATGTTATTGTCAGGTTTCACCCACATTTGGCTTTTAATATTCATACTTTTCTCAAGTTTTTAGTCTTAAAAAACACAAGTGAACCAAACCCTTGGCAGAGTGCAGGGAATCATATGAAAGAAGGGGAGTTAGTATGATATGGAAAGGATAGGAGCTCTGCAAGGACCAAATATATCCGGGCACAGGGTCTTTTCTGAGACTGACACTCAACCAAGGACCATCTATGGATATAACCTAGAACTTCTGCTCGGATGTGGCCCATGGTAGCTCAGTAACCAAGTAGTTTCCCAAAGTAAGGGGAACAAGGACTATTTCTAACAGGATCTCAAGGGCAGGCTCTTTGACCTCCCCCCCCCCCCAGGGGAGGAGCAGTCCTGTTAGGCCACAGAGGAGGACTTTGCAGCCAGCCCTGAAGATACCTGATAAAACAGGGTCAAATGAAAGGGGAGGAGGTCCCCCCTATCAGTGGACTTGGAAAGGGGCAGGGAGGAGACCAGGGTGGGAGTGTGGGGTTGGGGAGGGAATGAGGGAGTGGGATACAGCTGGGACACAGAGTTAACAAAATGTAACTAATAAGAAAAATAAAATAAAATAAAAAACACAAGCGAGAAAATGCCAAGGTAAACCAAATATATGTATCTCAAGTCAATTTAGTTTATATATGTTTATAAACATATGAATTATTAAACACATGCAATCTAACTTATTCCCAGTTTTTGCTGTTGTTTGTTTGTTGTTTTTCCCTAAGTTCCTAGAGATTAAGAACTGGTGGGCCTGATTCAGTAGTCTTTTCTTTCAGTTACTCAAAGTGGCTTTCTCCTGTTATCTAACGTAGGGTCTGTGTTTTTAGATTGCTGCTCAGAATAGCAATGAGAACTTAGTACATGACATATCTGATGGCTGGAGTTATTTTAACTACATTTTCTTAGGTTTTTCTTTTAGCAACAGTTTGAAATATGATTTTATTTTGTTACTTGCAAGAATGTGAAAGTTGGCATGTTCTTTTATCTTTGTCACTTTGAGAATTGTTTAATTAAATGTAGGACTCTAGTAGAATAGAAAAATTACACAACAAAATAATAAATGCAATAGTTTTTATGGGTACTGTGTCTTTAAAATTTCCCATTATAGCTCTGTTTTTCTCTGTATGGAGCTTCTGTCCTCTCCAGGTTCTTCTATCTCCATCTTCTTCCATAAGAATTTCTGCACTCGAATCATATGAAAGAAGGGGAGTTTGATGTGGAAAGGATAGGAGCTCCACAAGGACCAAACATATCTGGGTACAGGGTCTTTTCTGAGATGGACACTCAACCAAAGACCATGAGAGGATAAAACCTAGAACCTCTGCTCGGATGTGACCCGTGATAGCTCAGTAATCAATTGGTTTCCCATAGTAAGGGGAACAAGGACTATTTCTAACAGGAACTCAATGACTGGCTCTTTGACCTCCCCACCTCCCAAGGGAGGAGCAGTACTGTTAGGGCACAGAGGAGGACTTTGCAGCCAGTCCTGAAAATACCTGACAAAACAGAGTCATATGAAAGGGGAGGAGGTCCTCCCCTATCAGTGGACTTGGAAAGGGGCAGGGAGGAGATGAGGGAGGGAGGGTGGGACGGGGGAGGGAATGAGGGATACAGCTGGGATACAGAATTAACAAAATGTAACTGATGAGAAAAATAAAATTAAAAAAAAAAAAAAATATATATATATATATATATATATATATAGCTGCAAAAAAATAAAAAAAAAAAAAAAAGAATTCCTGCACTCTGCCCAAAGTTTGGCTATGAGTCTCAGTATCTCCTTCAATACCATGGTGGGTAGAATCTTTGAGATGGCTTCTGTGGAAGGCTCCTATCCTGTTCCCTGTCTTCTCCTACATCTAATGTTTATCCTGTTTGCCTTTCTGAATGAGGATTAAGTCTCTTCCCTTGGGTCCTCCTTGTTGTTTAGCTTCTTTAGGACTATAGATTTTGTTATATATTTGATTTTAGTGTATAACATAGGCTAAGTATATGGCTAATAGCCACATATGTGTCTTTCTGCTTCTGGATAACCTCAGTCAGGATGATCTTTTCTAGTTCCTACCATTTGCCTGCAAATTTCATGATTTCCCTGTTTTTAATTGCTGAGTAGTATTCCATTGTGTAAATGCACCATACTTTCTGTATCCATTCCTCTCTTGAGGGACATCTGGGTTGTTTCCAGGTTCTGGCTACTACGAATAAACCTGCTACAAACATGGTTGAACAAATGTCCTTATTGAATGGTGGGGCATCTTTTGGGTATATGCCAAAGAGTGGTATAGCTGGATCTTGAGGTAGCACTATTCCTAATTTTCTGAGAAAGCATCAGATTGATTTACAAAGTGGTCGTCCAGGGGGTCCTGATGAGACCAATACTCCAACCATGCATGGAGAGGACTATGCATGGAGAGGACTAGCACCCATGTTTAGAGGAAGCCCATAGGCTGCTCAGTTTTCAAGTGGGCACCCTGGTAAATGGAACAGGGACTGTCTCTGACATGAACTCAGTGGCAGGCTCTTTGATCACCTCCCCCTAGGGGGTGCAGCCTTGCTAGGTCACATAGGAAGATTATGCAGGCAGTCTTGATGAGACCTGTTAGGCTAGGGTCTGATAGAAAGAAAGGAGGTCCTTCCCTTATCAGGGTGCTAGGGAAAGGACATAGAGGGGAGAAGAAGGAGGGAGGATGGGGCTAGGAGGAGATGAGGGAAGGGGCTGCAGTGGGGATACAAAATGAATAAATTATAATGAATAAACATATACATAAAATTAAATTTAAAAAGTTTTGGTGTTAATGTAAGTGGTTGGCAAAAAATAATCTTCAAAGTTTATTTATTGTGTATCTGATAGCAATTCATGGAAATAATTTCAGGTCTGCTTTTGGAATTAAAGTTTTTCTGTGAAGTAAGCAGTTAACAAAGAGCTAAATTTTGTATTTTTAATGATCGTGTCTCATAGCTTTGCTTCTAAAATAAAAATTTTATTATTTGTTTTCATGTGTTAATAATTGTATACAGGATTATATAAATTATATGCATTAATAAAACATAAAACTACTATTTTGTTTGTTATTTCCGTATAGCATATCATATTCATGATATATAATTTACATATGTCTAAGTATTCATATGTGTATTCATATATTTTATACTATATTGTATATGTTTAGAGTATGTAGCATCTGTTAAGTAATTGCTGTGAAGAGCTATATATATTTTGATATTTGGTATGAACTAGGAAATACATTGATATCACTATATATTACATCAGTAATAGAAAACCATATTCTCAATATATTTAATAATTACCTTCTAATGGCTTTTCAAATAAGCTACATAAGAAATATATATATATATTTGGTTGTGAGCCTAGCCTTTAATGGCTGAGCCATAGCCAGAGCAATAAGAAAACTAAAGGAGATCAAAGGGATACAAATCAGAAAGGAAGAGGTCAAAGTGTCACTTTTCGCAGATGATATGATAGTATACATGAGCGACCCCAAAAATTCAACCAGAGAACTCCTTCAGCTGATAAACACCTTCAGCAAAGTGGCAGGATACAAAATCAACTCAAAAAAAATCAGAAGCCATATTGTACACCAAAGACAAAAGGGCCAAGAAAGAAATTAGGGAAACAACACCTTCACAATAGCCACTAATAATATAAAGTACCTTGGGGTGACACTAACCAAACAAGCGAAAGACCTGTTTGAGAAAAACTTCAAGTCTCTGAAGAAAGAAATTGAAGAAGATATCAGAAAATGGAAAGATCTCCCGTGCTCATGGATTGGTAGGATTAACATCATGAAAATGGCCATCCTGCCAAAAGCAATCTTAATTTACTGAGTGGAATAATATCCAGTTGCCTCCATTTTCCATCAAATGATAGAATTTCATTCTGCTTTATGACTGAATAATATTCCATTGCTTACATGTACATATTTTTTATTTATTCTATCTTGACAGTCATCTAGTAGGTCCTATAAATTAACCTTTATGCATGGCAGTACATCCATATACAAGTATCTCTATTATGTGTTAATTTCTTTGGGTGTTTTTTTTTTTATTAGTTACATTTTATTAACTCTGTATCCCAGCTGCATCTGCTACCTCAT
Source organism: Psammomys obesus (assembly GCF_907164565.1). Classification (NCBI taxonomy): domain Eukaryota; kingdom Metazoa; phylum Chordata; class Mammalia; order Rodentia; family Muridae; genus Psammomys; species Psammomys obesus. The sequence continues at coordinate 4,190,154 of NW_026585797.1, read as the reverse complement.
TCCCTCCTAAACCCTCCCTCCTTCATCTCTTACCTGCCCATTTCCAAATCCACTGATTGGGGAGGACCTCCTCCCCTTTCATCTGATCCTGTTTTATTGGGTATCTTCAGAACTGGCTCCTGTTTATTCCCTTACTATGGGAAACCAGTCGGTTACTGACATACCACGGGCTTCATCCGCTCAGAGGTTCTAGATTTTATCCACACATGGTCCTTGGTTGAGTGCCAGTCTCAGAAAAGACCCCTGTGCCCAGATATATTTGGTCCTTGTGGAGCTCCTATTCTCTCCACATCATACAAACTCCCCCTTCTTTCATATGTTTCCCTGCACTCTGCTGAAGGTTTGGTTATGAGTCTTAGTATCTGCTTTGATACACTGCTAGGTAGAGTCTCTCAGGGGCCCTCTGTAGTAGGCTTCTGTCCTGTTACTTGTTTTCTCCTATGTCCAATGCACCTCTCATGTGTCTTTCTAAGTTAGGATTGATCATCTTATCCCTGGTCCTCTTTCCTGTTTATCTTCTTTAGGTGTATAGATTACATTATGTTTATCATATCTATAGGACTATATGAGTGAGTATATACCATGTGTGTCTTTCTCCTTCTGGGATAGCTCACTCAGAATGATCTTTTCTAGCTCCCACCATTTGCCTGCAAATGTCATGATTTCCTCGTTTTTGATTGCTGAGTAGTATACCATGGTGTAAAAATACCACAATTTCTGTATCCATTCCTCCGTTGAGGGACATCTGGGTTGTTTTCAGGTTCTGGCTATTACAAATAAAGCTGCTACAAACATGGTTGAGCAAATATTCTTGTTGTGTACTTGAGCAAATTTTGGGTATATGCATAGGAGTAGAATAGCTGGGTCTTGAGGAAGTGATATTCCTAGTTGTCTGAGAAAGGGCCAGATTGACTTCCAAAGTGGTTGTACCAGTTTACCTTCCCATCAGCAATGGAGGAGAGTTCCCCTTTCTCCACAATCTCTCCAGCATGTGTTGTCACTAGAGTTCTTCCTCTTAGCCGTTCTGATGGGTGTAAGGTCAAATCTCAGGGTTGTTTTAAACTATAATGAGACCTCTTTTTTCCTGTCTTGCAACTTTCATTTCAGTCTTATGAACTTTTTGCTGTCGTTGTGTTAACATATTTATTCAGATCTTACATTAAAATTTCATAGCATAAATAAATTTTAAGAGTGAATTATCTCCTTTGTATTAAATCATGATTCAATCTATGATAGTCTTTTTAAGATGCCTTTGGGAGGAGAAGTGCATCAAAAGTGGCATTCAGTTCCTCCCTCTGCTTGTGGATGAGACTAGCCACACAGAATGCTTCGCTGTTCTATATGAGCAAAGCCAAAACTGCACTGAGTTATTTTGGTTGATCAAGGTCTCATCATTACTGAAATCCTTTATTATTTTTGGTATCATTACTTTCTATAATACTGATGTTTTTTATAGCTTTAATTTGGGCAACTGTTAGGAATCATTATGTTTGTAAAGCTAAGATAGTCAAAGAGATAAGAAACCAAATTAAGAAACTTTTGAATTAAAGTGATAACTACATTTCTGTTAACAAAATTAAGTATAATGAAAATATAGTTCACAAAATTATCCTTCGGAAAACAAATTTGATTAGGTCACTTTGCAGAACAAAATGCAGTGATTCTCTATTGCGTATAGTAGATGTCTACATGAACTTAAAACTTTTCATGTAGTCATACCAATAAGCAGTGCTGAACAGGTCATTTGATTACATGGATATAGAGAGGCAGTTAAGTTAGTCATATGTTAATTGTAAAACTATACCTTACATAATATTTTAGTGTAGAAATATTTACAAGGTAAATCAAATAAAATTAAAATCCATTTTCATCCACTACCTAGACCGATTCCATCTTTTTGAACTTTTTCTGCCGTTCTGCTTGTTTAGGCAAACAAGGGTTTATAAAACACGTCACCCATCAACAGCCTACAACTCAAATCCACCGTAGCTGCCTCTTTTTGTAAGTATTTTTTTTCTATTTAAAATTACTTTTATTTACAATTTATTCACTTTGTATCCCACTTGTAGTGCCCTTCCTCATATCCTCCCTGTCCAACCCTTCCTCTCTCTTCCTTCCCTATCTTGCTTCCCTAGTCCACTGATAGGGAAGTCCTCCTTCTCTACAGTCTGACCCTATCCTACCAGGTCCCATCAGGATTTCCTGGATCCTCTTCTTTTGTGGGCTGGCTAGGAGAAGTGATCAAGGAGCAGGCAAGCGATTTCATGTCAGAGATATAACAGAGACTAGTATTAACCTGTTATTTATAGCTGATTTCCGTTAGTACACAGCAGTACTAACAGAACACATAGCCCATAGAACTCAGATTTATTTTCTACGGAGTAGTTCTGTACTTTGGTGTACCAGCTCTCATAGGCTATTTTCATGTTAACTCACAGCTATAGCTTTAAGACATGTTTCCACTTCTCTGGAATTATTTCAAGGATCTGTTCTGTTAAATTTCCACAGATTCCTCATTTTGAAAATCAGGTTTATTTTCCTGGGTACATACATATGCCATCTGGCTGAAGAAACAAATATAAATGCTAGAAATCTGACTTCAAGCAGAGATGGGAGGAGATGCACAAGAATAGCTAATAATGGTACTATGCAGGTGGAGCAGCTGAGAATTCATGAAATCGCTCTGCTGCATCACAGTGTCTGCATCCACATAGTTACTTTGAGCTCTTAACTACCTGAAAAAAAATGCCTCATAAGGCACAGAAAAAAAAAGTCTTGAGTGTATTCCTAAAATTGAATATAAATGTGGGTCCTAGGAAATAAATACCCAAACTTCCATACAGCAATCAGAAAACATATGTTTATGACTTAAATATCAGTTAAGGTTCCTATCATTTTATAAAATAAGTGAAACACATCCACACTCCCACGTTTTGCTGAAGCTGGTGTTGCTCTCACTTAATTTAGAAATAGAATAAAATCTTTCAGGTTTTAATTTCTCTATTAACTATAATTTACAAAACTTAAAGAGAGTCATTAACAATACTAACAACACATAAGAATATTTGTCAGACATATTTTGCCACAAAATTAAATTGTGTTTGTAAAAATTCACACTAACTGCAAATTACAAAAGACATTAGCTAGTTCTAGTCTCTGTAACTGGCGAACATTACATTTGGCAACGATATTATGGTTGTTTATAATATGTGCATGTTTGTTCAAATGGGCTAGTAAAAAGAACAAAAAATATTATGCATTATTGCAAGAAAGATAATGTATGGAACAGAAATTACTACAATCTAAAAATACTTGATAGCTCAGAAGAGAAACTAAATATATATACCATATATATATATATATATATATATATATATATATATATGCCATATTATATATACTGTCTGCTTTGTAGGCTATATAATTTTCCAAATACTCATTTCTGATATAGGAATAACCAGAGGTGATTTGGAAAACAGTGTATAGAATGGACACATTCAAATACAACATTGTAAAATAAAATTGATGATATCCTGCAGTTAGCTAAACATTACATAGATTCACAGTGTCAATGGTCCTCTATATCCACATGTTGCCATGACTAACTTTGATATTAATTCAAATTTTTTATTATTTGACTGAGAAGCGAATTGATCACCTTTTCATCAAACATTGTGTTCAGATTCAAAGCTTGTTTGAAGGGATCTAGAGGAGAAATGCCATGTCCCAGTTTTCCCAAATATTGTCAAGCTAAAATAGATTCCTCAAGCTAAAACAGAGCACTGGACAAGTGACTTTCAGACCTCCTGAATATGTAAGATGATCACAATAATCGGAATGCCATAAACATATGTGTCATGGAAACTTGTGTAGCTCTAATATCTGTATTTATACTCAATCTTAGGACTATACCCAAGACTTTCTTCTGTATTATTTCACGAGGTGTTTATTTTGTTTTTGTTTTGATTTATTTTTCTTTCATTAGTTGCTTTTAGCCATGGTTGTTTATTATTATTATTACTACTAGTAGTAGCAGTAATAGTATTTATTACAATTTATTCACTTTGTATCCTGGTTTTATCCCTCTCCCTCATCTCCTTCTGGTTCCACTCACCCTCTTTTGCCCCCCATGTTTCTCGTCTAGTCCTCTGATAGGGAAGTCCTTCCCTGACCCTAGCCTATCTGGGTCTCATCAGGACTCCTTTCTCTGTGGCCTAGAAAGACCACCTCTCCAGGGAAAGGGAATCAAAGGGCAGGCGACTGAATTCATGCCAATGACTACCCCTGCAATCCTCACATGGAGACTGAATTCCTCATGGGCTACATCTAAGCAAGAGTCTAGGTACTATCCATGTATTGTCCTTAGTTTATACATCAATATCTACAGTCCCACACTGGGCCCAAATTTTTTGGCTCCTTGAGGAGCTCCTGATACCTCCAGGGCTTTCATAATTTTTAAATTACTTTTACTAATTACAGTTTACTCACTTTGTATCCCCCCTGTGCCTCCCTCCCCCTTCCCCTCCAAATCCCATCCCCCTTCTTCCCCACCCATTCTTCTCTCCCAGTCGACTGAAAAGGGAGGTCCTCCTCCCCTTCCCTCTGACCCTGGTCTATCAGGTCTCATCAGGAGTGGCTGCATTGTCTTCTTCTGTGGCCTGGTAAGGTTTCTCCCCCCTCAAGGGGAGGTGATCAAAGAGCAGGCCAATCAGTTCATGTGTCAGAGACAGTCCTTGTCCCCATTACTATGGAGGCCACTTGGATACTGAAGTGCCATAGGCTACCTCTGTGCAGGGGTTCCAGGCCATCTCTATGAGTGGTCCTTGGCTGGAGTATCAGTTTCAGAAAAGACCTCTGTGCCCAGAGTTTTAGGATCTGTTGCTGTCCTTGTGGAGCTCCTGTCCTCTCCAGGTCTTACTATCTCCACTTCTTTCATAAGATTCCCTGTACTCTGCCCAAAGTTTGACCATGAGTCTCAACACCTGCCTCGATACCATGCAGGGTAGAGCCATTCAGAGGCCGTCTGTGGTAGGCTCCTTACTCATAAGTGGATACTAGACATATAATATAGGATAAACAAATTAAAATCTGTAAACCTAAAGAAGCTAATCAAGAAGGAGGACTCTTGCTAAGATGCTTAATCCCCATTCAGAAAGGCAAAGAGGATGGACATCAGGGGAGGGAGAAAACAGGGAACAGGACAGGAGCCTCCAGGTCTTTCTATCTCTACCTTCATCCATAAACTTCCCTGCACTGTGCCCAAAGTTTGACTATGAGTCTCACTATCTTCTTCAATACCCTGGTGGGTAAAATGATTCAAAGACCCTGTGGAAGGCTTTTATCCTATTCCTGTCTTCCCTACTTCTGATGTATGTCCTGGCTGCTCTTCTGAATGAATGTTAAGCATCTTCCCTAGAGTCCTCCTTGTTGTTTAGCTTCTTTATGACTATAGATTTTAGTATGTTTATCCTATATTAAATGGCCATTATCCAAATATATGTTAGTAGATATCATGTGTGTCTTTCTGCTTCTGGGTTATCTCATTCAGGATGATCTTTTCTATTTCCATCCATTTGCCTACAAATGTCATAATTTCCTTTTTTTTTTTAATTGGTGAGCAGTATTTCATTTTGTAAATGTAGCACAATTTCTGTATACATTCCTCAGCTGGGGGACCTGTAGGTTATTTCCAGATTCTGGCAATTATGAATAAAGCTCCTATGAACAGAGTTGAACAAGTTTTGTTGTTCTGTAGTGGAGCATCTTTCAGTTATATGCCCAAGAGTAGTATAGCTGTATCTTGAAGTAGCACTATTCCTATTTTTTGAGAAAGCGCCAGACTGATTTCCAAAGTGATTGTAGAAGGTTACAGTCCTACCAGCAATGCAAGAGGGTTGCCCTTTCTGCAAAACTTTTCCAGCATGTGTTGTCACTTGAGTTTTTTTTTTTTTTTTTTTTTTTTTTTTTTTTTTTTTTTTTTTTTTTTGTTTTTTTTTTTTTTTTTTTTTTTTTTTTTTTTTTTTTTTTTTTTTTTTATCTTAGCCATTCTGAAGGGTGCAACACGGAATCTCAGGGTCATTTTGATTTGCATTTCCCGAATGACTAAGGACATTGAGCATTTCTTTAAGTGTTTCTCTGCCATTTGATATTCCTCTTTTGAGATTTTTCTGTTTAGCACTCTACTTCATTTTTTAATTGGATTACTTAATTTGATGCTTTTTAACTTCTTGAACTCTTTATATATTCTGGATATTAGCCCTTTGTCAGATATAGGGTTGATGAAGATACAGGCTGTCATTTTGTTCTGTTAAAAGTGTCCTTTGCTTTACAGAAGCTTTTCATTTTCATGAGGTCCCATTTATTGATTGTTGATCTTAGAACCTGTGCTGTTGGTGTTCTGTTCAGAAAGTTGTCTCCTGTGTAAATGAGTTCAATGTTATCCCCCACTTTTCTCCTAACAGATATAGTGTGTCTGATTTTATGTTGAGGTCTTTGATCTACTTGGAAATTAGTTTTATGCAGGGTAATAAGTATGAATCTATTTGCATTTTTCTATATATAGACATCCAGTTAGACCAGCACAATTTGCTGAAGATGCTATATTTTTTCCATTGTATGGTTTGTGCTCCTTTTTCAAAAATCAAGTATCCATAGTTGTGTGGGTTTATTTCTGGGTTTTCAATTGTATTCCATTGATCCACCAGTCTGTTTTTATGCCAGTACCATGCAGTTTTTATTATTATTGCTTTGTAATACAGCTTGAGATCAGGGATAGCGATACCTCCAGACAATATTTTATTGTACAGGGTTATTTTAGCAATTCTGGGTTTTGTTTTGTTTTGTTTTTCCATATGAAACTGAGAATTGGTCGTTCAAGGTCTGTAAAAAATTGTGCTGTTTTTTGGATGGGAATTGCATTGAACCTGTCAATTGCTTTTTGTAGGATAGCAATTTTCACTATGTTAATCCTATTGATCAATAAATGTGGAAGATCTTTCCATCTTCTGATTACTTCTTTATTTCTTTCTTCAGACACTTGAAGTGTTTTTCATACAGGTCTTTCACTTGCTTGGTTAGTGTCACCCCAAGGTACTTTATGTTATTAGTGGCTACTGTAATGGGTGTTGTTTCCCTCATTTCTTTCTCTGCCCTTTTGTCTTTGGTATACAGGAGGACTTGAGAGTTAATTTTGTGTCCAACTGCTTTGCTGAAGGTGTTTATCATCTGAAGGAGTTCTCTGGTACAATTTTTGGGGTCATATCATCTGCAAATAGTGATACTTTCACTTCTTACTTTCTGATGTGTATTCCTTTGATCTCCTTTAGTTGTCTTATTGCTTTAGCTAGGACTTGCAGCACTATGTTGAAGACATACGGAGAGAGTAGGCAGCCTTGCCTTGCCCCTGATTTCAGTGGGATTGATTTAAGTTTCTCTCTGTTTAGTTTGATGTTGGCTATAGGCTTGCCGTTTATTGCCTTTTACTATGTTTAGGTATGTGCCTTGTATCCCTGACCTCTCCAAAACCTTAAACATTTAGGGGTTTTGTGAAATCCTTTTTTGACATCTAAGGAGATGATCATGTAGGGTTTTTTTTTTTTCCATTTGTATATATGGTGGATTAAATTGATGGATTTCCATATGTTGAACCACCCCTGCATACCTGGGATAAAGCCCACGTGGTCATTGTAGATGATGTCTTTGTACAGAAGATAGAAAAACAAAGCCCAAGAACTCTGGATACAGAGCTGGGGATTTTATACACAAGGAAGCACAATTAGCTTAGAAGTTTGAACATTCAGTTACTTTAATATATATTTCAACAAACAAATTTCGAAACGCTAATGGAAGAAGAACTTGAAGTTGATAGAGGGTGAAGATATTATAAAAGATAAGTTAGGGTGCTACATATGCAAAATTGTTGAACAAAGCTTAAAACAGAGTTTTTTAGCAGATAACAGGAATGTTTTAAAGGTGATATACCTCACAATGCAGAAATCATTAAAGTGAAGCAAAGTTATGAGAAAATGAGAACAGGAGAAATATGGTAAATTAGTTACCTGTTCTATGATACATAAATATATTTCTTTAAAATTATCAGTGGCAGTGCGTGCAAGTCTAGATAATAATAATGAAAATATTGATTAATACAAAATGTGGGTTATGGGCACAGTAAATAAAACTATAATAAAAATCACATTTAGTTAAGTGAATTAATAAAAGAATGAGGATTCCTAAGTTCTAATTATACTTTGTCAAAATAAGAAAATCTTACAAACCTAAGTCAGATACAGACCAAAATATAAACCAGATCAAAGCAAAACCTAAAATAACCAAGTTGATATTTTGATAGGAATTTCAATGAATACTTAGATTGCTTTTGGTAGGATGATCATTTTCACTATGTTAATCCTGCCGATCCATGAGCATGGGAGATCTTTCCATCTGCTATCTTCTTCAATTGATTCTAATGGTTTCTTGTGAGCTATAAGATATAAAGCAACACATTTTGAATTATTGATGCGAGTTATCATACAGTACAGTAGCACATATGTTAAAGACATGAGGTTGGGAATGCATTTTCTTCGCATGTGACAGTTTTAAGGCTGACACTGATGTTCTCTGACGTGTGAGGTTACAATCCTTTTATTGGATAGATCTTGGGTAGAACCTGCCCCTGTGAAGAATGAGTGGTCAATAAGACTGATAAGCAACAACAACAACAACAACAAAATTTCCTGTGAGCATAGAATTTGACACTTCTTTGACACCAACATCCCAGAAAACACTAATAATTAAAATAAAAACATTATGTTTAATAAGTCCTGCATATCTTTCAAAGAGAAGCAGTAAATGCAATATTAATCCAAAAGTAAACAGCAAAGAATGTGTAGAATATTTGAATGTTTATTCAAATATTTAGAAATCTGAAAAGAGCATTGACATATCAAAATTCCACAACCATTGAAACAGAATTTTATGCATCTGACAAAAGACTCACTCTAGTAGATAAATTGAGAAAGTAATAAAAGATTGTAGTATATTATGTTGCTCCATCCTGTATTAATGCACTTGAGAAAATAATTCAAATTCTCATTCATCTAGTAAACATGATATATAAAACCTAGTTAATAGAAATGGAGAGTAAAATTTATGAAATTAAACCAACAAAATGAGTGTCCCTTAACAGGGCCTGTCTTTCCGAACACCTTCAGGCCTGGTAGTTTATTTTTTTCTTTTTATTTTTTTAAATATTTTTATTTTAATTTTTCTTATTTATACTTTATTCACTTTGTATTCCCCCATAGGCCCCTTCCTCCTCCCTTCTCAATCTTACCCTCCCTCCTCCTTCTGTACACATGATCCTCCCCCAGTCCACTGATAGGGACTTCCATCTAATCCTAGGCCATTAGGCTTCCTCAGGACTGGCTGCATTGTCTTTTTCTGTGGCCTAGTAAGGTAGGTTCCCTATCAGGGGGAGGTGATCAAAGAGCCAGCCACTGAGTTCATTTCAGAGTCAGTACCTGATCCCCTTACTAGGAAACCCACTTGGAAACTGAGCTGCCATTGGCTACATCTGTGCAGGAGTTCTAGGTTATCTCCATGCATGGTCCTTGGTTGAAGTATCAGTCTCAGAAATGACCTCTGTGTCCAGATTTTTGGTTCTGTTGCTCTCCTCATGGAGCCCCTGACCTCTCCAGGTCTTACTGCTTCCCACTTCTATAATAAAATTCCCTGCATGCTGCCCAAATGTTGGCCATAAGTCTCAGCATCTGCTTTGATACCTGCAGGGTAGAGCCTTTCAGAGACCCCCTGTGGTAGGCTCTTGTGCTGTTCCCCGTTTTCTCCTTCTGATGTCCATCCTCTTTGCCTTTCTGAATGGGGATTGAACATTTTAGCCACAGTTCTACTTCTTGATTAGTTTCTTTAGGTGTACAGATTTCAGTAGGTTTATCCTATATTATATGTCTAATGTACACTTATAAGTGAGTATATACCATGTGTGTCTTTCTGCTTCTGGGGTAGCTCACTCAGGATGATCTTTTTCAGATCCCAACATTTTCCTGCAAATTTCATGATTTCCTTGTTTTTCATTGCTGAGTGATACTCCATTGTGTAGATGTACCTCAATCTCTGTATCCATTCTTCAGTTGAGGGGCATCTGGGTTGTTTCCAGCTTCTGGATAGGGAAAATAGATGTGATAGATGTGGAATATTGAGTGAGCACTTCTACCTTAGAAAAGGTGAACATTGTGGATTTCATTAAGAATATACGTTTATACAGATAAATAGGAAAGGGTAAAATAACCATGTGGCAGGTAAGGATAGGATCACCTGTGCTTGGACTATGCACAGGGCTCTATGTGTCTATACATCTTTGCATCTGAAAAATGCAATTAACAACTTTTTGGCAACCCTAGAACCAAGACCTGCTTCAGATTCCACGAAACCCATCTCACAAAGTGGAATTGATTTTTCCTCTCTTTGGCAGCTATCAACTTAGATCTTAGTAAGTAATATTCTGCTTTACTTGGCTATAGAAGAAAGTGGAAGAGTGTGTGCCCAAGGAGGTAACAAGGTCCTCAAGTGAACTGCTAAGAGGAATTCCTAATTTATCATGATTTGTCTATATATAAAAATAAGATTCATTATGGGAAAGGACATGCACAGTATTATTTAAATGATGTTATTTAATCTATCAGTCAGAAAAGAGAACTATGCTCACTGTTCTCCTTAGTTTATTAAAGCCCTTCTAATCTTGAGCACCATAAAAGATGCTCCAAATAAAGTTCTTGAGAATTTTTATTTGTTGCAGTGTATTCTGATTTTTTTGCTTGAATGAAATTTCTCAACTACATTTACAATCTAAAGTAAGCCATCAGTTTTTTCAACAAATAGCCAAAAATCAACATAAGTGGTCCCACAGTAACAGAACCCTATTGCAGAAGACTTTTGAGGCAATAAACTTGCTTACACATTAGAAAATAATAGAATCCAAAAGACTGGTGCTGGTTTAATAAGAGGTGTGTAAAGCAAGGACACGGCCAAGAAGTCTCTTTGGGACAATAGTAAACAGTTTGGCTGTGGTATCAAGAAGGAACTTCAGTGAATCAGATAAAGGAAAACCTCACATAAAAATAATTATAATAATAGAGAAAACTGAGGGAAAGTCACATCTTTATAAATGTGGGTAGGTAGGCAGACAGGGACAGTAAAAGAATACCCCTTGGTACTCTCAGAAACCAAAGCAACGAGATGCATTGTTGGAAATTATGTATAGAAAGTAAAAGAAAATGCAAAGGTGAATATCTTACCTAAACAGATATGACAGTTATCAGGGACATAGGCAGTCAACTATGGCTGAAATAGGCTTGAAGAAAAGTTAAGAGGTGTTATAAGAATATGTTTGAAATGACAAATATATCCACATATTAATGTCTGTTAAACAGCTATACATCTGTGTGTAGAGGACAGGGGAATATTGTACTCTATCAATCTGAATTCTGGTGCCACAAGTCTAGATGCTGAATTCATATAAGGGAAAGGTGGCTGTATAAACTTAGTTGTCTGTTCTGTAAAGGTGAAATGAGAGCACATTTACTACTTTGCTTGTGTATGGCTATAAATATCTATAAATCTCTATCACAGTTTAATAAATGTGCAATGTAGTTGTGTGTGGTAGAGAAGATTGATTATGAATGAATGGTTTTTATATGTTTACATATATATTACATATGCACATCCTTTACATGTAATATATATGTTATTTACAGTCAAACATATTTTAGACATATAAGATTATAATAGCTAGAAGCTGGAAACAACCAAGAATCCCCTCAACTGAAGAATAGATACAGAAAGTATGGTACATCTACACAATGGAATATTACTCAGCAATAAAAAACAAGGAAATCATGAAATTTGCAGGTAAATGGTGGGATCTGGAAAAGATCATCCTGAGTGAGGTATTCCAGAAGCAGAAAGACACACATGGTATATACTCACTCATATAGACATATAATATAGGATAAACCTACTAAAATCTGTACATCTAAAGAAGCTAATCAAGAAGGAGAACTCTGTCTACAATGCTCAATCCCCATCCTGAAAGGCAAAGAGGATGGACATCAGAAGAAGGAGAAAACAGGGAACAAGTTAGGAGCTTGCCACAGAGGGCCTCTGCAAAGCTCTGCTCTGCTGACTATCAAATCAGATTCTGAGACTTATGGGCAACCTTTGGGCAGATTGCAGGGAATCTTATGAAAGAAATGGGAAATAGTAAGATCTGGAGAAGACAGAAGTCCCACAAGCAGAGCAACAGAACCAAAAAAATCTGAGCACAGGGGTCTTCCCTGAGACAGACACTCCAGCCAAGGACCATTCATAGAGATAATCCAGAACCCCTACACAGATGTAGCCCATGGCAGTTCAGTGTCCAAGTGGGTTCCATAGTAATGGAAATAGGGATTGTCTCTGACATAATCTGATTGGTCTACTCTTTGATTACCTCTCCTGAGGGGGGAGCAGCCTTACCAGCCACAGAGGAAGACAATCCAGCCATTCCTGATAAGACCTAACAGACTAGGATCAGAAGGAAGGAAAAGAAGACTTCCCCTAACAGTGGACTTGGGGAGGGGCATGTGTGGAGAAGGAGGAGGAAGGGAGAAATTGAGAGGGGAGGAGGGAGAGAACTGCAGAGGGGATACAAAGTAAATAAAGTGTAATTATTAAAAAAAATAAAAAGAATTGAAAAATTTTTAAATGGTAAATATAACATAAGCCCAAAACAAACCTATGTAGAAGGTACTACAACCAAAAGTAAATAAACATCATCATATTTAAAATCATAACAATATTTACTGGATTGTATTTAAGACTATATCTTACACAGTAAGGAAAAAAATGATCATAATTGTTTACATTGTTTAAAACCACCTTAAGAGCTTCTCAATGGCTATGGAACACTCACAGGATGTTTAGAACAGTATTTGTTTGTTCTGATATTTATACCCCCAAAAAATCCAGTGCAAGTTCACTTTATAGTAATACTTGGCTTTGTAACTCAACTCAATAGCTCTAAACACAATTCTTTTCAAACTAGTGCTTCTCAAGAGTTCTCAGTCTTGTTCTTTCTGCTGGCTTTGTTCATTCTTGCTTCAGTAAGCACTTTCTTCTTTGTAGGTACTGGCAAAACTCTTTACGCTATCTACTGGATTCCAGGGACTATAGAATATATAAACTCAATATGATAAATGTCTCTTTCTATATGGGTCTTTCCCAGTTATTTTGAAAGAAACCTCATACTTACTCTGGAGTCAGTGTCCAGTAGCAGTTATTGTTGTAATTATTACTATTTATTTCAAAACATTTTGTTATTGCTTATAGTCACAGTCATAAATAAAATTTTCAGCATGAACATTTTGTTTAATCTCAAGCCAAATTGTCAGGAGAAAGACAAAGATAGAGAAAGAGAATTAAAAATAATATCAGGGGAAAGAAGAAAATAGCCCAGAAAAGACATCATAACTCAGTGTAAAAATATTTATCTTTATCTAACTTCTTATGGAACAATGAACTATAAATTTCTCTTTACTTTTATTAGAAGTATCAAATAACTGTACAGAGACTATATCTTAGCACCTTCTATCACATGGTTCAAATAGTTTACATCTGTTTTGTAGTTATTGCATTTTATAACACATAGCTGACTGTGTAGGATGAGGCACCAAAGGGATGACAGCACTACCCACCTCCCCCCCCAAAAAAAAAAAAAAAAATGACAGGTTGGCATTTGAGAAAATGGCAGAATCAGGAAGGTCACATTCTGACCTTTTCCTGCCCTTCTCCCCTGAAGTAGGTCATGAAAGCCAGAAAAGAGGGTCTGCCCTTTTCCTGAAGCACGTTAAGGGACCCTCCTGTGATAAGTGTCTGCTCCATCCTGGGAGAAAAGGACATCCTTATCTCTGAAGACACAGGACCACAGATAGTAATCTGCACAGGTCTTGCTAATTTTCCCCAAGTTTATTATCAGTGGATCATTCCCTTTGTTCCCTACCCACACCTCTCCATAACTGACTACTTCATCAGACTGTTCAACTTGTTTCTTCATGTCAGAAAGCACCTATGTAATAGTATACAGGAGTATCACTATTAACTTGAGTTTTTTCATAGGATGTTTAGTAATTCAATGAAGATGGGAGGAAGAACATTCTTTTACTTAAAATACTTAATTTTAGACTAATAATTTAGAGATGTTTGTATTTGTGTATAGTGTGTGTGTGTGTGTGTGTGTGTGTGTGTGTGTGTGTGAAAGAGAGTTGGAGGGGGAGAGAGAGAGAGAGAAGGAGAGAAAGATCTCATTACATAATTCAATAAAAAAGCAAAAGATTCAAAATCCATTTGATTTTTTAGCTCAATTATTTGTGCTGTTTTTAGACTATAAATATATATTGAACTTTCCTGTGTTAGTGAATTCAAGTACCAAAAGATAGTCATCTTTACAAAGACTATATCATCATATCCTAGCTCTGAAAATATCATCAAGTGCCAAGGAAACTGTTTGAAACTAAAAGTGTTTCCAAATGTAATTGAACTGATCATCCTTCTGAGTAAGTCATGGGCTCCCTGGGTGGTCTCTGCGTAATCACCATTTGGCCATCTAGCAGTGAAGATGTGTTCTCTATAATTTTGATTAATTCCTATATGCTTTTCGATTTAATTTATTTTAAAATCATTTATCTTAAGAACTATAATATTTCAATGTTAAAATTGTCTTGCTTTACTTAGTTCAGGAAATAAAAAAAAATAGTTTAGCATTTTCATTCTTAAGAAAAGAATGGTTCTCCTATTATATACTAGAGCAAACAAAACAAAATAAACCCCAGGACACAAATAACATGTGACAACATATTGATTATAGGGTAATTTAAGCAGCATGTATAATGATCTGAAAAAATATGGTTGAAAAATTAGGGTTAAGAAATATTATATCCACTGATAAGGGAGGTCCTCCTCTCTTATCAGTGGAGTTGGGAAGGGGAATGAGTGAAGAAGGGGGAGGGAGGGTAGGACCGGGAGGGGAAGAGGGAGGGGCTTATGGAGGGATGCAAAATGAATAAAGTGTAATTAATTAAATAAAATTAAATTTAAAAAAGAAATATATCATTAACAAGGAATATTGAAGAGACTATAAACTGTGGTGGGAAGAGTTATGCCATGAATAGGGTGAGTAAGAATAAGAATGGGCTCTAATATAAAAAAACAATCTATAGGAATCTGTGTACTTCGCAACTTCAGTTATGTGTCTCCATAGAATATGAAGGTAGTAGATGCCTTATTGCTCTGTGATAAGCCTCAATATGCAGGCTAGGTTAGCCTGGAATTCATGTAAACCAGGATGACCTACAACTTACAAAGATCTGTTGCCGCTACCACTTGGTGCTGGTATAATATTTATTTTAATTTTAATTTTAATTGTATGAATATTTGCCTGCATGCATCCATGTGTATATATGGGAGTGTCAGATCTCGTATAGCTGGAGTTACATATAATTATGGGCTGCCACATTGGTGCTGATAATTGAAGTCAGGTCCTTTGCAAAAGCAGCAAGTACATTTAACTGCTGATACATCCAGCCACACAAAGATATTTTAATAGCTAATATTTAACTCAAATCAAAGTTTAAATTATGGAGTCTAGACTATTTCAGTAGCTTTGTAAGAATATGCTGATTTCGTGATCAAAGAAGAACAATCACATGTTAAAAGCATTGTAATCAAGAGATGTGGAGATGATAACAAACAAAATAATTTTTCATTAATTCATTCAGTTTACATCCCAATCATAACACCCTCCCTTATCTCCTCTTGGTTCCACCCTCACTCCCTCTTCTTCCCTATCTCCTTCCCCTATTCCTCAGAAAGGGGGGGTGTTTCTTTATCAACTGACCCAAAACTATCATATCTCTTCAGGAGTGCCTGAGTCTTCTTCCTCTGTAACCTGGCAAGGCCACCTTGCCAGGGGGAAGTGAAAGAAGATGAGGTAACAGAGTTCATGCCAGACACTGGTCCTGCCCCGCTTACTACTGATCTACATGCCTATGAGCTACATCTGAGCAGGGGTCCAGGGTCCTCTCATGCATGGTCCTTGGCTGTTGCATCAGTCTCTGCAGGCCTCCAAGGGCCCAGATTTGTTGGCTGTATTGGTCTTCTTTGGAGTTCCTGTTCTCTCCAGGTCCTTCTCTCCTCCCACTCTTCCATAAGACTCCCTACCCTCTGCCCAAAGTTTGGTTGTGAGTCTAAGCATCTGCTTCAATCCTTTACTGTATTGAAGAGAAAACAGACAGAGTGGCAGTGGCAACCTTTTCTAGCCCCTGATTTCAGTGGGATTGATTTAAGTTTCTCTCCTTTTAGTTTGATGTTGGCTATAGGCTTGCTGTATGTTGTCTTTACTATGTTTAAGTATGTGCCTTGTATCCCTGAACTCTCCAAGACTTGATGGGTATTGGATTTTGTTAAATACTTTTTTGGGATCTAAGGAGATGATCATGTAGTTTTTTGTTTTGTTTTGTTTTGTTTTGTTTTTTTCAGTTTGTTTATATGGCAGATTACATTGATGGATTTCAGTATAATGAAACATCCCTGCATTGCTGGATTGAAGCCTACTTGGTCATGGTGGATGATATCTTTGATGTGTTCTTGTATTGGATTTGCAAGTATTTTAGTGAGTATTTTTGTGTCAATGTTCATAAGGGAAATTGTTCTGGAATTCACTTTATCTCTTGGGTCTTTGAGTGGTTTAGGTATCAAGGTGACTGAAGCCTCATAGAGAATGAGTTTGGTGATGTTCCTTCTGTTTCTATTTTGTGGAATAGTTTGAAGAATATTGGTGTTCGCTTTTCTTTTTGAAGGTCCGATAGAATTCTTCACTGAAACCAACTGGCCCTGGCTTTTTTGTTGTTGTTGTTGTTGGGAGACTTGATGACTGCTTCTATTTCTTTAGACTATTTAATTTGTTTACCTGACTTTGACTCAAATTTGATAAGTGGACTCTATCAAGAAAATTGTCCGTTTCACTCAGATATTTAAATTTTGTGGCATTTCGGCTTTTGAATTAAGACCTAATGATTCTTTGGATTTCCTCAGTGTCTGTTGTTATGTACCCCATTTCTGATAATTTTTATAGTGCCTCTTTGCTTTTTAGTTAGTTTAGCTAAGGGCTTGTCTATATTGTTGATTTTCTCAAAGAACCAGCTGTTTGTTTGTTTGTTTGTTTGTTTTATTCTTTGAATTGTTCTCTTTGCTCCTACTTTATTTATTTCAGCCCCCAGTTTGGTTATTTCTAGTCATTTACTTCTCTTGGGTGTGTCTGCTTCATTTTTTTCCCTAAGGATGTCAAGTGTGCCGTTAAGTTGATTGTATGATATGTCACCAGTCTCTTTATGAAGACACTTAGTGCTTTCTCTTAGCACTGCTTTCATTAGGTCCCATAAATTTGGATATGTTGTGCCTTCATTTTCATTGAATTTTAGGAAGTCTTTAATTTCTTTCTTTCTTTTCTTTTTTTTTTATTTCGTCCCTGACACAGTGATAATTGAGTACAGTTTTTCAGTTTTCATGTGTGTGTAGACTTTTATGTTATTTCTGTTCTTGATGAGTTCCAGCTTTAGTCCTTGGTGGTCTGATAGGATATAAGGTATAATTTCAATTTCTTGTATATGTTGAGGATTGCTTTATGACCTACTATATGGTCAATTTTGGAGAAGGTTCCATGAGGGGCTGAGAAGAAGGTATATTCTTTTGTGTTTGGGTGAAAAGTTCTGTAGATGTCTGTAAGGTCCATTTGATTTATGACATCTTTTGGTGTCATTATTTCTCCGTCTAGTTTCTGTTTCATTTACCTGCTCTCTGGTGAGACTGCAGTGTTGAAGTCTCCCATTATTAATGTGTGGTTTAAACTTTATTAATTTTTCTTTTACAAATGTGGGTGCCCTTGTATTTGGGGCATAGATATTCAGAATTGAGATGAATTCTTGTTGGAACTATTCTTTAATGAGTATGATGTGTTTTTTCTCATCTTTTTGATTAATTTTCATTGGAAGACTTTTATTAGATAGTAGAATAGCTATTCCTGAATGCTTTTTGGATCTGTTTGCTTGGAAAACCTTCTTCTTTCAGACCTTTACTCTCAGGTAATGTCTATCTTTGTGGCTGAGGTCTGTTTCTTGTATGCAGCAGAACAATGGCTCCTGTTTATGTATCCATTCTGTTATTCTGTGTCTTTTTATTGGAGAGTTGAGTCAATTGATCGTGAGAGAAATTAATGATGAGTGATTGTTAGTTCTTTTTAACTTGATGTTGGTTGTGGTAGTGTGTTTATGTGCTTTTCTACTTTTGGTTTTGCTGTAATGAAGTTATTTATATCCTTTTTCAGTGTGATTAACCCATTTTTGTAGGAGTTTTTCTTTTAGTATCTTTTAGTAGGGCTGGGATTGTGCATAGATACTTTTTAAATTTGGTTCTGTCATGGAATATCTTGTTTTTTCCATGTACGGTGATTAAACGTTTTGATGGGTAGAGTAGTCTGCACTGGCATCTGTGGTGTCTTAGGGTTTGCAAGACATCTACCCAGGCTCTTCAGGCTGTTATGGTCTCTGCTGAAAAGACAGCTGTGATTCTGATAGGTTTACTATTATGTGTTACTTTATCTTTTCCCCTTGCAGTGTTTAATATTTTTTCTTAGTTATAATACATTTCATGATTTGACTATTCTGTGGCAAGAATGTTGGAATCCATAAGCGGGCATATCTGTGGCCAGCCTCAAGAGACTTGACAAACAGGATATCAGGCATCTGTGAGGCCGTCTACAGACCACCTGCAGACTACCTGAAACCACTTGTGCATGCCCTTTGCATCACCAGCTCTCTCTCTCTCTCTCTCTCTCTCTCTTTTTCTGCCCCCCTACTACCCTGCCCAGAGACAGTCTCTGGGACCCCTTCTCCCTTCCCTCACTAAAACTTCCCACATGGAAACAGTCGCTGGTGTGATTTATGAACCCACCTTGTCACTTTGCTGCATAACCCCAACACTGGTGCATTGGCAAAATAGGTGCTTTCAGTGGCCACACAGCATGCTGGTTGCTTTCGAAACCAGCGCTACCCCCAGAGCTGCTGGAAACCTATTTCATTTTAAATAGGTTGTGTCATGGTATCTGGCCAGCTCATCTCCAGCAACCTCCTATATGCAACATTGGCTGGATTGTTGAGTTCCCCTCATTGGTCAGCGTAAACCTCTCTCTTGGTAGGAGAAGATTGACCATTGGGTGTCCCACAACTTCCTGATACCTTTTGAGATGTAGGGACCATCAACTAAGGCCTTCACTAGTCAAGGTTGACCGTTATGCTGACCTCCATTTAGGGCTTCTTGTTCCCTTGGTTGAGATTTTTTTTTCCTTTTACTGACATGGTTTCGCCCTCCTCCCCCCACCCCTGCTCATCTACAAAAATCCTAGGTAAACTGTGTTTGCTAAGGGCAGCTGTGCCCTTGGTCTATGGCCAACATTGATGAGCTGTTAGATCATATAGTATTATACTACTCTACTGAGCCAAACCCTGCCTTGGGATGCCTCTGGCAGGTCACTGACTCCTACCCTCCCAATGGGAACTGCCCATTCATCCGTTCCTCCCGCATCCCCACTGGGATGTCTTTTGGAGAATTTTAAAACATTGTGCATGGAACCTGAGTTAAAAGCCTCTAAGCTCATACACCTCTGTAATAAAACTTGGCCTATTCCTTAGGTAATGGTTCAAACTGGCTGATTAATGCACAATAAATCCTAATATTTTATGGGATCTTTTTAATTACTGTCAGCAATCTGGTAAATGGAAGGAGAAAGCTTTTGTTCAAGCATTCTCTCTTCTCCACTCTAAACCTCCTCTCTCTGTTCTTCCTGTTCTCCTGCCCAGCTTCTTCTAGCTATAAAGCCTCAATCTCAAGAGTTCTGTTCCTTTGACCCTGTGGATGAATCTCCACCTCACCTTTCTCAACCTCCGGCTTCTCTCAACTTCTGGCTTCTCCCTCCTCCTATGCTTCTTCCTCTTCCTCTTCCTCTTTGGTTTCTCCAGCACCCTCACCCCCATCCCAAGCAACAGGCCATTCTAGTCATCCTAATTTGGCACCCACTTTCACCCCACCAACATCTATTAGTCCCCCTGCTACCAACTCACTCTGTAGCAAAGCCCCCTTCTTCTGCTCAGCATAAACCAGTCTCAATTCTTCCTTTGCGGGAGGGTGCATGTTCCCTTCTCATTAACTGAACTTTCTCAAGTAGAAAAGAGACTAGATTCCTATACCACTAATCTTTCTACTTTCATTAAAGAATTTCAATGTCTCACTCAATCTTATAGTCTTACTTTCCATGATATATATATATGATTCTTACCAAAAACCTATTATCTGAAGAGCACAGGCAAGTTTGGGAACAGGCTAGAACACATGCAGATGAGATTCACCAAACAAACACAGCACACCTGCTTGGGGCTGAGGTGGTGCCCAACCAAGATCCGCTATGGGATTATTATACCTCGGAAGACATTTTAGCTAGAGATCAGTTCACGACCTGCCTCCTGACTGGTCTCCTCAAAGCTGCCCTCAAGCCAGTTAATTATGAGAAGGAGGTCATTCAGGACAAGAATGAAAACCAGTCTCTATTCCTAGAACACCTTACAAAGGTCCTCTTATATCATACTAATCTAGACCCTTAAAGTACAGAGGTTTGGGAACTCTGATGATCTATCTTTTTCTCCCAGAGTTACCCCGACACCAGGGCTAAGTGTAAATGCTTTGAGAGAGGACTTCTGATCCACAGGCAGAAGTCTTAGCACTGGCCTTTAAGGTGTACCATGGGAGAGATGAGAAAGCCTGCAAGCAAAAATACCAAATGCTGTCCAAGGCCATCTAACCGGCCTCAGTGACTACTCAGACTTCCTTGCCTCCTAAGGCATGAAGACCATGGGGTTCTTGTTTCAAATGTGGTCAAGTAAGTCACTGGGACCAGTTTAATCCTAACTCCCTCAAGCCACCAGGGCCATGTCCAAAATGCCACCAATAGGGATATGGTGGTGTTGACTACCACTGTTTCTCTCATGATATGGTGGCATCACTCCCAGATAGCCCTCTGGCCAATATCCTAG
Source organism: Psammomys obesus (assembly GCF_907164565.1). NCBI lineage: Eukaryota > Metazoa > Chordata > Mammalia > Rodentia > Muridae > Psammomys > Psammomys obesus. The sequence goes on along the minus strand of NW_026585797.1, from coordinate 4,168,966 downwards.
GCCTGGCTACAGATGACTGAGGGTGCCTGGGTTTCCTTGACTTGACCACTGCCATCACAAGCAGGGAGCCACAGTTAAGTGTCATGGTATCTGACCAGCCCATCTCCTCCCTTGTGAACACTGGAGTCACTTAATTAGTCCTAACGGAGGATTGGGGACCAACCTCTTCATCTAGTTCCTCAATTGCTTGAGTGGGGGACAGCCTTGCCAGCCCTGCCAGACTCCACTACTCAATTGTATTTTCAAGTATTTTCCCTTGACTCATTCCTTTTTAGTGATACCAAACTCCAGTTCCCTTACTGGGAAGAGACTTTTTGGCCTAAGTGGGAGCCTCTATCTCCTTTACTCCACCCATTCACCTGACACCAAGATCACCAGTGTCCTCTTATCCTAGCTACCCTACCTACCTGTTGTGACATGTCACTTCCTTTACCAGCTTCTCAAGTGGAAACCCAAGTCTGGGATGTCCAAAACCCGTCTGTCGCTAGGCACCATTCCCCTGTGGTATATACAGCTACAGGATCCCACACGGGATATCACCCAAACTCAATACCCACTTCCTCTCAAGAGTCTCAGGAGAATTAAGCCTATATCAATGACCTTCTCAGAAAATGACAACAACAATAAAAACTGCTTCGCCCCGCTTCTTCTCCTCTTAACACCCCTATACTTGCAGTTACAAAGCCCAATGGAACCTATCACCTTTTTCAAAACCTCTGGCTTCTTAATTCTTCCATTGTCCCCTCCATCCCATTGTAGCTAACCCCTATACTTTCCTCTGCACTATCCCCTCAGGTACCTCCCATTTCTCAGTTCTGGATCTCAAGGATGCCCCCATGGACACCCAGTCACAAAATATCTTTGCCTTCATCTGCACTGACCCTGATACCTTTGTTTCTACTCAATTTACCTGGACTGTCCTATCCCAGGGATTCTGGGACAGCCCACACCTTTTTGGCCAAGCCCTATTCTCTGATCTATTCCCTTTGTCTCTCCCTAAATCTAAACTTATACAGCACGTAAATGACCTTCTTCTCTGCAATCCCATCCCTATGATTTAGCCAAATAAACACCTCTGCTCTTCTAAATTTCCTATCCATCAGGGGCTATTGGATTTCACCCTCCAAGGTCCAATTGTCCACTTCTGAGGTCACTTATCTGGGATTAACAATAACCCCAACCTACAAGAACATCACCCTAGATAGAAAAGACCTAAAAGAGTCTCTGGCAGGTCCCTCTACCAAAGAATAAATTTTATCATTTCTGGGAATGGCTGGTTTCTTATGGTCCTGGATCCCCTCCTTTTCCCTTCTTGCCCACCCTTACATGAGGCAGCTGTAGCCCATTGCATGAACCACTTCTTTAGCCCATTTCTAAGCCCTTTCAGAGGCTCCAACAGACTCTTCTTGAGGCCCCAGCCCCATATTTCCCAGACTTAACCAATCCCTTATCCCTCTATGTAACAGAAAAAAGAGGCATATATCCTTGGAGCCCTGGGTCACCAACTGGGACCCTCCTTCGCACCTGTAACATACCTATCAAAAAAATTAGACCTGACAATCAAAGGATGGACACCCTGCATTCATGCCTTAAATGCTGCAGGGCTCCTTATTCAAGAGTTCAAAAAACTAACTTTTGGGTCACCTATTACTGTCTATTCAAAATATGTCTCACCTTTTAATGTATAAAGGCTTACAAACTCTTCTTCCCTCTAGAGTTCTTTCCCTCCAGGTGGCACTAATAGAAGACTCTACTCTTACTTTCCAACCATGCCCACTTCCTAATATTTCAAACCTTCTTCCTCGACCTAATTCTGACTACCCCCCCATCTCATTCTTGCATTGAATCTTTAGAGGAACTATTACCCTACCCCTCACACATACAGAAGAGAACACTGCCTCAGGCCATCTATACCTGGTATACAGATGGCAACTCCTTTGTACATGAGGGAGTTCAAAATGCAGATATGTGTCAGATACTGAGGTAGTTGAGGCACAAACCCTCCCTGCCCACACTACTAAACCACAGGCTGAATTAATAGCTCTTACTGATGCCTTGCAATTGGCCCAGGGACAATCTCTTAATGTCTATACAGACTCTAAATATCCCTTTCATATTCTCTCCTATGCTGTCTTCTGGAGAGAGCATGGGTTACTTATAGCAAAGGGAGGATTCATAACCAATGCAGGCCAAATTATAGTCACGTTAGAAGCCTTCCACCTTCCCACACCCATCAGAATAGTCCACTGCTGATCCTACTAGAAATGGGATTCCATCATTTCCAAAGGACATAACCAGGCTGACTAGGCAGCTAGGGTGTCGTCCCATAAAGGCCTAGACTTATTTCATCCACCACAGAACATCTTTACACTATGACCCACATCTCCCGTTTCATCTGACACTTGCAGATTCTGTCCTATCAACACCAGCTCTTTCATCCTAACAGTTGAACCTTGTCTAACTTTGTCAAGATCCACCTGCAGCCCACCCCTGAAGACTTGCATTTTCTAAAGACTATTATGCCTCTTGTAAGATTTGCCAGACAGACCTCAGATCCTAACTCAGGATATCCTAGCCCCCCTTTCCCTACCCACCAAGCTCAAGGCTCTCTCCCTGGGACTGACTGATAACTTGATTTTACCCACATGCCAGCAATCAAACATGTCCCGTACCTCCCAGTCTTGGAGGACACATTCTAGAGGTAGGTGGAGGCTTTCCCTACTACTAAAAAACAAGCTCAGTTTCTCATTCTCCATGAGATTATCCTGTGTTTTGGAATCCACACCTCCCTCCTGTCAGACAATGGTACTGAATTCATGTCTCAGGTTTCCCAGACCTTTAATTTTCCTTGATGTTTTCATATCCCATAACATCCCAAGTCCTCAAGAAAGAGAACTAACCAATCCTTAAAAAATACTCTTGTTAAATTATCACAAGAGCTTCATCTCCATTGGGTAAAACTCCTCCTCCTGGCCCTTTTCAGGCTACAAGCTCTCCCCAAAACACTTCTGTCCATCTGACCCTTTGAGCTCATGTATGGAAAACCAGTTCTAACTCCTGGTCTTTCAGCTAAATCCTTGCCCCTCCCTGACCATCTACTTACTCCCTTACTCTGTCATCTCTGTTCTCTTCTATGAAACTTTACTCACCACTGTTTACCACAGCCACACACTAACCCCTGTCCATCTCCTATTAGCACTGGGGACCAGGTCCTTTTCTCCCCTCCAGAGCAAAGGCCCTCATCTTTTTCTCCTAAATGGCAGATCACAAGGAGATTCTTGTGACCCCCACAGCTGCTAAGCTTGAGAGCTTCCCTCACTGGATTCATCTAACTCACCACAAGCCTTTTAACCCTCCTCTTCAAGATAATGCCCCCTCCTACATATCTACTCGAACAAGCATGGCAATCTGTTTCAACGCATCCAGGACACACTCTGTAGGAATGCTAAGTGTCTTAGACTAATAAAACCATAATCCTTGATACCTCTTCTCAACCCCAATGTCCGATTGTTAACAACACCTCGATTCTTTGTGGTACTCAGGTCTACCATCATTTGCCTGCTAGTTAGTCAGGAGTTTGCACACTGGTGATCCTCTTCCCTGATCTGGGGGTGATAAACGAAAAGGAGCCACTACCAATCCTGGTTGTGGCCTCAATATTTGCCCAGCAGTATAGGAAGGCAATTCAAGTCTTGCCCCTCTTAGCTGTTACAGGACTCACAGCAGCTGTTGGGACTGGGACAGCAGGACTATCCACTTCATTAACTTTGTATTATCAGCTTTCTTCCCATTTCATCTAGGACCTCCAGCAAGTAGCTCAGACAATACTAATTCTCCAAGGACAGATCGACTCACTGGCAGCAGTGGTACTTCAAAATAGACTAGCTATAAAAGGTGGCCTTTGCATTTTCCACCGGAGGAATGCCGTTTTTATGTCAACCAGTTAGGTACAATAGAAGACAAAATCCAACAACTCCAGACAAATCTACAAAAGGAAAAGGAACAGTTTTCATATTTTGGTATTTAGTTGAGTGATTTATTCTTTTTTCTCTCTACAGGACTTTCTAAAGGCCTCGATCTCTTTCATTGTATCTTCTAGTATATTTTTTATGGATTTTCTTCATTATCGTCTTCTTAAGCACAGATTCAAGTTCATTTTCTTGTGTTTCAGTTGTGGTAAGGTATCCAGAGCCTTGGGATAACTGGGTTTTGGAGATGCCATATTGCTCTGGCTATTGTTGATATTGTTTGTATGCTGGTCTTTGGATATCTGGCTGTCGATGGCAATGGCTAGAAGCTTCTGGTGCCCCCTGGAGTTCTGGGGGTTGGAGAACAGGGTTGGTAAGAGCTCAGGGCAGGAAGCTGCACCTTCCAGCAGGAGCTCTCCTCATATTGGTGGGCATGGTCAGCTGTCAAGTGGTTCTCAGAGAATGCCCATGGCTCTTCTGTGGATTAACTAGACAGACCAGGAGTCCAGAAACTGTTCTCCCAACAGGGGAATTCCCAAAGGTAGCTATCCTCCTTTGAGGTCAATAATCTGCAGCTGCCTAGACATTGTGTTGCTGGACCCATAGGTCCGGTTAGTCTCCCTGGGGAGAAGCGTGGCTCTCAGATATATGATCATGTGGACCAACTAGACTCCTCAAAACGGGAGTCACCAGGGGAAGTCCTAGAGACAGCTGCCCTGCCGCTGGCTTTCTTGTGCTGAGACTAATGAGCTGCAGCTGCTGGGGTTATCCATCTTGGAGGACCAGCAAACCAGGTGGTCTGGTAGATCTCCCTAGAGAGTGGCATCTGTGATTGTTCTTGTGGTTCCCAGGTGTCAGGAGGCCAAGAAGTTGGAGCTACATGCCTCCATACCCAGAAAGTATTCACAGGCCGTTGAGAGCAGCACAGGCAAGTGGCTATATGCTGAGACTGCCATCAGGAACTGGTAAATTTTTGAGAAATTAGCTGGACACCGTGAGTTTGGACCAACGTGTGTCTCTCACTGTGGGGTCTCCTCTCAACTGGGAGACCTATACAGTGATGTTTTGGGGCCGACAGTTTGGTTTGGGATGGTGAAAACAGTGTGCAGGCATGTGGCTAGATAGGTATCTGGATTCCAGGAACTTTTCTGGGGATTAGCTGGGTGACATGAGGTTGGACCATTTTTTTTCCCTCACTGTGTGGTCCTCCTCTCACCTGGAAAACACAGACACTGGTGTTTTGGGGCCCACAGTTTGGTCAGTCTGTCAATGTACAGCCCCTGCTGTCCCACTGCTTAGACATAGTGTTCGATCTGTGCCTCCATCTTTGATCCTCCACAAAATATTCTTTCAAAGTTTAGCACATATGCTTCTTCCTAGCCTGTAAAGGAAGACTTATAAGATATAGGTTATAATTTCATAATGCCAGTATCAGCTGGTTAGATCAAGCTAGCTAAGTGTTTTCAAATACCAGTTAAAAACGATATGTCAAAATGAATTGTGTCGGGGGAAGCAGGGCAAGATGGCGGCGCCAGGAGGACTCTCATTCTGACCAGCAGCACAGCAAGATCAGCACAGTGACCAGCAATCAGAACTCGCGGCCATAAAACACAGGCGATTGTGTTTCCCAGGTGAGAGGATACCCCACGGTGGGGGATTCAATCAGCTTTTAACTCACCCGGCTAAACTGCAGAAGAGATCCCAGTTCCACCAGACGCTTGGCCACCAGCCCCAGCCCAGAGCTACACTCCAGTGTCTCTGGTCACGGTCCCAGACTGAACCGTGCACACCACACTATCAGAGACTGGAATTTTCACTCGAGAGATAACCCCATGGTGCAGGAAACGATTGGGACCCACCTTAGGTCACCCAGACATCCCCTGGAAAAGACTCAGGTTCCGAGGGTGCCCCAGGAGCCAGCCCAGAGCCAGAGCCGGGGACCCAGGTGCCTGCACAGAGCCCTACCTGCATGCCTGATTCTCTGCCTCAGATAGAATTGTGGACCCCAGGTTACCAGAGACTGCTTTTCATTGTCCGGTGCAAACACACAGGGAGGGAAACCGCTGGTCTGATCTCAGAGCACTCAGCTGACACCCCCACCCTGAAAAGGTCTCGGGAAAATTACCCAGTTTAGGCGGATGCCCAGGCTCCCAAAGGCTGGAAAGGCAGACACAGGCAGTTTTTGCGTGCCAGCTAGCTGGCAGAGACTGAGTCGTGCACCCCAGGGCAAAAAAGAGACTGGGAGTCCCTGTCTCCAGAGAATCCACAAGGAAGGAAGGAAAGTGTACTGACTTAAATCACCTAAGCCTTCCCTGGAAAATGTCTCACAGACCGGCGGGGCCAAGCCACCATCACTGAGCTGTGCTCCAGACACAGGCACAAACAGTTGCTGCGCACCAGATGTCCAACTGGGTCACAGCAGCTGATCATTAAATTTACAGCAAGAAACCCAGAAACAGGGCAGCTGTCTTCAGGACTTCACTGAGTGAGAGGAGAACCCTCTCAACTAACAAAGACCACAGTTACCACTCAGGTCTCTATCCCTGAGGTGAGCAGCAGCAACTCCTAAAAAAACGCTAGCCATACAGGGACTATACCCAAAAAAGCTGAGAAGACTTCCTTCAGGAAAAACGAGCTTTCTGCCAAGGGGATTCTCTCCACCACAGGATCCCCAGGAACCACCAGAAAATAACCCCAAACATCTAAGATAGCACAATGGGTAGAGGCCAGTGTAAAAGCTCAACCAACAAAAGACAGAACAATATGGCATCTCCAGAAACCAGTTACCCAGGGGCAAGTAGCCCTGGACACCCCAGCATAACTACAATCCAAGAAGATGACCTAACAACTATACTCATGAAGATGATAACAGAGGAAACAAATAAGATACATAAAGACATAGAGGAAGATAAACTCAAACAGAATATTGCTATCCCTAAAGAAATAGAAGAAGTTGCAGCCAAACAGTTTATGGCCTTTAGAAAGGAAATGCTTAAAGCACTGAATGAAATAAAAGAAACAGAGTTGAAGGAACTAAAAGAAAAACAGGAAAGTACAATCAGACAGGTGAAGGAAGTAAACAAACAAAACAACTCAAGACCTGAAGATAGACCTGGAAAATTTAAAGAAAACACAAATGGAGGAAATAATGGAGAGTAAGAATCTAGGAAAGAAAACAGGAACTACAGAGGTAAGCATAAACAACAGACTGCAAGAGATGGAAGAAAGAATCTCAGGTGTAGAAGATACAATGGAAGAAATCGATGTATCTGTCAAAGAAAATGTTAAATCCAAAAAATTCCTGACACAGACCGTCCAAGAAATCCAAGACAATATGAAAAGACAAAACCTAAGAATAATAGGTATAGAGGAAAAAGAAGACTCCCTTCTCCAAAGCCCAGAAAATATTTTCAACAAAATTATTGAAGAAAATTTCCCCAAGTTAAAGGAGAAGCCAATAAGAATACATGAGGCCTACAGAACACCCAACAAATTTGACCAGAAAAGAAAATCCTCCTGACACATAATAATCAAAACAGTAAGTATACAGAACAAAGAAAAAATACTAAAAGCTGCAAAGGAAAAAGGCCAAGTAACATATAATGGCAAACCCATTAGAATCACACCTGACTTTTCAACAGAGACTATGAAAGCCAGAAGGGCCTGGACAGATATCATGCAGACCCTAAGAGAACACAGATGTCAGCCCAGGCTACTATACCCTGCAAAGCTCTCAGTCCTCATAGATGGAGAAAACAAGATATTCAATGACAAAAACAAATTTCAACAATACCTACACACAAATCCAGCATTACAGAAGACACTGGAAGGGAAAATACAACCCAAGAAAATTAGCTTCTGTCAAGAAAACACAGGAAATAATTAACCTTCCTACAGTAAAACAAAAAGCAACCAAGCACACAACATTATGATCACAGCCAACATCAAAATCAAAGGATCTATCAGCCACTGGTCATTAATTGCTCTCAAAATCAATGGACTCAACTCTCCAATAAAAAACACAGATTAACAGAATGGATATGTAAACAAAACCCAGCAATTTGTTGCATACAATAAAAACAACTAAGGCACAAAGATAGACATTACCTGAGGGTAAAGGGTTGGAAGACAACTTTCCAAGCAAATGGACCCAAGAAGCAAGCAGGAGTAGCCATCCCAATATCTAATAAAGTAGATTTCCAACCAAAATCAATCAAAAGAGATAGAGAAGGACACTTTATACTCATCAAAGGAAAATTCCAACAGGAAGACATCACAGTACGGAACATCTATGCCCCAAATACAAGAGCACCCACATTTGTTAAAGAAACATTGATAAAATTTAAACCACATATAGATCCCGACACATTAATAGTGGGAGACTTCAACACCCCACTCTCAACAAAGGACAGGTCAACAAAACAGAAATTAAACAAAGAAACAATGTCTCTAACATAGGTCATGAATCAAATGGACCGAAAAGACATTTACAGAACCTTACACCCACACACAAAAGAATTTACCTTCTTCTCAGCACCTCATGGAACCTTCTCCAAAATAGAGCATACAGTTGGTCACAAAGCAAGCCTCAACAGATATAAGAAGATTGAAATAATCCCTTATATCTTGTCTGATCATCATGGAATAAAACTGGACCTCAACAATAAGAGAAATAGCAAAAAGCCTACACACAAATGGAAACTGAACAACTTGTTACTAAATGACAGCTGGGTCAGGGAAGAAATAAAGAAAAAAAAAAGTCTTCCTAGAAATTAATGAAAATGAAGACACAACATGCCCAAATTTGTGGGACACAATGAAAGCAGTGCTAAGAGGAAAGTTCATAGCACTAAGTGCCTTCAAGAAGAAATTCAAGACAGCTCATTCAAGCAACTTAATGGCTCACTTAAAAACCCTAGAAAAAGAAGAAGCAGACACACCAAGAAGGAGTAGACAGCTGGAAATAATTAAACTCAGGGCTGAAATCAATCAATTAGAAACAAATAAAACAATTCAAAGAATCAATGAAACCAAGAGCTGGTTCTTTGAGAAAATCACAAAGATCGACAAACCCTTAGCCAAGCTAACTAAAAGGCAGAGAGACACCACCCAAATCAACAAAATCAGAAATGAAAAGGGGGACATAACTACAGACACTGAGGAAATCCAATCAATCAATAGGACTTACTTCAAAAGTCTATATGCCACAAAATTTGAACATCTAAATGAAATGGACAATTTTCTTGATCGATTTGACTTACCAAAGCTGAATCAGGACCAGGTAAATCAATTAAATAGTCCTATATCCCCCAAAGAAATAGAAGCAGTCATCAAAAGTCTCCCATCCAAAAAAAGCCCAGGACCAGATGGCTTCAGCGCAAAATTCTACCAGACCTTCAAAGAAGAGCTAACTCCAATTCTCTTCAAACTATTCCACAAAATAGAAACAGAAGGAACATCACCAAACTCATTCTAAAAAGCCACAGTCACCTTGATACCTAAACGTCACAAAAACTCAACAAAAAAAGAGAATTTCAGGCCAATCTCCACTATAAACATTAATGCAAAAATACTTAACAAAATACTTACAAACCGAATCCAAGAACACATCAAAGATATTATCCACTATGACCAAGTAGGATTCATCCCAGGTATGCAGGGGTGGTTCAATATACAGAAATCCATCAAAGTGATCCACCATATTAACAAACTGAAAGAAAAAAAAAAACACATGATAATCTCCCTAGATGCTGAAAAAAGCATTTGACAAAATCCAACATCCATTCATGTTTAAAGTATTAGACAGAGATCTGGAATACAAGGAAAATATCTAAACATAGTAAAGGCGATATACAGCAAGCCTATAGCCAACATCAAACTGAATGGAGAGAAACTTAAAGCAATCCTACTGAAATCAGGGACAAGACAAGGCTGCCCAGTCTCTCCATATCTCTTCAACATAGTGCTGGAAGTCCTTGCTAGAGCAATAAGACAGTTGAAGGAGATCAAGGGGATACAGACTGGAAAGGAAGAAGTCAAATTATCACTATTTGCAGATGATATGATAGTACAGATGAGTGATCCCAAAAACTCTACCAGGGAACTCCTACAGCTGATAAACACCTTCAGCAAAGTAGCCGGATACAAAATTAACTCAAAAAAATCAGTAGCCCCCCTGTATACCAAAGACAAAAGGGCTGAGAAAGAAATTGGTGAAACAACACCCTTCACAATAGCCACAAATGACATAAGGTACCTCAGAGTAACCCTAACCAAGGAAGTCAAAGACTTGTATGAAAGACTTGTATGGCCATTTTACCAAAAGCAATCTACAGATTTAATGCAATTCCCATCAAATTACCAACACAATTCTTTACAGACCTGGAAAGAAAAATTCTCAACTTCATGTGGTATAACAAAAACTCAGAATTGCTAAAACAATCCTCTACAATAAAAGATCTTCTGGAGGTATCTCCATCCCTGATCTCAAGCTGTACTATAGAGCAACAGTTATAAAAACATAGAAACAGAATGGTGGATAATAGAATAGTAACCTAACAGAAGACCCAGAAATAAACCAACACATTATGGACACCTGATTTTTGACAAAGATGCCAAAACCATACAATGGAAAAAAGATAGCATCTTCAACAAATGGTGCTGGTCCAACTGGATGTCTTCATGGAGAAAAATGAAAATAGATCCATACTTATCACCATGCACAAAACTGAAGTCCAAGTGGATCAAAGAACTCAACATAAAATCAGATATTAAATTGGCTAGGAAAAAAAAGTGGGGAATACCCTGGAACTCATTGGTACAGGAGAAAACTTCCTGAACAGAACACCAACAGCACAGGCTCTAAGAGCAACAATCAATAAATGGGACCGCATGCAACTGAAAAGCTTCTGTAAAGCAAAGGACACTGTCATCAAAACAAAGCGACTGCCTACAGATTGGGAAAGAATCTTCACCAACCCCTTTATCTGTCAGAGGACTCATATCCAGTATATATAAAAACTAAAGAAGCTGAAAAGCAGCAAACCAAGGAATCCACTTAAAAAATGGGGAACAGAGATAAACAGAGAACTCTCTGTAGAGGAATATCGAATGGCAGAGAAGAATTTAAAGAAATGTTCAATCTCGTTAGCCATTAGGGAAAGGCAAATCAAAACAACCCTGAGATTTCACCTTACACCCATCAGAATGGCCAAGATGAAAAACTCAAGTGACAACACATGCTGGAGAGGTTGTGGAGAAAGGGCAACCCTTCTCCACTGCTGGTGGGAATGTAAACTTGTACAACCACTCTGGAAATCAATGTGGCGCTTTCTCAGACAACTAGGAATAGCGCTTTCTCAAGATCCAGCCATACCACTCCTAGGCATATATCCAAAAGAGGCTCAAGTACACAAAAAGGACATTTGCTCAACCATGTTTGTAGCAGCTTTATTTGTAATAGCCAGAAGCTGGAAACAGCCCAGATGCCCCTCAACTGAAGAATGGATGCAGAAACTGTGGTACATCTATACAATGGAGTATTACTCAGCAATGAAAATTAAGGAAAGCATGAAATTTGCAGGTAAATGGTGGAACCTGGAAAGGATCATCCAGAGTGAGTTGTCCCAGAAGCAAAAAGACACACACGGTATATACTCACTCATATAAACATACAACATATGATAAACCCACTAAACAAACTAAGCAAAATAGAGGACCCTAACTAAAATGCTCAATCCCTATCCTGATAGGCAAAGTGGATGGACATCAGAAGAAAAAGAAAACAGGAAACAACCTAGGAACCTGCCACAGAGGGCCCCTGAAAGTCTCTTCCCTGCAGACTATCAAAGCAGATCCTGAGCCTGATGGCCAACTGTCAGTCAGAGTGAATGGAATTTTATGTAAGAAGTGGGAAATAGTAAGAGCTGGAGAGGACAGGAACTCCACAAGGAGAGCAACAGAACAAGAAAATTTGAACACAGGGAATTCCCAGAGACTCATACTCCAACCAAGGACTATTCATGGAGATAACCTAGAACCCCTTCACAGATGTAGCCCATGGCAGTTCAGTGTCCAAGTGGGTTACATAGTACTGGGAAGAGGGACTGCCTCTGACATAATCTGATTGGTCTGCTCTTTGATCCCCTCCCTCTGGGGGGGGGAAGGCAGCCTTACCAGGCCACAGAAGAGGACAATGCAGCCACTTCTGATGAGAACTGATAGTCTAAGATCAGAAAGAAGGAGAGGAAGACCTCCCCTATCAGTGGCCTTGGGGAGGGGCATGCATGCAGATAGGGGAGGAAAGGTGGGGTTGGGAGGGAAGGAGGGAGGGGCTTATGGGGGGTACAAAATGAATAAAGTGTAATTAATAATAATAAAAATGCTTAAAGGAAAAAAATGAATTATGTCCCTGTCACATCTAACAGAGTTAATAGGATTTGTAACAATAATAGGTTACTGTCAATAACGCTTAAAAGTGTTTTTATTATTTGAATAATTTTGGTTTACAGCACATAACTTGGTCAAAACTTTTAAATTATCCATTAAAATCCTTTATTGAGAAATATAAATGAAAATACTTTGTTATTCCCTGTTGAAAAGTATAGATAAAATTGGATAAATAGAAGTTAAGAAAGATGAATCTTTAATATAGCTTTTTAAAGATTGTTTATTGGTACAGATTGCATAAAGATTACTATCCAAATGGACATTGGACAGTTAGGATTGTTGCCAGGCTAAAAACACAGTAAAATCCCCAATTCTATAAATTGTAACTTGTAATTTGTATCGTTCTTACCTTTTTTTCTTCTAGTCTTTGTTTTTTGATCTTAAAATGATATTTTTAAACTTGATAAACTCAAGTGTAGATCAAGCTTCTTGCCCCTGTCTCCAGAGTGCTGGGGTTGTTTTGCGTACCTCCACCCTTGGCTTAAGGCTCATCCAAAACTTAAATTTTAGTGTGTTTATTGTTGTTTTCCTTGTTCACCTCAGGTTTAGGAAGTCTTTTTGGTGAGACTTTATGTGTGTAGCTTCTGACGTTTCTAGAAGGCACAATCACAAAGCAATCTCCCTGATTCTCTGACTTTTACAAACTTTTTGTTCCCTGTGATCCCTGAGCCTTAGGTGAGAAAATCGTTTTGTTTATGTATAGATATCCACTGAGGTTTGGCTCCACAACTCTGTATCTCGATTGATTGCGATTTTCTGTAATGGTATTGTTGGTGACTGGATAGAGCCCAGGAGTTCTCTACATTACATGGAGAATTACAGGCAACTAAGGGACTCTGAGAGAAAGAAAAATAGTTTTCCTCAGGGAAGAGCATACCAATTGGTCATCTAATATTAAACTGTCAGCCCTGAAAACACATATATGCAAGTACTATTATACACAATAAGCAGGTTGTTCTTCTGTATTTTGAAATACACATACACACACACACACGTACACATATATGTATTTCACAACAATTAATGACAAAAGAGGCCGGATTTTGAAAAAGAGCAAAAGGGATATGTGAAATGATTTGGAGAAACAAAGGGACAATGGAAAAGAGGAAATGATGTAAATATATTCT
>NW_026585797.1:4148857-4155413 GCF_907164565.1 Psammomys obesus | reverse complement strand
AAAGCTAAATAATTTAAAAATTTAAATTTGAATGATTATCTGTAGAATGCTTTGTAATCTTTACCTAGTTTTTAGTACATCAGTCTGTTTATCAATATTGTGATATTGAAATTGATTTATATAGGTATGTCATTTAACATTTTCATAGAAACAATATTAAGCAATATTTTTTGTCCCAAAATGTGAGTATTCTGGCATGTACTCAACATTTTTTGCCCTTGGTATGAACAAATATAGAGTACATTACAGTAATAAATTGTTCAACTCTCTGTGAACTGGGATCGAAATAAATGAGAGCAATAAAATTCACCCCTTTGAGTTTTGCCTTGTTTTCAAATAATCCCAAAATAATGAAACCAATAAAAGTGAAACAGTGTTTCATGGGAAAGCCACGACCACCACCACTACTACCACCACCATCAAGAAACAAACATTTTTCTCCAAGGTATTTTATGAAAAACTGAATTCTAGATGTACAGATGGAAGTTTTCTAAAATTTGAAGATTTTTTCAGCTCAAAAAATTATTATTTCCTTTAGCAGAAAGTTATGTCATTACCTCAAAAGAAATAGTCCCCCCCCCAATTTCATGTTTTTGTCATTATAAACTTCAAGATGTCTTTGGCTTATATCTTTCTGTTTTAGTTTCTTTTAATCTAGTTATATTCACTACTAATAAATAAAGGAGGAAATAAAAGAGGAAAAAAGGATTTGGAAAGGCTGGTCATATAGGAGTTAGGCTGGAGGTGTCATCCTTGTCTAGCATACACCCAGCATTAAACAAACAAACAAGAGTGACTTGAGTACATGAGAAGACATTACCAGGCAGACAAACATTAGTGAAGAGTTTTGAGCATGCCGTTTTATGCAGTCCCCGCATAAGCAAATGCTCAGCAAACACATAGAAAATTAAGTCCTAGAAGCTAGAATATACTTTTGTGCTAAGTGTTGATTTGCTGCTGGGCTTTGTGGAATGAATGATTTCTGCAGGACTGTGCCTTCTTTGATCTGTAAGCTCTCCCTCTAACCTACTTTGGTAACTCTATCCCTTGATTTTAATTCACTGGGACATTTGTTTCACCATGCTCACTTTCTATTTATGGGTTCTATATACAACTACTTCATAATGTCTAGGATACCTGGAGGTCTATTATCATTGCATCTGAATAAACCAATTTCCTCTAAAAGATTCCTATCATCAAATTATCTCTGTTCTAAATTTATATATAAATGTACGAAGCAGACTTTATTTTCAGTTCTTATGTAGGGGAAAATGGAACTCCATCCACTTCCCCCTCTAGCTCACATTTTCTGCTAGTCCATTTTAAGCTCATCTACTATAATCTGTCCTCAGAGCCAATGTTCTTCACATCCATTTCAATCCCTTCTTGTCTCCTTTGGAATTCTTCTTCTTCTTCATCTTCTTCTTCTTCTTCTGGATCTTCCTTTTTAAATTATATTTACTTCACAGCCTGATTGCAGCATCCCCTCCTCTCTTCCCAGTCCTGCCCTCATATCACCTCCTCCATTCCACCATCCTCTACCCTCAGAGAAGGGGAAGCCCACCATGAAACAAACACACTCTGATATATTAAGTCTCAACAGGATCGGGCTCATCACCTTCCACTGAGGCCAGACAAAGTCAGCCCCACTATATGAAAAGGATCCAAAGGCAGGTGATACAGTCTGAGTCAGCTCCTGCTCTAATTCTTTTTTTTTTTTTGAATTTTATTTTTTTTCTTATCAGTTACATTTTATTAACTCTGTATCCCAGCCATGTCCCGATCTCTCATTCCCTCCCAGTCCCTCCCTCCCTCCCTCATCTCTACCGTACCCCTTTCCAAGTCCACTGATAGGGGGGACCTCCTCCCCATTCATCTGATCCTGTTTTATCAGGTATCTTCAGGACTGGCTGCAAAGCTCTCCTCTGTGGCCTAACAGGACTGCTCTTCCCTTGGGGGGTGGGGAGGTCAAAGAGCCAGTCACTGAGTTCCTGTTAGAAATAGTCCTTGTTCCCCTCACTATGGGAAACCAATTGGTTACTGAGCTACCACAGGCTACATCTGAGCAGAGGTTCTAGGTTATATCCGTACATGGTCCTAGAGGACCCACACGAAGAACAAACTGTTCATCTGCTATATATGTGTAGGGAGCATAGGTCCAGCCCATGCATACTCTTTGGTTGGTGGCTCAGTCTCTGTGAGCCCCTATGAGCCAAGGTTACTTGACTGTGTAGGTCTTCTTCTGGTGCCCTTCTCCTGATCCCTCAATCCTTCCCACCAGTCTTCAAAAAGACTCCCTGTGCTCTGCCTATTGTTTGGCCGTGAGTCTCTGCATCTGTTTGCATTAGCTGCTGAACTGAGCCTCTCAGAAGACAGTTATGCTAGGCTTCAGAATGTAAGCAGAGCAGAACATCATTAATAGTGTTAGTGGTTAGCTCCCTACCTTGGAATGGATTTCAAGTTGAGTCAGTCATTGGTTGGGCATTCTCTTGATCACTGCTCCGTCTTTATCCCTGCACTACTTGTAGGAAGGACAATTTTTTGGGTTGAAGCTAACATGGGTAGGTTGGTGTTCAACTCCTCTCACTGGAAGTCCCCCCTGGAAACAAGAGGTGGCTTTCTTAGGGCCCATATCCCACTCTAGTGGAACTCACAGCTAGGGTCACTCCCATAAGCCTCATAAGCCTCGCATATCTCAGAGTTGCCAGATTTCTACTGGCTCTCCCAGCCTTCCCCTCTCCCCACTCCTGATCCCTACTCATGCTGCCATACTTAACCCACTCCAACCCACTTCCCTCCCTCCTTCAACTTCAAATGTCTATTTTAATTTCCCTTTTGAGTGAGATTCAAGCTTCTTCCTTTGAGCCCTTATTGTTACTTGGCATCCATGGGTCTGTGGATGATAACACGGTTATGTGCTTTAAGTGCATCTTGGCCATTAGATATTCCCCTGTTGAGAATTCTCTGTTTAACTCTATACCCCATTTTTAATTGGATTATTTCATTTGTTGATGTTTAGTTTCTTGAGTTCTTTATATATATTGGATATTTTCCCTCTGTCTAATGTAGGATTGATGAAGATCTTTTCCTGGTTTGTAGGCTGTTGTTCTGTTCTGTTGACAGTGTCCTTTGCCTTACAGAAGATTTTTAATTTCATGAGATCCTGTTTATTAGTTGTTCACCTTGGTGGCTGAACTGTTGCTGTTCTGTTTAGGAATTTGTGTCCTGTGCCAATGAGGTCAAGGCTCTTCCTCAGTTTCTCTTCTCTTAGTTTAGTGTATCTGGTATCTTGATCCACTTGAACTTGAGTTGTATTCAGAATGATAAATATGGATCTATTTGCATTATTCTACATGCAGCCATACCTTTAGATCAGCACTATTTATTGAAGATGCTTTCTTTATTTCATTCTATTGTTTTGGCTTCTTTCTCAATAATCAAGTGTCCACAGGTGTGTGGGTTTAATTTCTGGATCTTAAATTGAATTCCACTGATCAACCTGCCAATGTTATTGGCAATACTATGAGATTTTTATTACTGTTGCTCTGTAGTGAAGCTTGAAATCAGAAATAGTGTTACCTCCAGAAGTTCTTTTGTTGTACAGGATTGTTTTAGCTATCTTAGGCTTTTGTTATTTTTCCATATGAAATTGAGATTTGTTCTTTCCAAGTTTGTAAAGAATTGTGTTGGACTTTTGATAGGAATTGCACTGAACCTGTAGATTACTTTTGTAGATTACTTAAGTGGTCATTATTTCTGGTTAATCTTCCTGATCCAAGAGCATGGGAAATTGAAAGCTTCTAGCCTGTAGTAATGATTTTAAGATTCAGGAAGTGAAAGAACTTACAAGGCCCACAACATTTTTTTTTTAAGAAAAGAAACCAAACGCACAAATCCAGAAATGCTGAAATTTGCAAGATTCACAAGGCACCTCCTTCAGATTAGAGAATCAGTAAATATTTAATGGAGAAAAGCTGATTTCTGACAAACAGACCAAGCTGCCAGTAGAAGATTCTCCAAACCAACTTGCTGATATACTTACAACTCTTTCGGGTAAGTCCAGTATTTGAATCTACATTGTCATTCAAGACAGAAGGACATTTCAGTGATGTCATCCATGCTTCATTAAGTAAATTGTCACCGACTTCTATAATTCACCCTAATAATATCAATAGTTTAGGCAAGTTAGACTCTGGGGAAATCACTTCTTGTGTCTTTCATTGATGCTCAACCTATAATGAGCTGTACATGTGGTTTTTATTTCCTCAGATGAAAGGGTGAGACCCGTACCCACATCTTATGAATACATGGCTTGAGTTGAGACAGAACCTTTCTATATCTATCGTATCTATCCCTAGGCCCAGGCCTGGAAGCTTCTAGCCACTACCTCAGTACAATCTAATTTTTTTGCAAGCCTGGACCTTGAAGGCTTCAGCTTCCCGCCTCTGTCTGCTAACATAGGCCTAGAATGCTTCAGCCTCCAAGACTTATGGCTAAATAAGCTCAGTTTTGTTGTTGTTGTTGTTGTTTTGTTTTTTTCTGAACTCTGGCTAACTGATTCAACTCAGTTGTTCTGGCTCAAAAGTCTTCTGCTCTCAAACTGGTTTTTCTCTGCCCCTCACTGAATTGCTCTTCTTGGAAAAATTGCCTCTGCGATCCACAACCTGAAGTGCACTGACTGTACTGACTGCATGAACTGAAGAGAATTGAACGGAACTTAACGAACTCAGCTGAACTCAACTGCATTTAACTGAACTGCAGCGAAAATCAACTCCACTGTGTGCTGTTTTTAAGTAGCTGAGAAAGAAAGGCAGACAGACACACACACACACACACATATTGGGTGGGGCAAGAAAGAGAGAGAGAGTTGGGTCTGTCAAATATTTCTTTGGTTAGTCACTTTGCCCTTCAATTAGATGTCACTTTCAAACATTCCTGCTTCCATCTATAAACTAATATTACATTTGTTGTTTGGGATTGAAGGCTTGTACAACAGGTATGTCTATATTACAGCCAAATAACAGTGGAATTCCAAGCATGTCTTTAGATGTTATCCCTTGCCAGAGCAGCCATGTTGATGGATTAAAATTACTCTATACTAAGTACACATGTGCTTGTTCCTGTTGTTCTAGTAGAAGATTCATGTAACACATATGAACTCAGAATTTTAACTTTCCAATTAATTTTATGTTTAGAGACTATCAGATAAAAACTAGTAGGGTTTATTTTTTCTTATTTTGCAAATTAATGCTATTTACCATTTCTTAGGATGAAATAAATATGTAAAGTTGATTATTTTATTGATCTAACCCTGCTCTTAGTTATCTTTATTCATGTGCACTTAGATTTTGATATCTTCTACTTGTGTATATTAAGTTTGTATATGCCTGAACTAACAATTGCATCAAAATTTCTCTACAGAGATATCAACTTTTTATTTTATTTTTCAAAATATTAATTTAATTAGACCCTCTTGATGTAATTGTTTTCCTTTTAGCCAAAACATACACACACACAACACACGCACACAGACACAATGATTGACTAGGATTCTAACACTATCCTTTTTTAAGGTTAATTTTGTAACTTTCAATGCGAAGCAGTCATAACTCTTTATAGGTTTTTCTCCACTCAGAAATTCATACCTGTCAGGTTTTACTCCTGATCTTTAATTTCTTGAGGCTATGAAATACTGGCATATGTGCTGAGTATCTGGTTCCTTGGGGTTTGGTTTCATCTATTCCGCAATGTGCTCTAAGAAGGTTGAAATGCTCCCGGGATCATTTATCTAATGGGATTTAAACAAAGACAATGCAAGGGTTTCATTATATGCCATCTGAAAAGAAAATTAATTTTGCCTCAGGTCTCAAATGTAACTGAAAGCTCCATTGAGCAATGAAGCCTTTTCTGAATGGCCTAATTGAAAGAAGGTACAAGACATACCGAGTTATTTCAGACTGAAGATGAACTTTTGTCTGGATGGCTGAATTTAACATTTGAACTTTCCCAAAATGTCCAGCCAAACAGCAATACTTTTAGTTAGCATACCTACAACATATTTCACTGGGCTTATAAAAATTATAAAGCAATCTCCTATCACCTCAAAATGTGGCAATCTAGTGTGTAGATCTAAATGAATAAGTACAGGGTGACACAAAGTTATGTCACAAGATCAATTATAAATGACTAGAAAACACATTATTTCTTTGTTACTCATTTATTTCATACACTTTCTACTAAGAACTTGTTGTCAAATAACCTTTATTTCTCACATAATAAATATATTCTCCTGTATTGGACATATAAAACTCTCAAAGTAGGACTGGCATAAAACTTAGAAAATATGAATGAGGTATATTTTCTTGCCATATTTTTTCACAGATACCCGATGTATTGCCTATACCATAATATGTAGCTTCTGGAAGTTGGTATAAAATTTTGCACACCAAATGTAGCCAGAATGTTGTCTGAGCAGGTTCTGTATATGATCAAGGGCACATTTTATATATATATATATATATATATATATATATATATATATATATATATATATATA
>NW_026585797.1:4116083-4148847 GCF_907164565.1 Psammomys obesus | reverse complement strand
ATATATATATATATATATATATATATATATATATATATATATATATAATCTAGGAAAACACATTGAGTTAATACTTCAGTGCTATGTTATACTGAAAAAGAGTTTGCCTCTATAAACTGTTCTTAAGAAGAGTGTTTCACTCTGAACATAGTGGCCAATGTTTCATTGTTAATGTAAATAAAGAAGGAGAGAAGAAAGATGACTGACATGGCACCATCATCAGCAACAACAACAGTAATATAAATAGCATTGAAATTATGGATTGAAGATAAATGTAATAACTGGCTGGAAATGCAGACATTCAGCCTATCAAATATATTGCTAGAGCACACAGGCTATTCAGTGTCCTCTCTTAACATGTGTACATCCCCTGGGAAACTGTGCCTTTGAAAGTCCTCCCCCTCTTCTTTTATTTAAGATTACAGAATAAATGCCACCTGAGTTTTAGAGTAAATGTGAGTTTCCTTAGAGAAAAACTCATGTTGTACAGGCTTTTGTTAATTTATATATTGAAATATTCAGAGCTGCCCCTCTGCTCCTGAACTGTTCATGCTTCAGCCTGCATGTTGGTACTGCAAGCCCCAGGCGACCGCCTTACCTTCCAGGGTATTGTTCTGTTTCTGTTTATTTACTTTTTATCCCACAGGTGCGTCCTTATTGTCCTCCCAGTCCTCTTTCCCTTTCTTCCCTCTTCCCCTCTCCTTCCTTCTCAGAGAAAAGAGAGCCTCCTGCCCCCATATCAAGCCTCCCCAACACATCAGGTCACTTAGGACTGAGCATATCTTCATCTCCTGAGGCCAGGCCAGGGAGCGCTGCCAGGGGGAAGTGATCCAAAAGCAGGCAACTGAGTCCACGTTAGAAACAAGACACCCCCTTCCCTTGCCAGACACCCTGTTTGAAGACCAAGCCCCTCGTTGCCCACACATGTGCAGAGGGCCTAGGTCCAGATCATGCATACTCCTTAGTTGATGTCTCAGTCTCTGAAAGCCCCTATGGGACTGAGTTAGTTGTCTCTGTTGTTCTTCTTGTGAGGTTTTTGTCTCCTCCAGGTCCAAGGTAACAGTTTTACTTAATGATAATTACATGGTAGTTTGATCTCCAGATTAATATTTACAAATAGCATGTCTGCTAAGTTTTTTTTAAATTAATGAATAAAATATATTTTGTGTTTCTTTTGATGCTAAATTATTAGCTATAATTTATAAGAAAAAGAGTTTCTAAAATAGAGATGTGAACCATCTGAACCAAGTAGTTTTTGATTAAATTAATACACCTAAGTTTAATTTTAAAAGGAAGAGATTCTCTCTCTCTCTGAGCCAATTTTAGCTTGAACCGAGTTAGCTGCAGAGGCTGCCCTAATGCTGATTACATTGCTCATGTTTACACATCGTAGCTCAGGTGCTTCCAGACAGAAAATAAGAGTGCAGACACAGATACGCAAAGTAATCAACACTATCAGATCATGGGGGATATTTTCTTTCCAACCCTAACTTCACCCTGCCCATACAGTGCCACCTGATTGAAGGGACTCAGCTGTTACTGTGCAGCCTGTTTGTTGTGCCATCCCCAATTAAAAAAAAAAAATGAAATGTGGGTAAAAATGTTACACATTCATACTTTGTACCTTCCAAAAGCATACACTATTCATGCAGTAAAAGGCACAACACTGAAGTGATTTGAAGACACTGATTAATTCGTGTCATTATTTACTTGATAAATGCAAGCGAAGATCACATTGAACTACAGTTTTAAACTGTGAGCCTACAAAAATTTTTAAAAACTGACATTAACACAAGTTAGAATGAATGTAAATCAATATGATCTGCTCATTGTTTGTATGAGGCAGAAACATTTATCCACACAGACTCTATAAAATAAGAGCTTTAATAATAAGATTCAGTAGGGTGACAAACTTATGTAAGGGAAGTAGAATGTTTGAAGAAAATATTTTTTTCTGTTCAATAATAGTTTCACGAGTTTTCTTTGGGAAACCAAGGTTAGGCACTGGCTAATGTACATGATGTTAGGCCACTTGGCTTTGTTGTGCTAAGGAAGTGAAGAAACTCCTCAAAATGTGTGCAGGTTCCATGTACACAGGAAGGCTCTATCAAAACCCACAGCATACTAATGTTTAATATTATTTACTGTAATAGAGTCTCACCATATTCAAAACAAGACCCAAGTTTTTATAATCAAAGAACTCCAAATGCTTTGTTTTTCTTCATATAGAATATTTTAACAAGATGACAGAGAAAAAGAGAGAATGAAAATATAATGATGATAATGGTAGCAGTTTGGCACTTCAAACAAAAGCACAGAGAGCTCTCAGATTATGAAAAGGCATCGTGTTTATGGCTGCAAGATGCCTGGGATTCCATCAGAGGAAGGTTCTTACATTCTTTTGTCATCTATGCTTCCCAGACCTCAAGAAGGAATTATAATTATTGTTATTACTATTATAAGGAGTAGTAGTAATTATTGGACATCAAAGTTACTAAATCTCTATAACACTAATTGTTCCACATTACATATTATAAGAAAAAAATGTATATTCATAGCCCTTGGCTGAACTGGGAGAACAGTGCTTCCCGGGTTCACCTGAGATTCCAAGGAGGATCAGAGAAAAGAGTCACAATTTCATGCCAACCGCACTGTAAGGGATAATAGCCAAATCCAGCAGGTTTCTTAGTATCACAGCTTCTGGTATTTCTCAAATGGATGAAGCATAAACAAGTCAGTAAATTAATCAGACAATGAAATTACTGGGAACTCAGAGGAATTTTAGTTCTTTTGCAAGGGACATGCTGGTGCAGTATCTCGCACATTTGACCACTGCTTAAAAGGGCAACTGTGAAGCTCTTGACCTGGACCTTCCCTTTCTGCCCCCAGAGCCTTGGTGCTAGTCCGTTGTTGTACTTGCCAAGCATTATCATGACAGGGAAGAAAAGCCCAACAATCCTTGTTCCACACACAGGTCTCTCAAAGGCCTTTCGCTCTACCTAACCACTGACAAAAGGCCAGGGTAGGACTTGTTGAGATCAGCAGTTCTCAGTGACCAACATTTACTTTGGAATGGGATAATAACATTTCACCAAAATGAAAGCTTCTTCTAGCAATGATAGATTTTTCCATGCCAGTTTAATATATTTGTATGACAGAAGTGAAAGCTTTTGTGCTCACCTAAATCAAAGTTATGAACTCTACAAGAAGAACAACAAAGCCAACATATCTGGGCCCGGGGGTCCTGCAGAGATCAATATTCCAACTAAGGACCATGCATGGAGAGGACCTAGACCCCCTGTTGAGAGGAAGCCCATTAGCTGCTCTGTTTTCAAATGGGTTCCCTAGTAAGGGGTACAGGGTCTGTCTCGGTGGCTGGCTCTTTGATCACCTTCACCTGGGTTGCAGCCTTGCCAGGCCACAGAGGAAGATAATGCAGCCAGCCTTGTTGAGACCTAATAAGTTAGGGTCAGATAGAAGGGGAGGAGGGCATCGCCTACCAGGGGACTAGGGAAAGGGCGTAGGGGGAGAAGAGGGAAGGTGGGTAGGACTGGGATGAGATGAGGGAGGAGGCTGCAGAGGGGATACAAAGTGAATAAATTGTGTTAAATAAATATATAAATAAAATTAAATTTAAAAAAATCAATGTTAGAAGAATATCAGTTGCTAATGTAAATTAAAAATACCAAAGCTAAACTCAAATATTATACCCAACTTCTTGAATAGGAAGACATATTTCCAAGCATATTCCATTATTTCTGGAACTGATCTCCAGAAAAAATATCAGGGCTGGGGTAGCATGTTGTACCTGCCTATAGGAATTATCAGTGATAGAGAAACAGAATTTTTCTCAAGGGGCTGGATTTAGCACCTGTAATTCTCAGGACCATATATCAGTGGATCAACATCAGGGAAAAAGAGACATTTCAGAAAGACTCAGCCCATAAGCTCATTATTAAAATCCAAGACAACAAAACAAAGCAAAAAGACACCTCAGAAGCTGAATTTCCTCATGTTACAAACAGGGATTTGCTCTCTTCACATGTAAGTTATGTATCTTTTAGGCTTTTAATTCAATATTTACCTTAAGTTAGTTAGAATGATATTTAAATATTTCAAAATGTCAATTAAATTTATGTAAATAAATAAAGAAACATAACTTCAATACATAGAAAATGTTTCAAATGATTATTTTAATGTACCAAATGTCTCCCTTAAGTAATCAATTATGTTGTAAGTCCCAGTGCAATTTACATCTTGATATACTTTTTGTCAGTCATTTGGTATTAAGGGAAAATATTTCCTTGCACACATATGACAAATTCAGAAGAGGAAGACCCTCAAGGATAAACTTCTTAGTCTTCTACTACCTTTAGAAAGAGCGGGGAGCCTCTGGGAGAAGCAGAGTTTCCTACACAGTGATGCTCTCTGCCATAGAAAACCCGTGATGTTTCCACAGCCATCCCTCAAACCCATACTAGACGGAAGAGAAAGGAATAGATGGATTCTATGACAGTTTCATGCCTTGTATTCCCCAAGGTTTTTACAAATAGCCTTATATGTATCACATTTTCATTATTTATTAGTTAGTTGAAGGACACAGGTTGTTTCCGTTTCCCACCTTTTATGAATGAAGAATCAATGAAAATGTCTGAGCAAATATATGTAGAGTTCGGGGTCTTATGTTTTAGATATATGATAAAGAGCGATGTACCTAGGTCATATGGTAGATTTATTTTTAGCTTTTGGAGAATCCTCCATATAATTTCCATAGTGGCTATAAAGTTTAGTTTAATTCAATAAATATAAAGACGAAATCATAAACACCCCAGTGTTCCACATGATACACAGTACTTCCTGTTCATAATAGAGTGTTGTGTGCTTTCTCTTGAACCACCTGAAACATAAAACTTTGACATAAGGTCTGATTCATTACATTTTCTCACTCTGTGTTTTACAATTCACACAAGCTAGAATTTGGGTCATTTTCATTTTCTGCCTTTCCTTATTTTCTTCAAACCAAATTATTCAGTTTCTTGTCATATCATTCTTGAAATAATGCCTAGTCCCATCACCTCTCTAATTGTTACAGTCGCTAAATTAATTGATGCTTTCATCATGTCTCCTATATTAAACTTTCTGCATTTCAATTTTTACTTTTCTCCTCCTGAAAAAGTAGAAAGAGCTAATTTGCTACATGCAAATTTTATCATGTCGCATCCATGATTAAAACCATTCAGTGCCTCCTCATTACTTCTAAAATCAAGTAAACGTCAGAACTGAAGAGCAATCTCAGCCTTTTATTATTTTCATCCTCCATATTGACATCCTTGAGAAATTATTTGACATAACTTAAAAATCCCAAGATTTCCAAGATCGTGATTATACATCTAGCTACTGATTATCTCATGTCTATTCTTCTCTCACCACTTATTAAAATCAAGTGTCTAATTCAGCAGGAAAGAGAGTGATTATGTATATAATCTCACCAGGCCATTTCTGGATTATCTCCTTAATTCCAACGTAAGAATGAAATATCATGTTCCTTCATTAACAGATGATTTTGTTAGGTAAATATAACTTTCTCTAAAACAAGTCTTGGAATGCCCTGAAATAAACAAGGTAGTTTGATTGATAATGACCTCAATAGGCTCATATGTTTTTTATGCTTAGTCCTCACTTGGTGGAAGTACTTGGAGAGGTTAAGGAGGTATGGTCTTGTAGAAGGATGTATGTCACTGGAAGATAAGGTTTTGAAGTTACAAAAGCCCATGTATTCCCCAGTCCATCCCCTTCTCTCTGTGTGTGTGTGTCTCTGCCTCCTGCTTGAAGATCAGACTAAGTTATTAGCAACTACTCTAGCATCATGCATTCTGCCTATTGCCATGTTCCCCATGATGATGGTCATGGACTCTAATTCACTGGAACCATGAGCCTCCATATTAAGTGCTTTCTGTTACTAAGCTGCCTTTATCGTGTCAATAGAAAAGTGAAGAGAGAAGTGGGTGCCAGAAAGTAGGTCATTACTATGAAAGGCCTGGCTATACTATTTTTTATAGAAATGATGAAGACATTGAGAACTTTGGGTTAGAAAAGCAGTTGATGCTGAAAGGAGGCTTAATGGCCTATTCTTGTAGGAACATGGAAAACTGTTCCATGCAGTGCTGGAAGAAATATGGACCAAGAATATCCCTCCCATGAGTTTTTCAGAGGAAAGTAATGTTATCAACTATGCTAGAAAACATTCTTTTGATAGTTTAGTAAGAAACATACTTGTCCTAAAATTTTCCTCACATTAAATTGGAGAGCTTTGGACTGATTTTGTTGAAAAAAAAATCCTCTTTTTGTCAAGACATCCTAATATTGACTCTGTTTTGTGGTTATTAGTGATAATTCCTACACAGATCTATAATGCAAAAAAAGTAAGCAGAAAAAAGAAATGAAAAATATACAGTGTAAGAAAGAAATAAAAGCCAGAAAATTTGTTTTGGATCCTGAAAGATATAAGAAGCAATAGAGTCAAGGAATTGCCCTTTGGATGATATTGTACCCATTACACCTGGTATGTAGTAAAAGAAAAGGCTTAAGCAGCAATTACAAATCAAATCTTATGCAAACATAATTCAAGAAGGTCTAGGTTCTAATCAAAGCAGTCAGTAGAACTTGGGACCAGAGCCCATTGGTTTCATCTTTAATGTCTTGAAGCACAAGGATAAGGAGGTTATGAAATCTCTACTTGTTTAAGGAAAGCTGCTTAAGCCAGGTGTCTGGCATGGAGTCACTGCATAGAGGCGGGGAGTGCACTGTGTGACACTATGAGAGTGAAGCCTGGATTATGTTGGAGAGGCAAAGATGTTGGAGATATCAGTGCCATGGAATATCTGCCAAGAATGGCTGCAAACAGACAATGGCTATAGCCCAAGAGAAAGAAGTATGCCGCTGTCAGCAAGTCTAGACTGGCAGTGCAATCTAAGCCCCTTGACCTCAGAGAGTATGCTGGATAGTTTAATGTCAACTTTACACAGGTCAAGCCAATTAAGAGAATAAAAGCTCAGTTAAAAAAAAGGCACCATAAAAGTAAACAGTGGCAAGCCTGTGGGGCATTTTCTTAATTGTTTTTTGATAGGTCACACCTCAGCCCATTGTGAGTGGTATAGTTCCTTTGCTAGTGGTCCTGGGTTCTATAAGAAAGCAGGTTCAGAAAGACTCAAACGGTATATACTCACTCATATAGACATATACTATAGGATAAACCTACTAAAATCTGTACACTTAAAGAAACTAATCAAGAGGGAGGACTCTGGCTAAAATGCTCAATCCCCATCCCGAAAGGCAAAGAGGACAGACATCAGAAGAAGAAAACAGGAAACAAGTTAGGAGCCTGCCACAGAGGGCCTCTGAAAGGCTCTGCCCTGCAGATTATCAAAGCAGATGTTGAGATTTATGGCCAAACTTTAGGCAGAATGCAGGGAATCTTATGAAAGAAGTGGGAAATAATAAGATCTGGAGAGGACATGAGCTCCACAAGGAGAGCAGCAGAACCAAAAAATCTGAGCACAGGGGTCTTTCCTGAGACTTATACTCCAACCAAGCACCATGCATGGAGATAACCCAGAACCCCTGCACAGATGTAGCCCATGGCAGTTCAGTGTCCAAATGGGTTCCATAGTAATGGAAATAAGGGCTGTCTCTGATATGAACTGTTTGGCCTGCTCTTTGATTACCTCCCCCTGAGGGCGAAGCAGCCTTACCAGGCCACAGAGGAAGACAATGCAGCCACTCCTGATGAGATCTGATAGACTAGGATCAGAGGAAGGGGAGGAGGACCTCCCCTATCAGTGGACCTGGGAAGGAGCATGTGTGGAGAAGGGGGAGGGAAGGTGGGATTGAAAGGGGAGTAGAGAGGAGTTTATGATACAATAAAGTGAATAAAGTGTAATTAATAAAATTTTTTTTAAAAATGCAAAAAAAAAAAAAAAAGAAAGAAAGAAAGCAGGTTCAACAATCCATGTGAAGTAAGCCAATAAACATTACCCCTCCTTGGCCTCTGAATCAGTTCCAGGAATCGGCCCTATTTGAGTTCCTATCACGACTTCTTTTGATGATGAGTAGTGATGTGAAAGGATAAGCCAGATATTTATTTTCCTGTACAAGTTGCTTTAGTCATGGTGTTTAATCTCAAAAATAGTAACCCTCATTAAGAAAGAGACAGAGCCAGGGAATTAGTTTGCCCTGATGGCTTTCTCTCTTACTTTGGTCCAGAATTTCCTCAGTTTTCCCATATTCCTCCCAACTATAATGGTAATGCATATGCTGTGACATTATATGTTGGAAGTGCATAATTTGTCTTTTGGCTTTACAGGAAGTAGAAAGTAGGATACTGTCTTGAGCTTCCAAAAAGACTCTGGAGTTTGGACTTTTAAACTGTGTTGATACTGTGAAAGATTATGAAGACTTTCAAAGTTGGCTGAAATGCAAGCATTATGATATATCTTACAGACATATGGAGGCCAGGAAGTAGGATGTAGAAGATTGAAAGATAACGGGATCATTGGCATATATATTTAGATACTTGGTCCTCAGTGTTTAGAAGTACTTAAGAAGTTTTAAGAGGTATGGCATTGTTGTATGACTAGTGTCACAGGCTTGGAAGTTTCAGAATCCCAGATCATTAGTTAACTTTCGCTCTCTTATTGTTTTTTTCTTGGTGGTCCTCCCATGGTACAGGTGTACCCAACATGCCAGAGTTTGCTGTAAAAACTGGAATGTTTTTTTCACTGAAAGCCTCTATTCGGCTCTCATTAGGGACTCCAGTCCTGCCAAATCTCAAAATATTTACACGACCTCTTTAATTCATACCTCTTACTACAGCTGAGACTATACACTTACCAACGGTCTATTCCAACTAGACTTCAGGGACTCCAGTCTACCACATAGTGCTAAGCCTCAGTTGTTCTCCATGACCTTTTCATGCCTCAAACCATTACAAACTCGATGACTCTTACACATTACCAAATTCAGCTGCCGGCACAAGCTAGATCCTTGGCAGCCTCTGTACTACATCCATTTCCTGACCCTGAGGAAATACTTCCTAGAATAGTCTGCCTCAAAGATGCTAATATTATATATCACAAGTGATTCTTTGGCCCAAGCTAGCCAGCATCGCTTGGCCTAGAAAAACAAAGGGTTTCCTGTAATCTGTTGTTAATCACAGCAAAAACTGACCAAATACCACAAATTATTAATTAAAAATATTACAAGCGGGCTTTTTAGAGTCTTTAAGAGACCTTCAGTTTTTCTTCCGGAACTTCATTTGCCAACCCTCCATTATCTGTACTGCTCTGTGCATAAGTTCCCAGAGCAGTACTTTAAGCTCTGAAAATCAATGGATTGTCCAGCCCAAAGTACCAAAACCCATTCACAATCTATGAATAAAAACAAAACAAAACAAACAAACAAATAACAACAACAACAAAAATGGTCAGGTCTGTCACAGCAATTCCCTATGACCTTTTACAAATTCTTGTCTTAGAGTTCTATCACTGCTATAAAACCTCCATGACCAAAAGCAACTAGGAGAGGAAAGGATTTATTTTATTTTGCAGCTTATAGCCCATGTTCTGGCTGCCATTTTATGGCAACTTGACACAAGCTATAGTCATCGGAGAGGAGGAAAGTTCAATTAAGAAAAGGCCTCCATAAGACCAGGCTGTATGCAAACATGTAGAATTAATCAAACTTTGATTAATTATTGATGTGAAGGCACTCAACCCATCGTTAGTGGGACCATCCCGAGGCTACTGGTTCTGGCTACTATTAGAAAGTAGACTGTGAAAGCAATGGAGAACAAGCCTCTACTCTACGATTATCTCTGTATCCATTCCTGCTTTAAATATCACAAAATATCACAGGTTCCTGCCTTGCTAGAGTTCCTGTCCTGACTTCCTTTAATGGTGAAATATGATAGGGAAGTGTAAGCCAAGTGATCCTTTTCTTTCCCAAGTTGTACTTGTCATACTGTTTCGTCACTGCAATAGTAACCCCAAGACATATTGGTCCCAGGATAGCAGAGGTACCTGAGATACCTGTTCTGAGATACCTGACCACGTTTGGGGGAGGATTGTGGAAGGACATTGGAATATTGGATTATAAAAGCCATTGAGGGTTAAGAGTTTAGTGAGCTATTTTGTAGGAGTTTTGAAGTTAGGACTGTTGAAAGCAGTGTAGATAATCGAAGCCTGACTTGTGACATTGTCAAGAGAAGCAAAGAATTTATAGGGCCTTTTGTGTGATGAATCTATGCTTTTCACAAACATTAGTGGTTGATCTGCTAAATACTGGATGGTTTCACAGGTTCAATGCACCAGCTAGGACTCAGCTGCAGCGCAAACACCCAGAACCAGGTAGAACATAAGAGCATCCCCTGGAAGGAATCTGCCTAAGAGACAGAGTGGCAACAAAAAGAAGGGTGGTTTCAGGAAGCCAGTGAACTTGGCTAACAGAACACATGGCTAGCAAAGACTGCAGACACCAAGTCAGAGGCTTGGCTTGACCTGGCTAGCAATGGCCTAATCCAGTTTGGCACTTCGGCCAGGGGAAACCATTCCAATCTTAGGCCAGAGTAAGGAGGAAGGCCAAAAGGTCTCTCCCTATGAGCAGAGACAGATTAGAGATCGGCCAAGCAGAGCACAACATGAGAAGTAGGAGCCAAAGAAACACAGAAAAAATCCAAATTTCTAATCCAGTCAAATTTCTAATCCAGTAACAATTGCTAATAATTAATTAAATTAATAAACAAACTGAACACAAAGTAAAAATACAGAGTTTGAATAACAAAATAAGTCTCCATAAAGATAATTGGAGAGATTAAAAATAAATAAATATTTTCCATGTTAAAAAATGAAAAATCAGAGGCAGGGCAAGATGTCAGCACCGGGAGGACTCTCATTCTGAGGAGCAGCACAGCAGGATTGGCACAGTGACCAGCAATCAGAACTCTCGGCCATAAAACACAAGTGATTGTGTTTCACAGGTGAGAGGATACCCCATGGTGGGGGATTCAATCAGCTTTAACTCACCTGGCTAAACCGGTTCCGCCAGGCGCTTGGTCGCCAGCCCAGAGCTACACACCAGCTTGATCTGGTCACTGTCCCAGACTGAACTGTGGGCCCACAACAGAATAGACTGGATTTCTCAGTCAAGAGATAACCCCACGGAGCAGGAAACGATTGGGACCAACCTCAGGTTACACAGACATCCCCTGGAAAAAACTCGGGTTCCGTGGGCGCCCCAAGAGCCAGCCAGGAGCCAGAGACTGGACCTAGGCGCATGCACGGAGCCCTGCCTGTGCCCCTGATTCGCCGCCTCAGATAGAACTGTGGGCACCAGGGCACCAGGCACCAGAGACTGCATTTCACTGGCAGGTGCAAACCCACAGGAGGGAAATGGCTGGTCTGATCTCAGAGCACTCAGCCGACAACCACACCCCGAAAAGGACTAGGGAAAATTACCCAGTTTAGGCAGCAGCCAAGGCTCCAAATGGCCATAAAGGCAGAGCCACAAGCAGGCATCTGTGCCTGTGGATTCTACTCGCCACCCCAGACAGAACAGTGGTCCCCAAAGCAAAGACTGGGTGTCTCTGGCAGGAGGAAACCCCCAGCGGAGGGGATCATCAGCTCAAAGGCTTAGGACACCAAGCACCAAAACACTTCCTGGGTTCACGCAGACCTAGGCTCTAATGCAGGCAGGAGCACTGTGCTCAGCCGCCATTATTAAGTTTCCCTAGGGCACTGGGACACACAGCTGCATCCTCAGACCTACAAAAGCCAGAGAGCCATTACAGCAGCTCTCAGATACTGTGCCAAGGATCAACCAGTTATCCCTAGCTAGACTGTCAAAACTGTGGGAATCCCTGGTCCTTCAAGAGGGCTGCACCCACAGCATCTGGACCAGAGCAGTGCCTGCAGCTGCCATCCCAGACAGGGACACACAGCTTCTGGTCCAGAGTGAGGCACCCAGCCTCCAGACCAGAGCAGCACCCTCAGGCACCAACTCAACCTAGGTGCACATTCTCCAGGTCCAGAGCGGAGCACTCAGCCTCTGGCCCAGAGACTTGCTCAGTGCACCTCTCACTTTTCCGGACAGAACTGTGTGCCCCAAGATAACAGACTGAATTTCCCTGTTGGGAGAAAAACCCTCAGCTAGGGAATCAGCAGGTTCTTCAAGAGGACTGTAACTGGAAATGTAGTGAGCAGCAGCTCACTAAATTTATAATGAGAAACCCAGCAGTGGGGCAGCTGTCTTGAGAACTTCTATGGGTAAAAGGAGATCCCCCCTCCTGCCTAACATAGACCACAGCTACTACTCAGGGCTATAAACCTGAGGTGAGCAGTGGTAACTCCTGAGAAACACTGGCCATACAGTGACCATAACCAAAAAGCAGAGAAGGACTCCTTCAGGAAAAAGCATCTTCCGGCCAAGGGGATACTCTCTACCTCAGGACTCCAGGAAGCACAGAAACTAACAGCCAACACCTAAATCAGCCCAATGGGTAGAGGTCAGCGTAAAAGCTCAACCAACAAAAGAGAGAGCAATATGGCATCTCCAGAACCCAGCCATCCAGAGGCAAACAGCCCTGGACAATGCAGCATAATAGAAAATCAAGAAGATGACCTAATATCTATGCTGATGAAGAGGATAATAAAGGAAACAAATAAAATATGTAAAGAATTAGAGGAAGATAAAACCAAACAGATCATGGCTATCCGTAAAGAAATGGAGAAAGATAAAGACAAGCAGATTAGGGCCATCAGTGAAGAAATACGGGAAGATGCAGCCAAACAGGTTGTGGCCTTCAGAGAAGAAATAATTAAATCACTGAAAGAAATAAAAGAGACAGAGTTGAAGGAACTAAAAGAAAAAGAGGAAAATACAAGCAGACAGGTGAAGGAAGTAAACAAAACAACTCAAGACCTGAAGATAGAACTAGAAAAATTAAAGAAAACACAAATGGAGGAAATAATGGAGAGGAAGAATTTAGGGAAGAAAACAGGAACTACAGAGGTAAGCATAACCAACAGAATACAAGAAATGGAAGGGGTAGAAGATGTAGAATGATCAGGTGTAGAAGATACAATGGAAGAAATCGATGTATCTGTCAAAGAACATGTTAAATCCAAAAAATTCCTGACACAGACCGTCCAAGAAATCCAAGACAATATGAAAAGACAAAACCTAAGAATAATAGGTATAGAGGAAAAAGAAGACTCCCTTCTCCAAGGCCCAGAAAATATTTTCAACAAAATCATTGAAGAAAATTTCCCCAAGTTAAAGGAGAAGCCAATAAGGATACATGAGGCCTACAGAACACCTAACAAATTTGACCAGAAAAGAAAATCTTCCTGACACATAATAATCAAAACAGTAAGTATACAGAACAAAGAAAAAATACTAAAAGCTGCAAGGGAAAAAGGCCAAGTA
Organism: Psammomys obesus; assembly: GCF_907164565.1. NCBI lineage: Eukaryota > Metazoa > Chordata > Mammalia > Rodentia > Muridae > Psammomys > Psammomys obesus. The sequence goes on along the minus strand of NW_026585797.1, from coordinate 4,135,368 downwards.
ACATAAAATGGCAAACCCATTAGAATCATACCTGACTTTTCAACAGAAACTATGAAAGCCAGAAGGGCCTGGACAGATATCATGCAGACCCTAAGAGAACACAGATGTCAGCCCAGGCTACTATACCCTGCAAAACTCTCAGTCCTCATAGACGGAGAAAACAAGATATTCAATGACAAAAACAAATTTCAACAATACCTACACACAAATCCAGCATTACAGAAGACACTGGAAGGGAAAGTACAACCCAAGAAAATTAACTTCTGTCAAGAAAACACAGGAAATAATTAACCTTCCTACACTAAAACAAAAAGCAACCAAGCACACAACCTTCTGAACACAGCCAACATCAAAATCAAAGGATCTAACAGCCACTGGTCATTAATAACTCTCAACATCAATGGACTCAACTGTCCAGTAAAAAGACACAGATTAACAGAATAAATATGTAAACAAAACCCAGTAATCTGTTGCATACAAGAAACACACCTAAGGCACAAAGATAGACATTACCTGAGGGTAAAGGGTTGGAAAACAACTTTCCAAGTAAATGGACCCAAGAAACAAGCAGGAGTAGCCATTCTAATATCTGATAAAATAGACTTTCAACCAAAATTAATAAGAAGAGATGGGGAAGATCACTTCATACTCATCAAGGAAAAATTCCACCAGGAAGACATCACAATCCTGAACATCTATGCCCAAATATAAGAGCACCCACATTTGTGAAAGAAACATTGATAAAATTTAAACCACATATAGATCCTGACACATTAATAGTGGGAGACTTCAACACCCCACGCTCAACAAAGGACAGGTCAACAAAACAGAAATTAAACAAAGAAACAATATCTCTGACAGAGGTCATGAATCAAATGGACCTCACAGACATTTACAGAACTTTACACCCAAACAAAAAAGAATTTACCTTCTTCTCAGCACCTCATGGAACCTTCTCCAAAATAGACCATATAGTTGGTCACAAAGCAAGCCTCAACAGATACAAGAAGACTGAAATAATCCCTTGTATCCTGTCTGATCACCATGGAATAAAGCTGGACTTCAACAACAACAGAAATAGCAAAAAGCCTACACACACATGGAAACTGAACAACTTGTTACTAAATGATAGCTGGGTCAGGGAAGAAATAAAGAAAGAATTTAAAGTCTTCCTAGAACTCAATGAAAATGAAGACACAACATACCCAAACTTGTGAGACATAATGAAAGCAGTGCTAAGATGAAAGTTTATAGCACTAAGTGCCTTCAGGAAGAAATTTGAGACAGCTCATTCAAGCAACTTAATGGCCCACTTAAAAAACCTAGAAAAAGAAGAAGCAGACACACCAAAAAGGAGTAGACAGCTGGAAATAATCAAACTCAGGGCTGAAATCAATCAATTGGGAACAAATAAAACAATTCAAAGAATCAATGAAACCAAGAGCTGGTTCTTTGAGTGAATAAAAAAGATCGACAAACCCTTAGCCAAGCTAACTAAAAGGCAGAGAGACACCACCCAAATCAACAAAATCAGAAATGAAAAGGGGGACATAACTACAGACACTGAGGAAATCCAAACAATCATGAGGACTTACTTCAAAAGTCTATACTCAACAAAATTTGAAAATCTAAATGAAATGGACAATTTTCTTGATCGATTTAACTTACCAAAGCTGAATCAGGACCAGGTAAATCAATTAAATAGTCCTATATCCCCCAAAGAAATAGAAGCAGTCATCAAAAGTCTCCCATCCAAAAAAAAGCCCAGGATCAGATGGCTTCAGCGCAGAATTCTACCAGACCTTCAAAGAAGAGCTAACTCCAATTCTCTTCAAACTATTCCACAAAATAGAAACAGAAGGAATATTACCAAAGTCATTCTATGAAGCCACATTCACCTTGTTACCTAAACCTCACAAAGACTCAACAAAGAAAGAGAATTTCAGGCCAATCTCCCTTATGAACATTGATGCAAAAATACTTAACAAAATACTTGCAAACCGAATCCAAGAACACATCAAAGATATTATCCACTATGACCAAGTAGGCTTCATCCCAGGTATGCAGGGGTGGTTCAATATACGGAAATCCATCAATGTGATCCACCATATGAACAAACTAAAAGAAAAAACCACATAATAATCTCCCTAGATGCTGAAAAAGCATTTGACAAAATCCAACATCCATTCATATTTAAAGTATTGGAGAGATCTGGGATACAAGGCACATATCTAAACATAGTAAAGGCTATATACAGCAAGCCTATAGGCAAATCAAACTGAACGGAGAGAAACTTAAAGCAATACCACTGAAATCAGGGAAAAGACAAGGATGCCCAGTCTCTCCATATCTCTTCAACATACTTCTGGAAGTCTTTGCTAAAGCAATAAGAGAGTTGAAGGAGATCAAGGGGATACAAATTGGAAAGGAAGAAGTCAAATTATCACAATTTGCAGATGATATGATAGTATACCTGAGTGACCCCAAAAACTCTACCAGGGAACTCCTACAGCTGATAAACACCTTCAGCAAAGTCGCCGGATACAAAATTAACTCAAAAAAATCAGTAGCCCTCCTGTATACAAAAGACAAAAGGGCTGAGAAGGAAGTTAGTGAAACAACACCCTTCACAATAGCCATAAATGCCATAAAGTACCTTGGTGTAACCCTAACCAAGCAAGTCAAAGACTTGAATGAAAAAAATTCCAAGTCTCTGAAGAAAGAATTAGAGGAAGATATGAGAAGATGGAAAGATCTCCCATGCTCATGGATTGGTAGGATTAACATAGTAAAAATGGCCATCTTACCAAAAGCAATCTACAGATGCAATTCCCATCAAATTGCCAACACAATTCTTTATAGACCTGGAAAAAAAAATTCTCAACTTCGTATGGAATAACAAGAAACTGAGAATTTCTAAAACAATCCTCTACAATAAAAGATCTTCTGGAGGTATCTCCATCCCTGATCTCAAGCTGTACTATAGAGCAACAGTTATAAAAACTGCATGGTACTGGCATAGAAACAGAGTGGTGGATCAATGGAACCGAACAGAAAACCCAGAAATAAACTCACACACTTACGGACACCTGATTTTTGACAAAGATGCCAAACCATACAATGGAAAAAAGATAGCATCTTCAACAAATGGTGCTGGTCCAACTGGATGTCTACATGGAGAAAAATGAAAATAGATCCATACTTATCACCCTGCACAAAACTGAAGTCCAAGTGGATGAAAGACCTCAACATAAAACCAGACACTTTAAATCGGCTAGAAAAAAAAGTGGGGAATACCCTAGAACTCATTGGTACAGGAGAAAACTTCCTGAACAGAACACCAACAGCACAGGCTCTAAGAGCAACAATCAATAAATGGGACCTCATGAAATTGAAAAGCTTCTGTAAAGCAAAGGACACTGTCATCAAAACAAAACGACTGCCTACAGATTAGGAAAGAATCATCACCAACCCTTTATCTGACAGAGGACTCATATCCAATATAAAGAACTAAACAAGCTGAAAAACCACAAACCAAGTAATCCACTTAAAAATGGGCAGCAGAGCTAAAGAGAGAATTCTCTGTAGAATAATATCGAATGGCAGAGAAGCACTTAAAGAAATGCTCAACCCCATTAGCCATTAGGGAAATGCAAATCAAAACAACCCTGAGATTTCACCTTACACACATCAGAATGGCCAAGATGAAAAACTCAAGTGACAACACATGCTGGAGAGGTTGTGGAGAAAGGGGAACCCTTCTCCACTGCTGGTGGGAATGTAAACTTGTACAACCACTCTGGAAAGCAACTTGGCACTTTCTCAGACAACTAGGAATAGCGCTTCCTCAAGATCCAGCCATACCACTCCTAGGCATAAACCGAAAAGAGGTTCAAGCACACAAAAAGGACATTTGCTCAACCATGTTTGTAGCAGCTTCATTTGTAATAGCCAGAAGCTGGAAATAACCCAGATGCCCCTCAACTGAAGAATGGATGCATAGATTGTGGTACATCTATACAATGGAGTATTACTCAGCAATGAAAAATAAGGAAATCATGAAATTTGCAGGTAAATGTTGGGACCTGGAAAGGATCATCCTGAGTGAGTTGTCCCAGAAGCAAAAAGACACACATGGTATGTACTCACTAATATAAACATACAACATAGAATAAACCCACTAAAATCTGTACATCTAAACAAATTAAGCAAAAGAGAGGACCATAAGTAAAATGTTCAATCCCCATCCTGAAAGGCAAAGAGGATGGACATCAGAAGAAAAAGAAAATAGGAAACAACCTCGGAACCTGCTACAGAGGGCCTCTGAAAGGCAGAAGAATACAGGAAACAACCTTGAAACCTGCCACAGAGGGCATCTGAAAGCCTTTGCAGTATAGACTATCAAAGCAGATGCTGAGCCTGATGGCCAACTGATGGGCAGAGTGAATGGAATTTTATGTAAGAAGTGGGAAATAGTAAGAGCTGGAGGATACGGGAACTCCACAAGCAGAGCAACAGAACAAGAAAATTTGAACACAGGGAATTCCCAGAGACTCATACTCCAACCAAGGACTATTCATGGAGATAACCTAGAACCCTTTCACAGATGTAGCCCATGGCAGTTCAGTGTCCAAGTGGGTTTCATAGTACTGGGAAGAGGGACTGCCTCTGACATAATCTGATTGGCCTGCTCTTTGATCACCTCCCCCTGAGGGGGGAGCACCCTTACCACGCCAGGGTAGAGGACAATGCAGCCAATTTTGATGAGAACTGATAGACTAAGATCAGAAAGGAGAGGAGAACCTCTCCTATCAGTGGACTTGGGGAGTGGCATGCAAGCAGAAAGGGGAGGGAGGGTGGGATCGGTAGGGGAGGAGTGAGGGGCTTATGGGGGGGATACAAAATGAATAAAGTGTAATTAATAAAATATTTTAAAAAATGCAATCACAAAATTTTCACCATAAAAAAAAAAGAATGTGGAAGGTAGCAAAACTAACTCCATCTTGAATTGTAAGTACAGTGAAACCTGCTGAAGTGGTGTGAACTTTTATAACCTTTTGTTTCTGTTCTACGGTAGACCAGGATATATTGCTGACATGGTTATTGGGGAAACAAACAATACAGTTGCATGCTAGGGCACTGGTGCAAGGGATCTGGATTTTGCATGACCTCCTCATGATGGGGAAGTTAGCTTTGCTGTATATGTGCTTTGGATGTATAAAAGAAAACCAGGACAAAATAGAGCGGCTACTGTCCTTACTGAAAAAAAAAGGAAAATCCTGTAGAGGAGAACATTTAAACCCCGTATAAGTGTGTTTTGACTGTCAACATACAAATAATAACATGTTCAATAGTAAGCATAATTCCATATATCCTTTTTTAAGAAAGATCAAACTTAAAAAGACTTGAAGAAGGAGGAGACTGAGAAATGGATTGCTGGATAGGTGACCATAGAACAGAGATCAGAAAAAATAGTTGCAGATGAGAAATGTCCATGAGCACTTGAGGAATTAGAAAGGCAACTTATAAAGATGCACTACGTTGGATTTAAAATACAGATTGTACTTACTGAGAGTACCCTACAACAATGTCATACAGTAAATTATGGGTTTAATTTTGTAGAATTTGAAAAATTAAAATATATATACTCAGGTAGATTCATCATACTATTGATGGGTATGCAGAATTCAAATAGGTTTATGCCTTGGATTCTGAAATGGATAACTCAGAAATTTCACCTTCATTGGAAACAGTAACTCTCTTAGAGGTGCAGCTTGGAGCTGATGTTGTTTCAGCATACTTATCCAATGCAATGGTTTTGGGGGACATTATGGCATAAAACCTATTACAGATGTATCTTGCAGTCCGATAGGACAAGCAACTATAAAAAGATCTAACAATAATTTAAAGAATATGCTCATAGAACAGAATAGTGGAAAAAATTATCTCAGGGATAAATTCAATGAGACAAGTAGCCCAACTGTTAAAAAATTCTGGATTTTAGGAAGGACTCCTGAATTAGATCAGCATATAAAGGTCCTAATTCCTAAACAGAAGAAAGGAGGTATATTGTAATTTTTATGTTCACAAAGGAGAAAAAAAGGCTGTGCCTTCCATCTAAAATGATAAAAATCAGATTTGACAGAGGAACACCCTCTGTAGATCTTGGCCACACACAGGAAGAAACAAAGGAAGACCAAAGCAGGTAATGTTCATGCTGGTCCCTCTATGGGAACAACTCTAAGACTGCCTGAGACATTTATGGCTGAGACATAAATGTCTGTCAATAACCAATAAATGTGTTGGCTACAAAATCTCAGGACTTATCATGCCATTTGTTTAAATGGCATTTATAAAATTGGTATTACAAGTTGGTTTAAAATCCAGACTGGCTAAAAGAAAGACAGGTCTTTCACCTACCTGTTCGTACGAAGAAACATAATGGTGCCCTAATAAAATAAATAAAATATAAAAATAAAAACACTTCTCTTTTCTGGAAAAATGGATGTTGTTCAGCTGGGGCTAAAGAATCAGCTGTGATCAAAAAGAATCCAGCATCCCTGTAATGAAGTGTACTGACAAGATTTTCGTTCAGGTCAACACACAAAAGGTGCATTCCAGAGGCAGAGAAGTCTGTACCTGCTGCTAGCAATCAAACTTGTTATCATAAAAATGCCTAGGTAGTATTGTTTTTGAAGATATAAATAGGTAATGGAAAGCAGCTGTGGCTTAGCACTGTGTGACAACGTTAGAATTCCTGAAGAGTCCAAGAGAGGCTATTTGTGAAGGTGCATTCCAGTTACAGCAAAAGATTACAGCACTTGGGAGATCCTATTACTGAGAGTCAACCAGTAAGGACAACAAGAGAAACCTAGAAGACCTGTGCTGATAGAGCCAAGAGAAGAGGCCCAAGCCCTTTGGAGGAACCCAGAAAGTAATGAGTGAATCCCTGACATTGGATATTGAGTTATTTTTACTTCTTGAATTTGTTTTTGCTTTGTTCAAACTGTGACTGTGCTAGGTTCTTCCCATTTAAAGTAAGAAAGTACTTAATTTATTTTTTTTTAATTCAACAGGAGCCAATTTTTGAGAGACTTTAAACTAAAGACAGAGATTTTAAAGTTTAATATAGAATTTGGATTTTAAAGAGAATGAATATGTACTGTTTTATTTAACTTTATTTCATTTATTTTACCTTGCAATTTGTTTCTTTCATTGAAAATAGCTTCTTTTCTATTTCAGGATAATCATACAATATCTTGATTCCAGAATCCCCTCCCTCTACTCCTCTCACTTTCTCCCCACCTCCCCTCCCATTCAGATCCACTCCTTTTCTGTCTCTCATTATAAAAGAACAAGCTTCTAAGAGATAAAAATCAAAGAGAAAATAAAATATAATAATATAAAGCAAAGCCATAACATTGGTGCTGGACAAAGCAAACCAACAGACGGTAAGGAGCCCAAAGGGCATGTTCAAGAATCAAAGACACATTCATTCTTGCACTTAGGAGTCCCATAAAATGATTAAGCTGAAAGCTATAATATCTATGCAAAATATCTAGTGAAGACTCACTTAGGCCCTGAATGAACCTTAGTTGAATAACAGGGTCTTGTTTATCGCCTCTGGCTTTTACACAGAATAGATACATTGAAAAGACAACTTTTTGAGTGTTTATATTTGAACGAATATAGAACTTTAATTTTTTTCTTCTCTCATACATTACAGCTCAACCCCAGTTTCCTCTCCCTTCCCACAAAGTTCCTTCTCCCCATATCCACTCCTCCTCTGTTTTCCTTCAAAAAGAGCAGACTTCCCAGGGATATCAACCAAACAAGCATAATAAGACTAGGTACAAACTCTCACATGAAGGCTAGAACAAGCCACCCGGTATAAACAATGGGGAGTGGTAAAGTCAGTCAAAAGATTCAGGGACACATCTCATTCTTACTGTTAGGAGTTCAGTAAGAACACACCCAAAACATGTTTGTGAAAGTCCTCATCTAGACCCATATAGGCTCCTCCATGTTTTGTGGCTTCAGTCTCTGTGAACCTCCAGGAGCCCTGCTGAGTTGATTCAGCTGTCTGTGTTTTCATGGTACCTCTGAAGACTCAATGATCCTTCCTCCCTATCTTCTATAGGATTCCCCACGCTCTGCCTAACCTTTGCCTGTGGGTCTCTGCATGTGGTCCCATCAATTACCTGAGGAAGCCTCTCTCATGACAATTAAACACTTACCTCTGGGTACAGAAGTACATCATTAGGATTCGTTTCTCTGACCCATTTTTATTTTTCTTTTTGCCAGTCATGTTTGGTTCTATTCTAGGTTTCAAGGCTATCCTGTCATCCAGGCAGTGACAGGCATCGCTCCCTCTCATGGTATGGGTTTCAATTTGGACCAGTCATTGGTAGGCCATTTCCACAAGTTCTCTGTCACCATTTCCTCAGCACATCTTTCAGGCAGGACATATTGTAGGTCAAAGGTGTTGCGGCTGGTTTGATGTTCTATTCCCCCCACCAGAAGCCTTGACTGGTTACAGAAGATGGCTGGTTCAGGCTCCATTCCTCCTATTACTTGGAGTCTTTACTAGGGTCACTGTCGTAGACTCCAGGGAGTTTCCACTGCACTAGGTTTTCACATTGTTCCCCAAATTCTGTCCGATTCAAGTTGTCTCTCCCAGAGCTCTCTTTTTCAGCTCCCCCTTGCCTAATCACCCCTGTTTATCATGACCTGCTTTCAGTCTACCTGTAAAATTTATAATTTCCCAAGCCCAGGGAGATCTGTGTGCCACTCCCCATGGCTTTGCCTTTTTGCTTAGCCACTCTGGGTCTGTGGATTGTATCATGATTTTACTTTACCTAACAGGTAAGATACACTTTTAAATGAGTACATACCATATTTGATTCTGGGTTATCTCATTCAGGATGACTTTGTTGTTGTTGTTCCATCTATTTACCTGTAATTTTCATGATGGCATCATTTTTAATTAGATGAACACAACATTTTGTAAATGAACCATATTTTCTTTATACAGTTTTTGTTGTTGTTGAGAGACATCAAAGTTGTTTCCAGTTTCTGGGTATTATGCACAAACTGCTATGAACATGTGTTCTTCTGGTAGGATGGAGTATCATTTGTTATGTAAGCAAGAGTGATATAACTGCATCTTAATGAAAATGATTCTCAATTTTCTGAGGAACCACCACACTGAATTTCAAAATGTCTCTACAAGCTTGCATAAACACCTACAATGATCCTCACCCACCTGAGCTGTCATTTGTGTTTTTGATATTTACCTATCCAGACAGGTGGAATCTCAAGGTAGTTTTGACTTGCATTTTCTAGGTGGCTAAGAATGTTGAGCATTCCTTTAAAAAGTTTCTCAGCCATTTGAGATTAGACTTTGCTGTTTAGAGTTGTACTATATTTTTAATTAGATTATTTGGTATGTTGCTATCTAATTTCTTAAGTTTCTTTATATATTTTGGATATGTCAGATAATTGGAAAATATTTTCCAGTTCTTTAGACTATTATGTCCTATTCATTTTGTCCTTTGTCTTATAGAAGATTTTCAGTTGCCTGACGTCCCATATATTAATTGCTGATCGTATTGACTACACTATCAGTGTTCTATTTAGGAAGTTGTTTCCTATGTCTAATGCATTAAAGGCTATTTCCCAAATTCTTCTCTATCAGGTTCAGTGTTTCTGGTTTTATGTTGAGGTCTTTTTTCCACTGGACTAGAATTTGATGCAAGGTGATAGATAGGGATCTCCTTGTTTTCTTCTACATACAGGCATCTAGTTAGACCAACAAGGAATTGTTTTTTAATGCTATCTTTTCTTCCTTTTTTGGCTTCTTTATCAAAATTTGGATCTGCACAGATGTATGGATTTATATATGGGTACTTTTATTTCCATTGATTAAACTGTCTGTTCCCATGTGAACACCATCCAGTTTTTATTACTATACTAGGTATGGTAATAGTTCTGGATATTCTTTTATTGTACATGATTGTTTTAGCTATCCTGGGTTTTTTTGTTTTCCCAAATAAAGTTGAGTAGTGTCTTCCAAGGTCTATAAAGAATTGTATTTACATTTTGATGGTGATTGAGTGAAATCTGTACCTTGCTTTTGGTAAGATGGACACTTTTACTACATGGATTGTACAGATCCATGAACATGGGATCTTTTCATCTACTCATATCTTCAATTTTATTCTTCAAACACTTGAAGTTTTTGTCAAAATGTCTTTCATTTGCTTCAATAGAGTTATACCACAATATTTATATTATTTCTGACTATTGTGAAGGATGTGGTTTCTCTGATTTCTTTCTTTTTTTAATTAATTTCAATTTATTCACTTTGTATACCCTCTGTAGCCCCTTGCCTTGTCTCCTCCCAGTCTCATCCATACTCCCTCTTCTCCTATGCCCCTTCCCTAGTCTCCTAATAGGAGAAGATCTCCTCATATTCTATCTGACCCCAACCTATCAGGTCTCATCAGGGCTGGTGGCATCATCTTCCTTTGTGGTCTGGCAAGGCTGCATGCCCCAGAAGGAGGTGATCAAAGAGCCAGCCACTGAGTTTGAAAGAATAAAGCCCTAGCATAATGCTGGCAACACTATTTTACAAGACTGGAGCAGTGCAGGGTCAGAGGCAAGGCGGGACAGATGCCCAACAGCAGGATATCTGCGGTTGGGCGCCTGAAACACTCTGGATAAGAACCGGGTACGTGACTCCACCCACATCTGCCTTCCCGCCTTCCCTGTTCCGGGTACGTGACTTAACAATGGCTTTGTTCAAACCGCCCAATCAGATCCCTGTAACTATGCTTCTTGCTTCTGTAATCGCGCTTCTTGCTCCCGAGCCCTATAAAAACCCGTCACCCCAACCGAGGTGCGCACAAGTCTTCCGAAAGGCTTTGTCGCCCCGGGTACCCGTGTATCGAAATAAACCTCTTGCGGCTTGCATCCGAAGGCTGGTTTCGCTGTTCCTTGGGAAGTGGGGTCTCCCCGTCTAAAGAGGCTCAACGGGAGTCTTTCAAGTTCATGTCAGAGACAATCCCTGCACCCCTTACTAGGGAACTCACTTGAACACTGAGCTGCCATGGGCTACATCTGTGCAGGGGTTCTAGGTTATCCCTATGAAAAGTATTTAATTGGAGTATCAGTCTCCACAGGCCCTTCTTAGCCCAATTGTCATTTGTATGTAGGAAGGTTATTTCTTTTTTCTTTTCTTTTTTTTTTATGAATAGCATTTTCATTTTAATTGGGAACAGCTTATATAAACATGGACATGTGCTATTACATGAACAGGTACAAATTAGATAGTGCCAACAGTTGTCTAAAAATGCTATTGATTTCAATGAAGGAGTGGTTATTAAAAACATTCTATTTTTTAATAAAATTACTCAGTTATCTCTTAGAATGCATGTGTTCAAATGAGAAGCTTAAAATACATCTTTTAGGAATAATAGATATTTCTGAGATCAATAGGAGACTCACGCTTTATATCATGCACACATACAAACACACACACACCTGAATGTGTAATAAAAGAATGCTGGCTATACTGTTTGAAAATTATCCCTTGAGATGCAAAGTTTAGCTAAGTTTAAAGAACATTTCATATTACTATCTTAAGAAACGTAGAAGAAAATTATGTATAAATATTGATAAGCCCATAGAACATACTTGGTAAGAACTTTGCATTGTAATAATTACTGAATTGCAATGATATTCAGTACTGGAAAGGCTTACCAAATAATATTTTTATGGAACCCTCTAACATTTGATATTACTAATTTATTTTCCTACTGTTACCTAAAAGTATCTTTCATTTACAAATATTAGTGCAATTTCTAAGAATGTATTCAGCAGTCTATGCAACTACATTTCTCACTCCAGTGTTCATGTGTTAATCTTTTTGTTTTGTGCTGTTCTTTTTTTTTAAATTTTTTTATTTTTTATTAATTACACTTTATTCATTTTGTATCCCCCCATAAGCCCCTCCCTCATCCCCTCCTGATCCCACCCTCCCTCCCCTTTCTGCATGCATGCCCCTTCCCAAGTCCACTGATAGGGGAGGTTCTCCTCTCCTTTCTGATCTTAGTCTATCAGTTCTCATCAAAAGTGGCTGCTTTGTCCTCTTCTGTGGCCTGGTAAGGCTGCTCCCCCCTCAGGGGGAAGTGATCAAAGAGCAGGCTAATCAGATTATGTCAGAGGCAGTCCCTCTTCCCATTACTATCTAACCCACTTGGACACTGAACTGTCGCAGGGGTTCTAGGTTATTTCCATGAATAGTCCTTGGTTGGAGTATGAGTCTCTGGGAAGTTCCTTGTGTTCAAATTTTCTTGTTCTGAGTATAACTTGTATTCAGCCACTTCACTGAAGGTATTTTTCAGCTGTTGGAGTTCTCTGGTGGAATTCTGAGGGCTGCCAATGTCTATTAACATACTATTTGCAAATAATGATCTTTTGACTTCTTTCTTTGTTTCTAATTCATATCCTTTTGATACCCTTCACTTGTCTTATTGCTTCTCCTAGACCTTAAAGTATGATATTGAATAAATATAAATAGAGTAGACAGCTTGTTTTATTTCTGAATTTAGTGGGGTTGTTTTGAGTTTCTCTGCATTTAATTTGAAGTTTGCTATAGGCTTGCTGTAAATTGCTTTTATTATGTTTACGCATGTCTGTTTTATCACTAACTTCCCCAAGGCTTTTATGATGAAGGGGTGTTGGATTGGCAAAGGCATTTTCAGCATCTAATAAGATAATCATGCCATTCTTTGCTTTCAGTTTGTTTATATAGTGGATTAAATTTACTAAATTTTATATGTAAAAGCACTCCTGCATCTCTGGAATGAAGCCTACTTGATCATGGTGGATGATCTTTTTGGTATGTTCTTGGATTTTGTTTGCAAGTAGTTTTATTATTTTTGTATTTATGTTCATGAAGAAAATTGGCCTGTAATTCACTTTCTTAGTTGAATTTTTGTGAGGTTTGTATGATAGCATGACTGTAACCTAAATATAATGAATTTTTCAATGTTCCTTCTGTTTCTACTTTGTGGAATAGCTTGAGTGTTGGTATTTGCTCTTCTTTGAAAGTCTGGTAGAATTCTGTTGTAAACCACCGGGCCCTGGCCTCTTTATTTTTTTATTTTTGACTAGGAGATATTTAATAACTCTTTCTATTTCATTAAGGGTTATAGGTCTATTTAATTTTTTATATCTGAGATCTCAGTAATCTCTTTATGAAAGCACTTAATACTACTATCTTTCCTCTTAGCACTGCCCTCAATGTGTCCCATAAATTTGGGTATATTACACATTAGTTTTCATTGAATTCTAGGAGGGCTTTAATTTCTTTCTTTATTTTTGCCTTGACCAAACAGTAAATTAGTAGAGAGTTGTTCAGTTTCCATAAGTTTATAGGCTTTTTTGGATCATTTCTGTCACTGAAATTCAGCTTTAATCCATGGTGGTCTGATAAAATGGAGGTGTTTATTTCAATTTTCTTGTTCTTACTGGACTTCTATGTGTCTGTATATGTGGTCAATTTTGGTGAAAGTTTCATTATGTGCTAAGAAGAAGGTATGTTCTTTCATGTTTGTGAATAGAAATCTGTTAGGTCCTTGCATTTCATAATTGTTATTTGCTCCATTATTCCTTCATTTAGTTTTTGTCTAGATGACTTGTACATTGATGAGAATGTAGTATTGGAGTCTCCCACTATCAATGTGTGAACAGCTATGTCTGATATAAGCTGATGTTTCTTTTACAAATGTGGTGGCCTTTCATTTGGGGCATAGATATTAAGAACTGAAATATCATCTTGATGATTTATTTTATTTTATTTTTTGATGAATATAAACAAGCCCTGGGCACAGTAAATGAGCAGGTATAATTTAAACTAATTTTCTAAGCTAGTCTGGCTACCTCCCAGCTGCACTCCCCCCCCCCAAGTTACTTACCAAAACTCATCCTATATAGGCTGTGTCCTATTTCTTCATTTTTGTTTTTCCTTCTTCTTCTCTTTCTCTCTCTTCCTTCTGCTGTTCTCATAGTCCTTACTTGGGACACCACACCCAGGAAAAATGTTCAGACAAGTTCTCTACTGCCCAGTTATATGTTGTCCAGCCTTTTTATCAATCACTCAGAGATAACTAGGAAGCAGATTTAAACAATAAAGACTGGATACATGAGAATGAGCTCATCTGGACTACAACCAGATCATGAGAAACAGAATTTAACATTTATATGTGTAGAAACAGACCAATCACCAACATTGCCCTCTTTTGTTGAAATAAAAACATTATTTTACAATAATAAATGTTTACAATTATAAACAAACTGTTGCTTGTTTCTAGCTATTTTGTATTTATTCAACCTGGGAAGTCTATTTCTGTAATAAACTATAACAGACTATTAACTCACATGATCATGAATTTGCATATTTTACTGTTATTTTGCATTACATAATTATACTAAACAGTTTGCAATAGCAGCTTTTAAAAGGACTAACTTCAAATCATATCATTAAATGAGTTGAATGAGCAAAATACCTCCAACACGAGTTGAAACATATATACATTATGCTTATTAAAAATAAGTTAAAATTTGTATCAATATACAGAAATCTAAAACAATGTTAAACTTAAATTTATATCAATATACAATAATCTATGGCTATGTAAAATATTTGACAATAGTAATAGCTCTATTGTGTAAGAGTAGATTCAATAATTAATCTACCCTTTTGTCCTATCATTCCTCTACTATTTCTCTACCTTCTTTTTTCTTTTCTTCTCCATTCATTCTTCATAACATTAGATAAGAGACAAAGACAAATATAAGAAGAAAAAGAAAAGAGAGAAATCCCTGAGTCTAAGCTTCTATTAATTCTCTGTAATTGCTTCCCACTGATTTGGGACATATTTTTTTTCTTTTTGGGAGATGAAGAAAATTGAAAAAAAATGGCCAAGTCTTATGAAAACTGGTTGTAATATTTGTTTTTGAGTATCTAAATGCTGTGAAAATTCAAGATTAGAGTACTTCTTGGAACAGTCTGAAAGGCTGGTTTAAAGCTGTTCTGGAAGCAAGCTATGATAAGACAGTAATGGAGGCAGTATGAAGTTGGATCAAGAAGGATGGTGGAATAAATATACCTCAGCATCTTTTTCAGAATCCTTGTGGAGGAATCCTGTCAGGGTTATATCACCTCATTGGTATCTAGTCCTTTAGTTCCGTAAACATGTAAACTCTTACAGGTAATATGCATTTTTATAATAATGTATGTCTGGAATGTTTAATATGCACAATTTAGTTGATTTTTTTTGTTCCTTGTTTGAGCAGATAAAAAGCATCTGTCTTTCTTTATAAGTCAATTTGGATTGTATAGCAAACTGTAATAGAAATTTTTATCTATGCCATATGAAAGGCTAGCATGATGTGTCTTGAGGACTCTGTTGCCAACAAGATTTATTGTCAATGCAGAGAAATGTTTTCAGGTCTTAGCTAGTCTCAGAGTTGTTCCCATGTATTGGGATAAACAATGCAAGTTACCTGTTTTAGATTTGATTCTTTTTATCTTTAAGATCTTCAGGGTTTCCCCCAGCCAAATGTTAAATCTAATGTTTATTAATTTGCATGGAATCCAAAGCCTCGCCTTTCCTGTTGACACAAACATAAAGCCTCTTTCCCAACACAGCATACCTCCTAACCTCCATACTGAAGTCAAGACTACTGTAGGCTCATTTACTTTAGTAGTTTCTTGTCCATTCCATTATTATTCTTCCAAAAGAGGATGTATAAAACTATAATCATCATTGGACATAGAGTCAGTTTCATGTTGACAGTCAAAAAAAAAAAAAAAAAACTGCATGGGATTCAAATTCTCTACAGAGATTCCCATTTTTTTTAACATGGAAAATTCTTTCTTTCTTTTTTATTTATTTATTTTTTACTTCTCTTCTTCCTTTGAGACTTGAATTGTTTCTAAACTATTTTTTTCTATGACTGTCTAAACCTGTTTCTTTTTCTTTCTTATTTCTTCAGTACCTAACCATATTTTAAGCATATTTTATCTGTTCAGTGGTCTGTTTCTGCCTTCTACATCCCTGTACTGTGGCTAGATTTTCCCATGCTTTTTTATCCACATGGAATGGGCCACTCCCTATTCAATCATAGATGTCTTAGCTTCTGTGCTTTGAGACCTATTGCTTTGCTGGAGTGTAATCTGCTGCCTGTCCTAGGTGTCAAATTAAATGTTATGTTTTTTTTTCTTTTTTGTAGTGTCTATGCACATACACTAAAAATTTTATCCTTTTCTCTTTTACAACATTCAAACTTTAATGTTATTTTTTATCTAAGTTTCCCTAAACTCTGTCTTCTGGAAATTCTCTGCTTAAGCATACATTACCAGTCCTGCAGTTCTGGAAAAGAGCTGGGTCCTGGCAACAGTAAGGGCTTCTCAGGCCAGCATGTGATGATGGTGGTGGACTCCAGGCCACAGTTTGGTGCTTCTCTTGGTCTGCCATCTGCAGTGCCATCTACTCCACTTCTTTGTGGTCTGGCTTCTGTTCGCATTGATCTTGGTCATTATAGGCTCAGGGTCTCTGTTTCTGCCATCTGAAGTCCCAGCCAACCTGTATCTAGCTCTGGCCACAGCAGCTAGCCTAGTGTCACACTTTCACATGCCACGAGCACAGAGCTCTCATAAGCTTGCCTGAGTTTCATGTCCAGAACTAGTCCAGGTCCCTATACCTCGATCTCATGCCTCATGTTGGTACATCAAAATACTGTAAAATATTTATTAATTCTAAAACACTCTTCTCTGACCTGGCTAGTTCCCAAATAATGGGTTAAGGACCTATTGATTTATTTTAATAGCTTTATTAATAACTTTAAGAACAATAACTTGATTTATTTATAACAATAAATAGATTTATTTAATAGTCTTAAAAACAACAGCTGGGCAGAAACAACAAACTAATTTTCTAAGCTGGCCTCACTATCTCCCAGTTTAGTTAGTTACTTACTAAATTTCATCCTGTGTGGGCTGGATTTGCTCCAAATGGTCATATCTTATGTCTCCATCATCTTCCTTTTTCTCTCCTCTCTTTCTTCCTCCTTCCAACATCATTGTGCCTACCTGAGATTTCAAGTCCGGAAATGGAAGCTTTATCCTCTACTTCTCTTCTGCCCAGTTACAGGTGGTCCAGCTTTTTTTTTTCCCAATCAGAGATAATTCCCAATCAGAAATAATCAGGAGCAAAGTTTAAACTACAAAGACTGGTTTACATAAGAATGCACTCATTTGGACTGCAATCAAATCTTGAGACCGAGAATTTAGCACAAGAACATCCCAACAAGAACCTGGGTACATGAAGTAATGTAGATACCATTGAAGATTCTGATTACTGGATTTCTCCGTATGGCTTTATTAGCATGATGTAGTAGTCATCAGGACCACTAACCCAAAGTGGGTTAGTACTACCCCCAGGTCCTCCTATCAATTACGAACATGTACCACTGCCTTTCCTACAGGCCAGTTTGGTAGGAGAATTTTCTCAAATGATAATCATTGTCCTAGGTAGCTCTAGCCTGTGACAACCTGATAAAAATAGTAACAAGTGCACCTCATGTGCATGCACAGAATGAATGTCAAGAAGCAATATTGTCAGAGTAATTGATACAATGACTGCAAAGTCCATAGTCCTATGAAGTACAAATATGTATTCTCCGTGTTTATTGCTTAGGAAAGGCAGTAAATAGATGCATGGTTAATGTATACGTAGATTTATTTAAAAATACATTAAGGTGATTTCAAATGTCTCAATAAATGGCTGATTATGTCAAAATAGTGTCTCCTTTTCATTTTATTTTCAGTTTTAATATAACATTTATTTTTATCTTTATGCCCTAACAGCAAGAACAGTAAATGACCACTATTGAAATTAGTTCTACTACACCAATAGTTAAAAGAAAAAAGTTTGGGATAGTTACAGAAACAAGATTTCTATACTTACTGAGTTAGAATTCATTCCATTTTTTCCTAGAACCAATTACTTTTAAAATATATAGATTTTGTTGTAAAACTTACATTCAAGTGTGTTTTTAGCATCTTCACATTAGCATCTTACTTACCTCTCCTCTGTACCACATGGTTTTCCTTAATAAGGCCCTTTTATTATCATGTTACTTTTGCCCAGGACTCTACTTATAAAACATATGATATTTGTCTTTCAGGGTCTTTCGTATTTTGCTTAGCATATTTTATGCTATTCTGTAAGTAGCAAAACTCTTTATGAAATATATACATATCCATGCTTATTAGAGTCATAAACACATAGTGTATACAATTATTTGCATATTACCTATACAAAATCAAACCACCCAGCATTCTGGAATGGATGAGGCAGAAGAACTTAAAATGGAGCTCTTGGTAATTGATAGTTACTGGAAAAAAGAATGTTTTTCCTTTTTGAATAACTGGTAGGATTTCTGTTTTCCTTTGAAAAGCCACCCAGTCATGCATATGTAGCTAACATTAGCTAGACATGGTGCCTTAGTAAAAAATGAGAGGCATTACTTGTTTGTAAAACCTGTCAAGAGTCATTGAGGGAAATGAGGTTACCTACAGTGATATTTCATTGTCTACATGTATGATATTCTCAAAATTAAATAAAAATTTTAAAAATTGAAGTGATACTCTGCTCTGTTTGTTATAAATAATAAAAAAGAAGTAAAAAAAATTATGTGACAGAGGAAACAATTTTAGCAAGTGATTCTTTTGGCTTGTAAATGAAGGTTATAACGTCATACTCTAAAGAAGTTGGCTCATCCCTACGTGAGTGTGTTAATCTATTTTTTATCAGTACAGAAAATACAGGGATGGCAAACTTATAACAAGAAAGGATATTTTACCTCAGTTCACAATTAGGTTAGTCTATTACTTTTAGGACTTTGGTGTGCAGAGCAGATCAAGATGTCATAGTCTGTGACAAAGCAAAAGCACTTGTCTCATAGCCAGGACAGGAAGGAGAAAGCTGCCTTTGTCGTGCCATGCCCATCAAATGCCTTCAGTAATCTGATGTGCTATCACTGAGCACAACTTTGTAAGACCAGTAGTGTAATTTTGAGGAACAACACTTTAAATTAACACTCGAGGAGTGGCAGCAAGGTTCAAGTCCTTAACTGTAGAAGGAAACATTTTACTTTATACATAGTTTTTTTTTTTTTTTTTTTTTTTTTTTTTTTTTTTTTTTTTTTTTTT
>NW_026585797.1:4019702-4116073 GCF_907164565.1 Psammomys obesus | reverse complement strand
TTTTTTTTTTTTTTTTTTTTTTTTTTTTTTTTTTTTTTTTTTTTTTTACCACAGCACTGGTAAATTTTTAGAAGTTTTTAGAAGAGAAACAGTCCATTTTTTAAATTTTCTAAAAGTTAGGTTTCCATGTTCCGCAAAAATATTTATGACCACTTTAGAATTAAATGTAGTTTTGTGTAGTGACAGATATTTAAGGAAGTGAGCAAAAGCAATGCACTTGAGGTAAATATAAATTCTCCCCATTCCAATTTAACCTTTAATGAACTGTGGGAGTATGTGTGTACATACTTACACACATTCACATATACATAACATATTCATGTGTCTCCACATGTATCAATGTGAATATGATGTTTTCTTCAAATAATAGCACAGGAAAATTAAACTGATAGACTTTGAGTAACGGACAAGCAAAACACTCTTCAAATCCATTACCCAAATGAGTTGTACAAGGAAAATATGGAGCACAATTCTTTTTGAATTGTTCTAAAAGAAAATCTCCTCTAGTTGATACTTTGAAATGTTCTCTTGCAAATTAAAGTTTATGTCAAATATTTGGCAGTGCTTCAAGGAAAGTGATTCCATTCACTTGGCTTGCCTAATTGAGATGTTTGGGCATCCTTTTCTTCTTGCATCTGGAAGTGTTGTAGTGACATTGTCTGCATGAGATGTTTCAAGTTGAATTCTCACTTATCTTCTTGCTGAGTGCTAAATTGTTTTTTAGTCTTTCTGTAAATCTGTTAGTTTTCTTTCTTTTTTTATTCCTTTACCCACAGGGTTCAGTATTTGTCCTTGAAGTTGTCAACTGCAAAATGCAAAGAAAATCGTATATCCAATTAAAGTAAGGCAAAGCGCTGCTGTCAAATAAAAAAACATTAACCTCCAGAGTACCATAATTTTCAATATATTTGACAGGTCTTTTCTTAGCTCTTTGTAAGCTACTTATTCCCAATTCCTTTCTTTTCCCTTAAAGACACTGCTTATGAGGCACTTTCATAATCTCTACTGTGTGGTGTCAATATAATTTTTCAAAGCATAATGGAGAGGAAACATTTGGTAGGCACATTTTGTGAATGAATAAATGATTTAGTTTACAGAAAACTAAAAAGAATCTGCAATTTTAGACGTGGTTTATTTGTCTTTGTTCATTCTTATTCTCCGTCGTGTGTAGTGATTTCTTTCTAAGAACTGTACATTCCAGTGGGTATGCAATATTGTGAGGAAGAAAAGTTTTCTGCTTTTTGTGCTTTTGATGCAGTGACAGAGCACATAACTACAGAACTGATTTAAACACCCTTGTTTCAAAGAGAATGCGGATTGTTCAATGAGAATAGGTGACATTGTGAGAATATCGCTTGCCTGACTGAAGACTGTAAGCTGCTAAGAGATGAGGCAATTGCCTCCTGTGCCCAAGAGTCTTTGAGAGGGTATAAAGAGCCAAACCATAGCGGTAATAATGATGACTTTAAGGAGACTGAAGAGAAAGATGGCTAACATTGTTATTAGTTGAGATGGCTTATAGTTTTAAGTTAAGAAAAGAATAATTATTATTAGTTATCAGCATAAGAAAGCTCACTGTTCATAATAGTTCAGAAAGAGAAACCTCTAAATAGCATAGAATTACAAGTTGGGTTGTGTATGTTTTCCTTCTTTCTCAGTGACTAGATTTCCCCCTCAAGATGATTCCACTCAGGGCTGCAAGATGAGAACAATGTACACATGTCATACCAAACACAGAGGGGTATTCTCTTTGCCTCTTTCTATCATTTAACAATGGTAACACCTTTGTAAGATGCCTGATTTTGTATGTATTTTAGACAGAACTAGTCCATGTGTCCATTGCTAAGGGATTCAGTAAAACAGGAAGAGAATGGCCAAGACTCTATGCCACTTCAGACATTTTCTACTTCTTTTTTTATGTTATAACTAGACTGAAAACTTTAAATAGTTAAAGCAACATTATTAGTTAATGCCCAACAATTTTAGAATCAAGTTTTATACTTTATATTAATTAGTAACCAGGAGACTTGTGAAACATTGTATATTCTGTAAATCTTGTTGACACTTTATTTATGCAGTTTTTGTCTTTTTTTGTTTGTTTGCTTTTTTTTTTTTTTTTTTTTTTTTTTTTTTTTTTTTTTTTTTTTTTTTACTGGACACAAGCTATTGTTTTCTGATGAAGGAGCCATGATGGAGAAAATGCTTCTATAGATTGGCCCATTGGCTTCAGCCATTTTCCTACTTAGAGAGTAATGTATTAGGACCCAGATTATTGTGGTTGTTAAGAAAGCAAGCTGAGCAAGGCATGTGGTATAAGCTAGTAAGCACCACTCTTCTCCTCTGCATAAGCTCCTGCCTCCAGATGCCTGCTCTGTTTGAGAACCTGACCTGACTTCCCTAAGCGATAGACTATGATGTAGAACTATACCCTGAAATAACCTGTTTTCTCCTCAAGTTGCTTTGAGTTATTTTGTTTTATAATAGCAATATATACCTAATAGAATTGATTTTTAAATGTGAAGACAGTCATGTTATAATTATAAATATGCCACATTATCTTTATTAGCATGGGAAATTGACTATTGAAGATAGTTGATCATAAAAATGATTTTGTACTGACTATATCCTACTAATGTTTTAAGACATTGATAACATAATAGTAATATTTATTATGACACTATTCATTATGACACTAATGTCTGGGGGATTTTTAAATTTTAATTCTCAAACTATCACTTTGTGGGGGATATGGGTTTTCACATATCAACTAGAAGAATATCAAGGTTCAGAAGTTTACATATAGTTCACCAGTGAGAGCAAAGTAACTTGTCTGTTCTGCTCTAAAGCTATTGCTCTTATCACAAAGAAACTCTGCCTGCCATATTTTTTCCCTCAAAATTCCCTGAAGAATCAGAATACAACGTTAACAGTCAATGGAATTTTGGAAATCCTATTAAGAATCCACACCTATAATTCATCTGTCAATAAAACTTTAAGAAGTTTACATTTCTGCCTTTCCTGAATGGCACCTAATTAAAATAGATTCCTTATTATTACATTTTCCTTGGCAATTTCATATCTGAAACCTTGCTATTTTCTTTTATTATCTCAAGCTTAACTTTCTAAAGATTAAATAGCATATAAGAAAGAATGTATTTTCCATGTTTTTTTTTTTCTGCTTCATTTTTTTCAGCCTGACTACAATAGAGAATTTTTTTTTCTACAAGCAAGCTTTGGCTTTGAATAGACAACTACTGTCCTTTTGTATAAGTGCTCTTTTGTTTAACTCTTTCCTTTTCCTTCATTTTAACATAGAAAATATCAGTTTTCTATGGTAATTTCATATATAAGTTGTTTTGCATGACCCCTGTTTTCATGTCTACATCCTCTTCACTGTTTGTGCCCATTTATCCCCAATATTTTTCTTTACAATTTTGCACCGTGTGCTCCATCACTCCAACCCCCTCCCTTTAACTTCACATGAACACATCTTTATCAACTGGTTTCATTCTAACTAATATTTTTCAGTGGAATGCATCAATTTTGCTATTAGCATTTCAAATATTCCATAATTTTCATGAGCTGTAAAAAATGCAAGATTAGCTTTGAAACAATGCCATTTTCAAAGAAACATAAAGATATTTAAAGATAGAGAGGATGTACAGAAGTTAAAACAGTTCATATGTAAATGACATATATGAAAACACTGGGATACACTGCCATTTTATGCACTTAACTTAATATTTTATATAGGCTGATTGTAGCCTTTAACTCTTGCAGGATCTCCAAAGCTAATGTGACTTAGCAGACTTTCAAGATACTAGTAAGCTACCAATTTTATTTAAAGAAAATAAAAAGTTATAAGACTAAATATATCTTCTTCAGTTATTGGTACCTCATCACTCAATGCCAAAGCCATGAAACTTTATTTTTATGTTTTCATTTAATTCATTTTTAAATTAACATACAGGATTACATTAACTTACTTTGCATCATCTTCCATCCCATATTTCCACCCCTTCCCATAGGAATCCCTCTAGTATTTCACTCTACATTTTTGTATCATTTGTGCTGGTTAGATTTTTGTCACTGTGTCACAAGCCAGGGACATCTGGGAAAAGGTAACCTAAATTAAGAAAATGCCTTCATGAGCCTGGCCTGCAGGAAAGTCTTTGGGTCATTCTGTTGATTGACTGTTGATGAAGAAGGGCCCAGCACACTATAGGTAATGTCATCCTTGGTGGGTGGTCTGTCTTAAGTTATAAAAATGTAAGCTGAGAAACCCACAGAAAAATTCAGTAAGCATTATTCCTCTGCGGTTTCTGTTTCTATTCATGCCACCAGGGTCTTGTTTGAGTTCCTGACATGATATCCCTGAATGATAGGCTGTGACTTGGATATGTGAGCCAAATAAAACCTTTCCTTAACAAGTTGGAGTTTGACAATGTTCAGCACAGAACTAGGAAAGCAAACTAAAATTAATACATCTTCTCATTGCGTTTCCAACCAAGACAAAAACATTGATATTCATGTCATTCTGTAAAATGATATTAATGAAGACCCAAAGTTGCATGGGTTTGTGGAGAGAGGTAGGCTCCAGTGAAGGGGGAAAAGAGCAAGGTGAAATAATGTTTACTTGATAAATGTTTATGATGATTAGCATTAATTGTCAATATAACTTATTCAGCCTGCTTTCTTATAGAGGCCAACCCACCAGGCTAGTGATGGCTCCATCCACAATAGGCTGGCCCTTCTAATATCAATCCCCAATTATGAAAATACTTATACAGGCTTACCTACAATCTGATCCAATATGGGCCTCTTCTCAATGGGGGTTCATTCCTCACTAACTAAGCCATTGTCCAGTTGATGCAATATCAGCCAGCAGTGTTCAAAAAGTGGATTCATTTTTATGTAACTGAAACAAATTTCTACCATATAATACATAGTTCAGAAATATTATGAAAACTGAAAGCTGTCACCAAAAACAAAGACAATAAAAGGAAAAGTTCTCTTGACTAAACCTTTGAGCACCCACTAAACTAACTTACAGAAACTTTCTAATAAGTTTAATGAAAGCTTAATTTATCTGTGTATAATCTGATTACATCATTAAAGGTTGTAACAGATTTTATGTATAATGGAAGAATTATCGCGATGACTTGCATGTCTTGCCTCTGTGATGAAGTTATAGACTCATAATCAAACTGACTCATGATACTCTGTTGTAATCAAAAGCTGCTGTCAGTAACTGATACAGTATCACAATAATTCTACAAATTTGGAAATACCCTAAATGCAAGAAAAACATATTCAAGTATGGCTAACCACAATTAGCAAATTATTTTTATGGAAAATGTTGATATTTTTCATGTTCGTCTGGATAAACCACAAGATTTTTGAACTCTGAAGCCTGGAAACCTGTCAGAGATTGAAAAATAAATAGATGATAAGTATTGTTAAAATGCATCCAGGGTGTCTAAATTTTTGAAAACAGATATGAACTCTTTAGTTATGCTACTGTTAAGAATCATTTGCTTTTAATTAAGAAAAAGAAAGTAACTTTGAAATGTATTTAAACTTTAATATATATTAATTTATTGCATTACTGATAAAAACCAAGAAAACTGTACAGAAATATTGAAAGCACAAAATGAAAAATGGGCATTTTGCATAGGGGAGATAAAAGTTATATTGTTTTTTTAATTAAGTTTTTATTTTTCATAATAACTACAGTTTATTCACTTTGTATCCCACCTGTAGCCCCGTCCTTCATTCCCTCTCAATCCCACCCACCCTCCCTTATCTCCTCTCTGCCTCTCTCTAAGTCCACTGATAGGGGAGGTCTTCCTCCTCTTCTATCTGACTCTAGTTTATCAGGTCTCATCAGGACTAGCTGCATTGTCTTCCTCTGTGGCCTCCCAATCCACCATGGTCTGAGAATTATTTTTCTTAATTTTTTAATAAATTAAAATTTAATCTTATTTTATATACATTGGTGTATTGGCTTCAGCATGTCAGATTCCCTGGAACTGGAGAAACAAAAAGTTGTGAGCTGCCATGTAGATTTTAGGAATTGAATCGAGGTCCTCTGGAAGGGTAGTCAGAGATCTTAACCACTGTACCATCTCTTTAGCCTCAAGCAGAGAATTCTAAATCAAAAAATGTGACCATTTCTCTTGGCCTTGGTTTCCTCATGTAAACAATGTGAGACAGGAAATGTTGAAATGTTGCCTGAAAATTCTGCAAACCTATGACTATAAAAATTTGTCAGTATTAAACTACGTCATGACCCAGAAGGAACCAGAAACTTATCTATAAATGACATGAATAAATTAGTAAAAATAATTTATAATTGTATAAATTTATATATAACATATAATGTATAGATAAATTCTTAATTATATTTATATAATTACATAATTAATATGTAATTTACATTTGGTATACGTTATTATATTGAACTATTTTATTACATTAAATTTATTTCTATATAATTTATTATACAATATATAATTTTATATATGTTATGCAATTATATAAATATAAATATAGAAATACAATTATAGTATAATAATTGTAATATTATTACAATTACCTTCAGCTTACACCTTTTTTTAACTTTGTTTATTTTTTATTAATTACACTTTATTAATTTTGTATCCCCCCATAAGCCCCTCCCTTCTCCCCTCCCGATCCCACCCACCCTCCCGTTTCTGCATGCATGCCCCTCCCCAAGGCCACTGATAGGGGAGGTCCTCCTCTCCTTTCTGATCTTAGTCTATCAGTTCTCCTCAAAAGTGGCTGCATTGTCCTCTTCTGTGGCCTGGTAGGGCGGCTCCCCCCTCAGGGGGAGGTGATCAAAGAGCAGGCCAATCAGAATATGTCAGAGGCAGTCCCTCTTCCCATTACTATGTAACCCACTTGGACACTGAACTGTCATGGGCTACATCTGTGCAGGGGTTCTAGGTTATCTCCATGAATAGTCCTTGGTTGGAGTATGAGTCTCTGGGAAGTTCCCTGTGTTCAAATTTTCTTGTTCTGTTGCTCTCCTTGTGGAGATCCTGTCCTCTCCAACTCTTACTATTTCCCACTTCTTACATTAAATTCCATTCACTCTGCCTGACAGCTGGCCATCAGGCTCAGCATCTGCTTTGATAGTCTGCAGGGCAGAGGCTTTCAGAGGCCCTCTGTGGTAGGTTCTTAGTTTGTTTCCTGTTTTCTTCTTCTGGCTTTCTGAGGCCCTCTGTAGCAGGTTTCTAGGTTGTTTCCTGTTTTCTTCTTCTTCTGATGTCCATCCCCTTTGTCTTTCAGGTGGAGATTGAACATTTTAGTTAGGGTCCTCTCTCTTGCTTGGTTTATTTAGATGCATAGATTTTGGTGGGTTTGTCCTATGTTGCATGTCTATATGAGTGAGGATATACCATGTGTGTCTTTTTGTTTCTGGGACAACTCACTCAGGATGATCCTTTCCAGGTCCCACCATTTACCTGTAAATTTCATGATTTCCTTATTTTTCATTGCTGAGTAATACTCCATTGTATAGATGTACCACAGTTTCTGCATCCATTCTTCAGTTGAGAGGCATCTGGGTTGTTTCCAGCTTCTGGCTATTACAAATAAAGCTGCTACAAACATGGTTGAGCAAATGTCCTTTTTGTGTACTTGAGCCTCTTTTGGATATATGCCTAGGAGTGGTATGGCTGGATCTTGAGGAAGCGCTATTCCTAGTTGTCTGAGAAAGCGCCAGATTGATTTCCAGAATGGTTGTATTAGTTTACATTCCCACCAGCAGTGGAGAAGGGTTCCCCTTTCTCCACAACCTTTCCAGCATGTGTTGTCACTTGAGTTTTTGATCTTGGCCATTCTGATGGGTGTAAGGTGAAATCTCCGGATCGTTTTGATTTGCATTTCCCAGATGGCTAATGAGGTTGAGCATTTCTTTAAGTGCTTCTCTGCCATTCGATATTCCTTTGTCGAGAATTCTCTGTTTAGCTCTGTTCCCCATTTTTTAAGTGGATTATTGGTTTGCTGCTTTTCAGCTTGTTTAGTTCTTTATATATACTGTATATTAGTCTTCTGTCAGATAAAGGGTTGGTGAAGATTCTTTCCCAAACTATAGGCAGTCGCTTTGTTTTGATGATGGTGTCCTTTGCTTTACAGAACCTTTTCAGTTTCATGAGTTCCCATTTATTGATTGTTGCTCTTAGAGCCTGTGCTGTTGGTGTTCTGTTCAGGAAGATTTCTCCTGTACCAATGAGTTCTAGGGTATTCCCCACTTTTTTTTTCTAGCCGATTTAATGTGTCTGGTTTTATGTTGAGGTCTTTGATCCACTTGAACTTCAGTTTTGTGCACGGTGATAAGTATGGATCTATTTTCATTTTTCTCCATGTAGACATCCAGTTGGACCAGCACCATTTGTTGAAGATGCTATCTTTTTTTCATTGTATGGTTTCGGCATCTTTGTCAAAGATCAGGTGTCCATAAGTGTGTGGGTTTATTTCTGGGTCCTCTGTTCGGTTCCATTGATCCACCATTCTGTTTCTATGCCAGTACCATGCAGTTTTTTAAACTGTTGCTCTATAGGACAACTTAAGATCAGGGATGGAGATACCTCCAGAAGATCTTTTATTGTAGAGGATTGTTTTAGCAATTCTGGGTTTTTGTTATTCCATATGAAGTTGAGAATTTTTCTTTCCAGGTCTGTAAAGAATTGTGTTGGTAATTTGATGGGAATTGCATTGCATCTGTAGATTGCTTTTGGTAAGATGGCCATTTTTACTATGTTAATCCTGCCAAGCCATGAGCATGGGAGATCTTTCCATCTTCTCATATCTTCTTCTAATTCTTTCTTCAGAGACTTGGAATTTTTTTCATACAAGTCTTTGACTTCCTTGGTTAGGGTTACTCCGAGGTACCTTATGTCATTTGTGGCTATTGTGAAGGGTGTTGTTTCCTTAATTTCTTTCTCAGCCCTTTTGTCTTTTGTATACAGAAGGGCTACTGATTTTTTTTGTGTTAATTTTGGCTTCAGCCACTTTGCTGAAGGTGTTTATCAGCTATAGGAGTTCCCTGGTAGAGTTTTTGTGATCACTCACGTATACTATCATATCATCTGCAAATAGTGATAATTTGACTTCTTCCTTTCCAATTTGTATCCCCTTGATCTCCTTCAACTGTCTTATTGCTCTAGTAAGGACTTCCAGAACTATGTTGAAGAGATATGGAGAGAGTGGTCAGCCTTGTCTTGTCCCTGATTTCAGTGGGATTGCTTAAAGTTTCTCTCCTTTCAGTTTGATGTTGGCTATACACTTGCTGTATATCGCCTTTACTATGTTTAGATATGTGTCTTGTATCCCTGATATCTCCAACACTTTAAACATGAATGGGTGTTGGATTTTGTCAAATTGGGCATCGTGGTGTGCACCTGTAGCCTAAGTCAGCAAACTATGTGAGGAACACATATGTGAACAATGGGTACCAGCGAAGACCTTGCTCCAGAATTTGAAAGGATGAGGATGTTGCTTCACGATAGAATCCTTCACGACAGAATGACCATTACTTGTTATGAGGGTGAAGAGAGGAAATCAGAAAAGAGGGAGGAGGGGAAAGAGGGAGGGGAAGAGAAGAAATAGAAGATAAAAAAAAGAAGAAATGAAGAAGCAAAAGAAGAGTAGAAGAAAGAAGGAGGAGGAGAAAGAGGAGGAGGAAAGAGAAGGAGGAGGAAGAAGAAAATGAAGAGAGTTATATAGTAAATAAGGAGGGAAAGAGGAGGAGGAGAATGAGCAAGGGAGAGAACAAAGCTCCAAGATTTTGAAAATAATAATTACTCTCAAGGAGTAAAACATTATTGTGCTTAGAAAACATTTTAATTTTATAGCACATATTAGATTTTTGAATACCTTGATTCTTCACTCTTGCAACTTATAGCTCAAAGTCTTTGGGTAGCTTTAGCTAAGGATAGAATATATTTGGATCCTTATAATACTTAAGATATGTCAAGCACTAACAGGTTTGGGAAAAGGCAAAGACAGGAAAGGTGGTGGAACAGGTAAAATGCTGCCTACCACGAAGCTCTGGTTTCAGCCTCCTGCATGTCACAGAATGAGATGACTCAGGCTCATAACCCAAGAACTTAGAGGGTCAAGACAAGAAGATCAGAAGTAAATAAACGAATAAATAAAATAAAAATAGAAAATGTGAGTCATAAAAAATAATTTGGGTTGACTGAGAACTAAAGGAAATAATTATGGGTACATAATTTGGGTACGTGGCAAAATTCTGTTTGTGCTCATCCAGGACTGGAGAACGAATTGAAAGCAGATGACAGGAGCAGAGATATGAGCAGGGTAATGATATCTCCTAACCCAGTGGACCTCAGTGAAGGTTTTGTTAGCATTTGGGGCTGAGCAGTTTCCTTGTGTGGGATGGTCCAGCGCATTATACCAGTCTGCATCCCATAGTCTGTGCTGCACCCAGGCCTGCTGACATCATATGCGAAACTATTTCCAAAGCCTATGGCTTGACTGGGAGTGAATGTATATGCATCAAAATGCTTATCTCTTGTTTCTCTTGGGAAAATTATCATCCACACCAAAACGCTTAGCAGGGTTGTCTATCTCATCTCATACACTCCCTGAGGAAAGTTCTGACAAGTAAGAGAGTGTCCCGTATTATGTTTCAAATATTTGCCACCCAGCTAATGTTTCTGTGGTATCTGTACGTTTACACCCAAGATTCACCTGCCCTTTATCACATGGTTCTGGGGTCATGGAGGAGACCACCAGTTCTGGTCTTTGCAAGTTACAGAAGTCTTCAGCGAGGGAGGAATATCTAAGCGGGCACTTCAACGACAAAACTAACCATCTGCGAATGTTTTGTTGTCTGTCTTCTTATTTTGAACGGTGATCACTAATTCCCACGGTCTGCCATGGGGCTCTCATCAGAACCAGTGCTGTCTTGTTTGTATTTTTTACCCCCATACTCCTGAGCTAAATAAACATGTTTCCTTTAGAAAGTTTTCCTTGCTTGAGTATTTTGTTACAGTATTGGAAAACTAATGGAAAAACCATAGTCAAAGAGCCCAAAGGTGGCAGGTGAGGCAGGTGTGCCAAGCTTTGGGCAGGGATCTTAGGAAAGAAGGGGGAGATAGTGAGATCTGGAGACGACAGGAGCTCCACAAGGAGAGCAGCAGAACCAAACAATCTGGGCACAGGGGTCTTTCCTGAGACTCATACTCCAACCAAGGACCATTCATGGAGATAACCTAGAACTCCTGCACAGATGTAGCCCATGGCAGTTCAGTGTCCAAGTGGGTTCCTTAGTAATGGGAACAGGGACTGTCTCTGACATGAACTGATTGGCCTACTCTTTGATCACCCCCCACCCCGACAGGAGAGCAGCCTTACCAGGCCACAGAGGATGACAATGCAGCCACTCCTGATAAGACCTGATAGACTAGGATCAGAAGGAAGAAGAGGAGGACCACCTTCATCAGTAGACTTGGGGAGAGACATGGGTGAGGAAGGGAGAGGGAGGCTGGGGATTGGAAGAGGAGGGTGGGATTGGGAGGGGAGAAGGGAGTTAGCTACAAGGGTGATACAAGTGAATAAACTGTAATTAATAAAAATTAAAAAAACACCTTTAGGCCCACACCTACAGGGACCCACCCTTCTGGCCTTCTTCAGTGACTCTCTCGGGTTCTCCAGGAGCCCACTTGCTGCCCATACTGTGTGTTTTCACTATGAGAATACATCATTTTACAGCCTCCTGTTGGGATATGTTGGTACAGCACACCCTAATCCAGCCATCCTTTTCTCACACCTGTAAATCGGGGGAGCTGAATTGCTGTGCTCAGAACAACACAGCAAAGGCTGAGAAAGAACACTGCGAGACTCCCAGCACCACCCACAATTAGGCAGAGGTCTGCCCTATCTGCAAATAAATGCTTTTGAGTACTGTGTGTGTGTGTGTGTGTGTGTGTGTGTGTGTGTGTGTGCAAACATTTTCTTCTGATTCTTAAATTCTCTGGGACAACAAGAGAGAAATATCATTTTGAAATCCTTTCCATTAGCAATTAATTAAGGACCCTATGAAAGTAATTTATGTAACTGAAAATGAATGAAAGTATGAAAAAAGTTAAGGAGTTGGAGGCTTTGTAAATGTCATGTTATAGCCAACTGACTGATGTCATATTCTGTGCTCTTACCTACCTGAGGCAGAATGGGATTATGCAGCGCTTACCTTGACATTAGTTTTATATTTTTTTGAGAATGAAATGTAAGCTAAAATGTGATAGCTCTTTCTACCATGTATATCATTGTCTATATTCCTATATCATAGTCTTCTCCCACCAGCAAAAATGAAGTTTCAGCTCTTCAGTCAAGCTGTGGAGCTGGGTAAAGTAAAGCATAATTTCCCACTAATATACTACAGAGATTCACATCATTTAAAATATGAGAATTTTCATATCTTAAGTATATAAGGTTAACTTAATTGTCCACATACTCATATTGTCAAAAGGGAATGACAATGTTTGATTTTGAAAGAAGAAAACTTGAAATTCTTGAAAGTCAAAAAATATAATATAATAGATAATGTTTTCTGAATCAGAAGCCAAACATGAGTTCTTTACCAGTATGTAAGATTAAGAGAAAAATCACTTTTAAAGATAAAACAATGATTAAAATGATATTAGATTTTATTTAATGTCATATATAATAAATATGAACTTGTATTTACTTTATAATATATACTCAAAAAGAACAGTTCATTCTTTTTTTCTTTTTTTGAATTTTTAAACTGTTATTTTATTTTAAATAAATTTTTATTTTTATATTAATTACAATTTATTCCCTTTGTATCCCAGCTGTAGCCCCCTCCCCCAACCCCCCAATCCCACACCCCCTTCCTCTTCTCACCCTATACCCCTCTCCAAGTCCACTGATAAGGAGGTCCTCCTCCTCTTCCACCTGATCCTATCAGTTCTCATCAGAATAAAGAGTTCATTCTTAAAGACAAAATATATATATATATCTTGGTTACCAAATATATGGCCCTGTAACACTCAGAGCAAGGGTCAGACATATCTGTGGCATACTTATTACTTTACCACTCAGTTGGCTGACTTAGACCAACTTTTAGTCCCACAAAGTCATATTTGCATTATTTTTATCTTTTCCGTGCTCGTCTTTTCTATCATCAAGGGCACAACTTGTGTTGCAACTGCTTCTGCTAAACTACACTGTTCACCTGGGACCCTCAGAGTACGGAAGAAATAAACACTCTCTCAGACACAGAAAAACTCTGATGATTCATTTCCTGCAAATGGTGCAACAAGAAATGACAGAAGAAGTTATACACACAAGAAGAAAATTATAATAGCAATTGGGAAGGAAATAAAATATGTAAAGATAAAGTTTAAAAGCACTACTATTGTCCTCCTTTTAAAATAGTTTTGATTGCATGAAGCAATGTGAAAGTGTATGGAAACTAAAGTAAAAACCATGAAAGAAGATAATGAAAAGGTATTATCACAAAGCACTCCTTACAAGCTCATCCCTTGTAGATGAACTTAATGTTTTGAGACTCAATAGACAAAAGATACACATTGATAATGGAAAAACAACTCTTACAAATTAAACATAAAATACAATAGGCTAATAGTGGATATTAAATTAACTCATAAGATATCAGTGGGTGGAACACTAAATAGGAAGATTTAAAAAGTAACACATTTAAAAAGTCATCATGTCATAAAATAATAATACCATTAAATAAAATAAACTTAGGAAGTCTCAGTGCCTCAGCTGGATAGCATTGGTAGAAAAAAAAAAAAGAGCTCTAGGTTATCTATAGAAGTCCACTAATATGAAATTGAATGAATATACTCATATAACTTACTGAGTCCATTTAGTGTTGAGTGTGTGTGTGTGTTTAGGGGTTATCAGTTAGTATTGGATTGCAAATTAGATATCTAAATCTGGAGTAAACTAATTCCCTCTGTGTGGTGAGTGTGTGTGTGTGTGTGTGTGTGTGTGTGTGTGTGTGTATGTGTCTTTTTATATGTTTAGAGAAAAGTAGGCCAAGAATTTGAACAAGGACAGGATGGACTCAGAGGGCAGATACAGGAAAGGGAGATTGGCATGGGTGGTAAGTAAATACAGTATACATACTTGAAATAAAAGAAATAATAAAAAGCTATAAGGTATCAAAGTAAAAAGTTAGGATAAAGACTGTACTGCAAGCATTAGCAATTTAGAGTTGTTATATTAATGTTCATCAAGAGGATGCAAAAAACAGGTAACATAGGACAAAATAATGGACATTTATTTAAGTTAAATACATAAAGTATTTGAGAAGTCCCAATAATAATATGCATGCTACTTATCTGAGCTTGGAAATAGATGAAGCAAAACAAATGAAAATGAAAGAAAAGGTAGAAAAAAAAACACATTTATTTTTCCAGCAATTTACAGAACTATTAGAAAATGTAAGTAAACAGATAACTTAAACAATGATTTTTGCATATCCGAAACAATTAATAGTTACATAACAGCAATGTCAAAATTATAATATAAATTTATGCTGAGAAATCCAGCAAATATAGTCATAATCCAGTGATAAAATATCCCAATAAAATTGAAAGTATCCACATCACATAAAATATTCTGTCTAAGAATAATGAAATCAAACTAGTAATAAAAATTGAGAGATCAGTCTTTGTAAAGTCATAAATATTTGGACGTTAAACACTAAATAGCCTTTTAATCAAGAAAACTGAATTTGTCAGTCAAACTTTTTTCACAAAAACTAAAGAAATAGGCAATAATAAAAATAAATTTTCAGGTCATCTGATTATACTGATAAATTGTTTTATTAAAACATACATTGTTTGAAATGGAAGAGGCAAAAAGAACAAAATTTTATGAAGTATGTTTTTTTTTTAATTTTTGAAAGAGGAGGATATTGAAAGGGAGAAAACTGGAAATTTGACAGTCTCCACACACACACTGGACAGAGGACATGGAGAAATCAGGTTGATAGAGACCAACAAGATTCCTTGCTGTTGGTTAGTTTTCATGGTAGTTGACAGTCCTGTGCAAGCTTCTGAAGGAAAACAATCGCCAACATTCACACTCAGCCTGACTGACAACTAACAGTGAAGACTTGCCTGTGTGCGCAGCAATAGCATGAATTTTAGAGGTGCATGGATGTACGGATGCTCTACAGTAGGAAATTATTCCTGATACTATAAGACATATCACTTTGCATTGTAAATTTGGTCCAGAACTTTTAATTGAAATGGTCTTGGGCCCTGGAGGTGAATCTACTATCATTTTTTTTTTTAATGGACAATAGTATCAAACTGCCCTCTGAAGTCCAAGATCTGTACCCATAAATGAGTGCAGCTCTCACACCTCAGGGGAACCTTATTTATGTAAAGCTTGTTGGTTAATACAGAAACTTATTACAAGTCTAAGGGCAGAGAATGTTTCTGTTGTGTGCTCAATCACAAATGTGATAACAATATTATACATCCTCCCTTCAATACTAAGAGTGCACTATGGAAGAGGGAATTGAAAAACTTTAAAGTGAGAGGTAAGGGGAAGGAAGGACAGTACTGAAACAGTATCTTCTGGATGTAACAAGCCCACTACACTGAATTGCCAGCAAACAATATTCCCACATGGAAAATGAAAGCAATTCATTAGTATCTGCCCTTGGCTGAGGAGCTGTTGACAGTGGGTGCTTTGAACTTGTGTCATGATACAGTGCAAGGCCCCATTGCCATTAGTATATGAGCAGCACAAATTAGGTTAAGAGAAAGTACGCATGAAATTAGGAAGTAGTGAAAGGTTGGGATCTGAAAGGAAATGGGAGAGAAGCAGAGAAAGAATATCATCATAATAAATTGTATGCATGTATAGAATTTGTAAAATATTAATCAAAATATTACAGTAAATATTTGACAATAAATGTCCTTTAGAGTCCAAGTTATATACATATTCTGAGACTATGTTGCATATTATGTATTAAGCATGGAACAAAGTGTATTCACATTACTAGAGATCAAAACAATTAATATTGGTTAATTAGTTGACTAAAAGAACACAACCATGTTTGTAGCAGCTTTATTTGTAATAGCCAGAACTTGGAAACAACCCAGATGTCCATCAACAGAGGAATGGATACAGAAATTGTGGTATTTTTACACAATGGAATACTACTCAGCAATCAAAAGGGAGGAAATCATGAAATTTGCTGGCAAATGGTGGAATCTAGAAAAGATCATTCTGAGTGAAGTATCCCAGAAGGAGAAAGACAAGTTTGGTATATACTCACTTATATAGACCTACAAGATATGATAAACATAATGAAATCTACACACCTAAAGAAGATAATCAAGTAAGTAGACATGGGTGAAGATGATCAATCCTCATTTAGAAAGACAAATGGGATGTGCATTGAATGTATGACAGGAGTCTACTGCAAAAGGCATCTGAAAGACTCTACCTAGCAGTGTTTCAAAGCAGACACTAGGACTCATAACCAAACCCTCGGCAGAGTGCAGGGAATCATATGAAAGAAGGGAAGTTAGTATGATGGGGAAAGGATAGGAGCTCTACAAGTACCAAATATATCCGGGCACAGGGTCTTTTCTGAGACTGACACTCAACCAAGGACCATCTATGGATATAACCTAGAACTTCTGCTCGGATGTGGCTCGTGGTAGCTCAGTAAATAAGTAGTTTTCCAAAGCAAGGGGAACAAGGACTATTTCTAACAGGATCTCAAGTGCAGGCTCTTTGTCCTCCTCCCCCCCCCCCCCCCAGGGGAGGAGCAGTCCTGTTAGGCCACAGAGGAGGACTTTGCAGCCAGCCCTGAAGATACCTGATAAAACAGGGTCAAATGAAAGGGGAGGAGGTCCTCCCCTATCAGTGGACTTGGAAAGGGGCAGGGAGGAGACCAGGGAGGGAGTTGGGGACGGGGAGGGAATGAGGGAGCGGGATACAGCTGGGACACAGAGTTAACAAATTGTAACCAAAAATAAAAATAAAAAAAAGAGAACACAGTCAGAAAATGTCTCACAAAAAGAAAAATTTAACAAGTAAAATTTCTCTGCAAAACTTGCAGACAGGAGCCTGACAGAGTTGTACTCTGAGAGGTACTACCGAGCAGTATCTCAAAACAGATGGGGAGACTCACAACCAAACATGGGGCGATGCCCAGGGATTCTTGTGGAAAAGTGGGAGGAAAGAGAAAAGGACCTGGAGGTGACAGGAGTCCACAAGAAAACCAACAGAGTCACCTAACCAGAGCCCAGAAGGGCTGGCTGAGACTGAAACATCAGTAAAAGACCATGCAGAAACTGGACCAAGGCCCCCTAAAAAGATTTAGCAGATGGGCAGCTTAGGCCTCCCATGGGTCCTCTAGTAAGGGAAGTGGGGACTACAAGGGACTCACTTGTACCTTTTTTATCACTTTCACCCGGCAGGACTGCCTTGCCAGGCCACAGGAGAAGAGGACATGCTCAGTTGTGATTATACTTGATATGCTTGGCTGGATAGGAAAGAGAACTTCCCTTTTATGAGGAATACTAAAGGGGAAAAGGAAGGAGAGACTGCGAATGGAGGAAGGTTGGGACTATAGCAAGAATGTAAAATGAATAAAAAGTAAAAAAGAAAATTCTCAAGATATGAAAGTCATAATACAGCATGGCTGAGAGGAATTTACTTCAGAAAGCAACATTTGTTTACTTTGAAAAAATTAAATACTGAGTTCAAGGATATTCCCCACTTTTTCATCTAAGCGGTTTAGTGTTTCTAGTTTTATGTTGAGGTCTTTGATCCACTTGGACTTTAGTTTTGTGCAGGGTGATAAGTATGGATCTATTTGCATTTTCTACATGTAGACTTCCAGTTAGACCAGCACAATTTGTTGAAGATGGTATCTTTTTTCCATTGAATGGATTTAGAATCTTTGTCAAAAATCAGGTGTCCATAATTGTGTGGGTTTATGTCAGGGCACAGGAGACAACTTCCTGAACAGAACAACAACAGCACAGGCTCTAAGAGCAACAATCAATAAATGGGACCTCATGAAACTGAAAAGCTTCTGTAAAGCAAAGGATACTGTCCTCAAAACAAAACGACAGTCTACAGATTGGGAAAAGATCTTCACCAACCCTATATCTAACAGAGGGCTAATATCCAGTATATATAAAGAACTAAAGAAGTTAAACAGCAAAAAATCAAGTAATCCAATTAAAAAATGGGGTACAGAGCTAAACAGAGAATTCTCTGCAGAGGAATATCGAATGGCAGAGACACTTAAAGAAATGCAACCTCATTAGCCATCAGGGAAATGCAAATCAAAACAACCCTATGATTTCACCTTACACCCATCAGAATGACTAAGATCAAAAACTCAAGAAACAACACATGCTGGAGAGGTTGTGGAGAAAGGGGAACCCTCCTCCACTGCTGGTGGGAATATAAACTTGTACAACCACTCTGGAAAGCAATCTGGCACTTTCTCAGACAACTAGGACTAGCGCTACCTCAAGATCCAGCTATACCACTCCTAGGCATATATCCAAAAGATTCTGAAGTACACAATAAGGACATTTGCTCAACCATGTTTGTAGCAGCCTTATTTGTAATAGCCAGAAGCTGGAAACAGCCCAGGTGCCCCTCAGTGGAGGAATGGATGCACAAATTGTGCATGGAATATTACTCAGCAATAAAGAACAAGGAAATCATGAAATTTGCAGGTAAATGGTGGGATCTGGAAAAGATCATCCTGAGTGAGCTATCCCAGAGGCAGAAAGATGCACACGGTATATACTCACTCATATAGACATATAATATAGGATAAACCTACAAAAATCTGTACATCTAAAGAAACTAATCAAGAGGGAGGACTCTTGCTAAAATGCTCAATTCCTACCCAGAAAGGCAAAGAGGCTGGACATCAGAAGAAGGAGAAAAGAGGGAAAAAGTCAGGACCCTGACACAGAGGAACTCTGAAAAGCTCTGCCCTGCAGACTATCAATGCAGATGCTGAGACTTATGGCCAAACTTTGGGTAGAGTGCAGGGAACCTTAGGAAAGAAGTGGGAAACAGTAAGATCTGGAGAGGACAGGAACTCCACAAGGAGAGCAACAACTCCAAAAGTGATAACTTATTCCTGGTGTTGGGCTTCATATTATTCTACGGTGTCTAATTGAGGTGTTGAAACCATGTTACTGAGCAATTCTTTTTAAAACTCTTTATATATTTACATATTATGGGAGAATTTTGACAGATGTAGGTTTCTGTATGACATTTTGGTAATATCTTTTTTGGGCAGTTGTCCTTCCTCCTATTTTATGCCCTCACATTACCTTTCCATTAAAAATGTATTATTAATGTGTTTTAATTCTTTATACCTCTGGATTCTATTTCCATGCCATTGAACTGTGCCTACCTTAGTCACTTAATTAACTTTCTGACTCTCCTTCAATATTCCTAATTTAACAAACATAGCTAAAGACTAACAGCTAGCATCTATAAATGAGAGAACACCTATGATGTGTTTTTTTTAGCTTGGCTTACTTAAAAATTTTTGTTTCCAATTATATCTATTTACCTAAAAATTCTGAAAAGTGTTTTTTTTTCTCAATTTATTTAACAAAATTATAATTTTGTTAATGTGGTAAGTAAACCACATTTTTATTATTCAATCATCATTTGATGGACATCTAACCTGTTACAATTTTTTGGTTGTTTTGAATAGAACAATTTACATGGACATATAGAGTAGGATACAGAGTTCATTGGATATATCCCCTAGAGCTGGATCATATGATACATCTATTTTTTAACTTTTGAGAAATAACCATACTGATTTCTATAGTGACTTCCAGAGTTCACACTACTTTCAGCAATGAATAAATGTTCCATTTCACCACATCCATGCCAACATTTTTCATTTTTTTTTAAATTTAGCCACACTGAAGTATAAGATGAAATCTCAAAATATTTTTATCTGCATTTTTTATGATATCTAGAAATTCTATTGATTTTTGTCATCATGGTATAAAGTAAGTAGGTATATATTAAGAATAATGTTAAACTGATATGCAAAATTAAGGCTTCATCCTACAATCTGAACACCATTGTAGTAATTTTATCTTTTTAACAACAGTTTAACCTTATGTTTATGTTCTTCAATAAGTCTAGTCTTTGTTTGTTATTGTTGATTTGCCTAACAAAATTTAATAGAAAATGACATTCTGATACTTCCTGTGTTTAGGACTAAGGAAATGGATAATTTCTATTTCCTACCTTGAGAATATTTTTTGTAAGATGAGTGCTTTCAAAGCCATAAATGATGCCATAGCTATCTCCCAACACTGGGGAGATAGAGGTATACAAATATCTGTGAGTTTGAGGTCATCCTGTTCTACATAGCCCATTCCAGGCCAACCAAGTCTTCATAATGAGATACTGCATAAAATCAAACATTCAAAATTTCCAACTCATCATGAAGCTCAAGCTTGTAGTTTCACATGGATCTGCTACTTAGCATTATAATACCAATTCTAGTAATCCAGTCATTTTATCACAGAATGGTCCAGCCCAGGTGACCTGCAAAGCAAAAAGAAGGAAGAGGCTGTCTAAGTTAAACAAACTAATTGATTTTAAATTTGTAGACACTACAGACAACCATTGTGTAATAAGTTGAAATTTTGAGGTTTGTTAGTTTCAGTTCATATAACTGTTCCACTTAACATTCTTGTTAGATCTTGAGTTCTATACAAAGCAAAGCTTGTGTCTTGTGAAAATTTTCTGTTTACACCAGAAGTTCTAAAAAAACAAATGAAGGGGCATCATAATTTCTCAGATTAGTGTGGTCTTGTGAAAAAGGGTGGCCTACTATAAACTCATTTTTTAAAAAACATAGCAATTTTATGAAGAATATTACTATGCACTTGTAAAATGAAAATTATTACCTATAAGTCAGTTGTTACTAATCATACTTTTGGTTAATAATAGAACCCAAATGGAATCATGATTCTGTATGTAGTTGCTTTTTTTCCCTTTGAAATTTCCTTTAAGGTACTGATCTTATGTTTCTTTTTTCTACAACACTACAGAATCTGCTGAAAAACTTTTAGCCTATCTTTAATCCATCTGAAAGTTGTATTTATTCTATATCTCTCCTTTCCAGTTTCATGATAATCTTAAGGCAGTCTAGAACCACTTATTTATAGAATTATTTATTCTCTTTTATTACAAAAATCTTCAAAATTAATGGCTTAAATCTAGAAAATAACTAGAAAAGTCTGCATTCTGGTATAGCTGTATTTCATGAACGAAAATTTTAGGTTTCTTTTAATCTTTATATCCATCCATATCCTAATATGTATATGGAGATCTAATCCCTGGAATAAGAAGTTTGTGATGTTTCATTCGTAAAGACATTACCACAGTGGATTGGCCTGTTAAACTTACAAAAGAGGCCACAGAAAGCTGCTACAGTGAGAAGACCACATAGATGAAATAAAAACAAACCCACAAATCTGTCACCATTTGATATTGGACTATCAAGACTCTAAAGCTCTATGATCCAATTTTATTGCAATTTGTTACTGTTGACAAATGTTTGAAGGCACTGATATTTAGACTTATGAACAATGTTAAATCCTCCTTAATTTTTTTTTCAGCTAACTATCAAGTGATTGTTGTGGAAGGATATTAGTCTCTAGAGGACATCTCTATCCTAGCTAATTCCCAATTAATTGAGACAGAAAAGTTTTATATTTATAAAAGCTTTAAGGCACAATAACTTGGAAGATACCAACCCTCTAAGCTCTTTTGCTATTTCCCAGCTACACACCCCAAATAATTGTTCGTGCCTGGGCTGCTATTACAACAGACCAGCCCTCATGGCCATGTGCTCATGGTCCATACAATCACAGTGGTGACTTCTTTCTCTCCAGCTTTTTGTCCTGCTTCTTCCTCTCATCCCCTTCTGATCCAAACCCAGGAAACTTAAGGTCCACCTACTTATTTTCTGCCACTTAAAGTCTGTCAGCAGCTTTATTTAACCAGTCAGAGAATACTGGAGAGCTTACACTGTATCACTTGATGTATTTAGAATGTGCTTATCTGGGCTATAACCATATCTTGGTGGCCAGTATTTAACAAATGAATTCATAGCATCAGACCAAATTGCAACAATTTCCCCTCCTTTTTCTTTAATAAAAAGAAATAATAAATTCTTTAGAGTAAGAACAAATATGAAAGAATTTTGAAAACTATCATGCAATAATTACATTCACAATGTTCAGACCATTTGTATTTGGCAACTTAAAATTTTAATGTCTATCCTCTCAGTGAGTTCAGAGTTCAGTATTCAAATCACTTTTTCTAAAAGCTTGTATTTAACAACCTAAAAATTCTACTTAGACCTAATATATCCTTTTAAGACAGTTTTTAAATCCTAAACAACTTAAGCTTAATTGTGAGACTATAACTCTCTAGCCTTCAACCCCATCAGCGACGTGAGAAGGAAATAATATTACCTGAGTATAC
Source organism: Psammomys obesus (assembly GCF_907164565.1). Classification (NCBI taxonomy): domain Eukaryota; kingdom Metazoa; phylum Chordata; class Mammalia; order Rodentia; family Muridae; genus Psammomys; species Psammomys obesus. The sequence goes on along the minus strand of NW_026585797.1, from coordinate 4,093,489 downwards.
AGGAAGTAGAGGCAGTTTCTAATACTATAGAACAGAGAGAGAGCTGACTACCTGGACGCTCCCCAAAATATCTCAATTATGATGGAGCATCAGTCTCCAGCCTTCTGGTCCCGTATATATGACAGACATTTTGGGAAGGCAGAAATTATGAAGGATTGCATACCTTGTCTTGGCAAAGCTTGGCAATTGACTTCTTTATGTGTCCAGTTTTGCCATTTCAAACAGCTGCCTGCAGTTGGAGCTAGGGCGGCCTTTTCCCTTAGTGGCAGCTTGCCAGATTTAAGCAAACTCCACAAGGAAATTCTTTGCTCATCATCTTCCTTGAAGTCAAAAGGATGTGCTGCCAGGAATTGACATTTCTCATTGTCAAAAATTCCTTAAATAATAAAAACGTATTTAAATGTCATATTCTGTGTCTCTAGGGTTTTTGAAGACAGACTACCTACAGCACATCTGAATAGACAAACTATGCCTCTTTTTAGCTATTTACAATCTGTTCAGCCTAGGAAGCATATTTCTGAGATAAACTAGTATCTGACATGATCATAAATTTCACTATTAACCTGAATTATTCAATTATCCTAAGCAATGTGTAGCTTAAGATGACTGGAACGAAATCTTATATTTTAAATGAGTTGAAAAGTTCCAATACCTTCACAATAGTTGAAACATATATACATTATGCATATAAAAATAACTTTAAAATTATATCAATATACAATAATATAAACCAATAAAATGTTTATTGGTTTATCAATATGCAATATCAATATGCAATAATCCATATCAATCTAAAATATTTGAGAATAACAATAGCTCTGTAGTTGACGAATAGATTCAATAATCTATCCTTATTATTCCTCTACCATTTCTATATCTCACCATCCCCACCTGTTGCATTTTCAAGCTCTTTCCTCCTACATAAGAAAGAGGATAGAGGGGGAACAGAAAGGAAAAAGAAAGATCCTTAAGTCTAATCTCCTATATCTCATTTTCTCCCTGACCAAAATCATAACAATTTGCAACCAACTGTTGTATTATTTAATGGGAAAGTTTACTTTTGGAAGGGGCGAGGAAATTTAAAAAAAAATCTTAAGAAAACTAGTCAATTGTTGTCCATTCTTTAAATGTAGTGAAAATGCAGGGTTATATGAAGTTTTGACTGGAACAGTCTGAAAGGCTGGACCAATGTGGGAGCAGCAGCTTTTCTTGAAGATGATTTTCGTGGAAACACGCTTTGACAAAACAGAGGCAGTCTGAGGTTTGATCAAACAGCATGCTGGAATAAACATGCCAGCATCCTTGTCAGCATTCTTATGGGTGAGACTCATCAAGGTCAAGGCTGTCTCCATTCTATACTGTTTGGTCTTTTTGTTCTGTAAACATATAAGCTATCACATGAAATATACAGTGTTTCAATTACATATGTACAGAATATGCAAAGATCAGTTAAAAATGATTCTTTGCTTTTTTATTGAGCAGGTAAAAGATATTAGTCTTTCTATAAGAGTCTGAACTGTATATCAGATTATAATGCCAATTTTTATCTATGAAAGTGGATAAACTGGTTAAATAAGCCCTGAGAATTCTGTAGCCAACAAGATTTATTTGCTATGCAAAGACATTCATTTCTCAGCCAAGTAGCAGGATCAGCAATATAAGTTACCAGCTTTGTTGGTCTCTTTGTAGCCAATACCTTCAGGAAGAGGCCTTGCCTCTGTGAAATCTGATTTCCAACAGTTTGGATGGAACACATAGCTTTTCTTCTCCTGTGGAATGAAATTCAAAATCTCCCCAAGACAACATATTTCTTTTTTTCCTTTCTGAGTTATTGTATATATGAGCTAATCTAATTTATCTGTACTTTAAATTCCAGTTCTGTTTAATAGCTGTGATACCCATCTCATTTTAAAAAAATTAAAGAAAACAAATTACTACTTAACTTATTTTGGGGAGATACTATAACCCTCTCTGTTCTATGAGCATTTTCTTTAAAGTCCTGTTAATTCTCTCTACACTTGTTTGTCCTGTAAGATTGAAAGATATATCTGAACTATTTTTATGCTATATTGTCTAAATTTTTCTAGTCTTCTAACAGATGTATATGTTGAAGCATCATCAGGTTTCATTTGGAAAGGCATTTTCATCAAATGTACAATCTTAGTATCATCCTCCCCAGAATTCAAGGCAAAAGTGCTTTGGAATTCTGAACTTGGACCTATGGCATGGGGTGTATATTTTACCTCTCTGAGCTTTATATCATGAAAAACACAATGACCTTGCTCCAAGGGCAACACCAAACAGTGTCACTATTTCTAATTTAGCATCTAGACCTTCATCCAGTAATTGAACAGTGACAGTGCAAATATAATAACATCTAGTATAACCGTGGTGACCTAGAGCTGAAGCTTTTTTATCCAGTATCTCAAAGGGCTACTATTTTGCAGTTTCCTCAAGCCCCTTTATAAATCTGGATTTTTTTTTTCTAATCTCTGTTCTATGGTATCCAATCTGGCAATCCATTTCTCAGTCTCCTCCTTCTCTACATCTGTCCTATTCTAATCTTTCCCAGTGAGGATATACTAAACTGCAATTGTCTTTGAAAAAATATTTGTATGCTAAGAGAGACAAACTCAAATGGAATTCAAATGCACTGTGTCATTGTAACTTCCTTCATGGTTTAACATACAAGGTTAATTCCAATCACTTAGCTACGTCTATAAGGCAGCTGGTTCCCCACTTCTGCCTCTCCAATCCTCCATTCTTCTGTATGATTTATGCAGTCTCCGGGAAGTTTTCTGAGGAGCAGCAGTACAAAAAGAGTGAGGACTGGGATACAGTTCAGCTATGCATTCATGCTGTCCAGTCCTCTGTTCACCTGATCCTTTCCTCCTCCCTCTAAGGCCAGTTGAGGATCTGTGAGAGTGAAGTTTCATGCTAGGAGCCAGGTATGTGAAATGCCATGGCCCATGGAAGCCTGTGCGCTAAGCTAACCTGTGTTCAAAACTGTGCAAGGTTTAGGGGAAAAGAACCATGTATGGATATAACCTAGAACTTTTACTCGGATGGAGCTCATGGTAGCTCAATAACCAATTGGTTTCCCAGAGTAAGTGGAACAGAGACTATCTCTGACAGGAACTCAATGGTAGGCTCTTTGACCTCCCCACCCCCAAAGGGAGGAGCAGTCCTGCTAGGCCACAGAGGAGGACTTTGCAGCCAGTCCTGAAGATACCTGATAAAACAGGGCCAGACGAAAGGGGAGGAGGTCCTTCCCAATCCGTGGACTTGGAAAGGGGCAGGGAGGAGATGAAGGAGGAAGGATGGGATTGGGAGGGAATAAGGGAGCGGGATACAGTGGGGATGCAGAGTTAATAAAATATAACTAATAATAATAAACAATAAAAAAATCAAAAAAAAGAAACTTTTTTTCCCTTGCCTTCCAAGTAGCTGTAGTTTGAAAGATGCTGCCTGTGTTCTCCACGCTTTTCTTCACGAGACAGTGTACTCTTATCCAATAATTTTCTAATCTAAGCTTAGGTTCTCTATAAGGTCTCATTTCACTTTGGTATGTCAATATGTTGTAGAAGGATATTAGACTCTAGAGGGCTTCTTTACCCTAGCTAGTTGCCAAATAATTGTGGCAACATTTTTAGATTCATAAAAGCTTTAAGGCACAATACATTGGAAGATATCAATTCTCTTAAGGTATTTTTTCTATTTACCAGATTCACACTTCAAGCTACTTGCCACAATTGTTCTTGTCTGAGCTGTTTCTGTTCCACCCTCACTGACATGTGCTCATGGTCCATACTGCCCCAAGTGACTTCCTTCTCTTCAGCTTCTTATTCTGCTTCTCCCCCCAACCCCCGCCAACTAGCCTTGTGGGTTCCATTTGACCACAAGCCTGGGGAAACTAATCTCTGCCTACTTCTCTTCTTCCCAGCTATAGGTTATTAGCAACTTTACTTAACCAATCAGAGAATATTGGAGAGCAACATTTACACAACATCACTTGGTGTATATAAGAATATGCTTGTCTGTCCTGTAAGCCAGTCACAATGGCCAACATTTAACAATTGAATGCATAGTACCAGACCAACCCTCAACAAGTAATAGCCTACAGTGAAACTAACATGCGAACCAATCAAGGCATGGCCTGTGGTGGGTGATGCCAAAATCTTGGGAATAGGTTGGCTAGTCTTTCCTTGGTATCTTAGTCTCTGAAGGGAGAGAATTTCCTGTTTAATTGAACATGCCTTGACAGACTGACATACTTTCAAGGAATAGCAGCAGAAAAGTGTCCCAGTTTTAAATAGAGAAGACAGACATGATATGAATATTTTGATCCTGCTTCATACAACTATGGGCCCCAAATGTAGTGAGTAATTTTTTAGCAAACCTCTATATCTTGGTTATATGTACATGTTTGTCTATAAAAATTAAATTCAAAATCAATAAGAAAGTCACCAAGATAGTGACTGTTCTAGTGGCACTAAATTTCACAACCACAATTAATGATGTGCCTAATGCATCCTAGCTGTGATGTAAAGTAGGAAACTAACAAACAAACAAAAAAAAACAAACACTGCAAGATTCCAGTACTTTCAAAATGCAACATTAATGCCTTCCTGAAAGACTCTAGATATTACCAAGTGTGCTAAAATAATGACCTAAAGAAAGGAGGCTAGTATACCAATTACTTATGCTGTCCCACCCACGTGAAAAAGAAGCCAGGCAAGAGCTCCCTCCTAGGTAAGCATAGCGGGAAGTGTCCTCACTGGCAAAATCTAGATGGCATAAAGGAACAGGTTGGCCAAAACAAGTATTTCAAGAAAAGTTTGCTCTATTTGTCCTGTTGAAGTGACTAACCCAATATGCTAGAGTTAGTTTCCTACCAATTTAAACGCCTAACATTTTTTTCCCAAAATGTTGAGTGTCAATATTCTAGAAGTATTGGATAACTTCACTGTATGTCATAGTTTAAATTATTTTCTTCTGCTTTTAGAGAAAATAAATAACATTTCTATAAGAGCACAAATGAAAAAAAAATTATATGAAACATATGCAGTTCCATATCCTCCTACAAGCCACAAATATGTTCCAGGGCAAACATAAATAAATAAAACAATCTACAAATACAGACCATCTGGGTGCTTTGACCATCCACTATACAAATCATACCTGCATTTCAGTTCCTCAGTGTCATTACAAAACATCCTGCTCATCTATTTTGTCTGCATAAATGTAGTAAAATTACATATAAGTTAGTAGACTACATTTAGGTATATTGATATGTACAAACTAGTAATGTTTATATGTGTATCTTCATAGTGTATGAACTTTTAAATACCTCTATTCACAGAAGAACTACAATTGCCAATATTTAATAAAATGCATGATATTTTTTATTATATTATATTTGGAGTATTTATTTAGATTCTTCAAATATGTCCATTTTTGCATTAAGTTTATTATTTTATTTCACCAATTTATTTACTCATTATGTTCTAGCTGTAAAAATGATCTTTCAGTATGTATAGTGGGGAGAAAGATGCATAATTTTACACACTATTTTTTTGTTGCTTTCTTACTATTTTCAGAAGCTTTATGATTTGGTGGGTGGAATTTGAGCTTATTTTTTTTTTCTTTTGACGAAATACTCTTTTAATAATTAATTTATTATTATTTATTATAATTTATTCATTTTATATCTGGCTTTACAATTCCAGGTTACAGTCCATTGTTATAGCGAAATCAGACCAAATAAATTTGAAAGCACTTAGTCACATTACCTATTTAGTAAGAGCAGAGAGGGATGGATTTTAACGCTTGTATGCCAATGCTTAACTCACTTTCTTTTTCTTTATTCAGGCCAGGGCTCAGTTCATAAAATGTTGCCTTCCACATTTAGAATGAGTTTTCCACCTCAATTAACTCAATCAAGAATCCTGTACAAGGATACATGTAAGCCGAGCTAATCTAGTCAATTCCTCATTGAGAGTCCTTCCCCAGGTGGTTGAACATTGTGTCACGCTGACATTAAAAACTAACTCTCTTGATTTCTAAGTACAGCTTATACAAATGTGTCCTTTTAATAACTAGCATAACAATTGTAGGTAATATACAGATTTATGAATAATACCAGAAGAAATACTGGCATTAATGACTATACCTACAGATCCATTTTCAAAATTTAGAATAACTCAGGAAAACGATACATTTATATTAAAAATCTAAATCTAAGCCCTAAAACCCAGAATGACCCCTGACTTGAAACCAAACATCATTATTATAACCAAACATTATTCTGTCAATTATTCCACAATCTGTCAGGCTGGGGCAACAGGAACCAATGAACTGAGTACCCATTCAACATAGGATAGAATAGCTATCCAAAATAAGAAACATCAGAACATCATGACTCTAACTTGTTCTTTTGTGCTCAGCCAACCAGTAAGCAGAGGCATGAATCAGTCAGTTATTAACTTTGGTCTGTCAGGATCCATACCTCTAAAGAAGGTCAGAAGTTGCTCTGTTTAAGCAATACTGAAGGTGAATTATCAATATCATGATTGTATCTGTCAAAATTAAAATAAGTCTATTTCAAAACCAAAATTCTGCATACTTACAAAATGTTGCTTAATTTGGAGGCATCTCTGTCAAGTTTCATTAGAAAAATGTTTCTGTGTGCATTATGGATATCTGTAAAATGAAGGTAAGAAAACTCTGCAGCAACATATAATCTTAATAAACAATATGGAGAAATAATAACTCTCTAACTGTACACAGGGAAAATTTTTGATGTATTTCTAAGATTCTCTTATCTATTTAAAATACTTTAATCTCCTTTATAATTAAAAGAATGAAAGCAAATTGATCATTTTTTAAAATTATCATATTTTATATCAAAAATATTACATATTTTGAAAGTAGAACATTACAAGTAAACTTCACTTGTGACTGTGGGTGAGCCAAATCTAGTAGGATCAGGTTTAGGTACCAGCAGAAAATGCGAAATTGCACACGTTTAAGGTAGATGCTGGTTTCTTATATAAATGCAAGTGCAAGTTAAGCAAAATAGAATTTATACAGAGCCTCCGAAATGATAGAGGTTCTTTATGATGTCATTCTTGTGCTTTTCTCTTCTACTGTTAGGTTTCCCTGTATGATAAAATAGAATGGTGGCCGAAACTCTGGACATAGACAAATTCCAAGGAAAGAAAGAAAGACAGAGAGAGAGAGAGAGGGAGGGAGGAATGGATGGAGGGAGGGAGGGAGGAAGGAAGAAGAAAGAAAGAGAAAGAAAGAAAGAAAGAAAGAAAGAAAGGAAGGAAGGAAGGAAGGAAGGAAGGAAGGAAGGAAGAAGAAAGAAAGAAGTTGAGAAAAGATATCCAACTTATAGCACAATAAGATCCAAACAGTACTTGTTCATAAAATTTAATTTATATTTGTTGCTTGACCAAGTGTAGAAGTAAGAAAGGCACATGGCAGTCAGAGTTTGTCTGGGTACATCACTACTCAAAAAGACTAAGCTTTAAGTTTTTCTAACAGAAAATATGACAGTGTCAACCACATAAATAAATATCCTTAATAACAAACCTCAAAAATGCACCAGAAGAGAAAAACGACAAGAAACAATCCACAGAATCAACTTAACAGGGCTCACAGGAGCTAACAAAGATGGAGCCAACAATCAGGGAGCCTTATATGTCTGATCTAGGTCTTTTGCATATATGTCATAGTCGTGAAGGTTGGTACTCTTACGTGACTCTTAACAGTGGGGAAGGGCTATGTTTGACTCTTTTGCCTTGGAGTGTGTCTATGTTGAAACTCTTTTCCTCTTCCTGGGTCACCTCATCTATCCTTAATATGAGTAGATGTGCCTAGTTTTATTGAAATTTGGTATGCCATGTTTGGTTGATATCCCTGGAAGGCCTGCCTCTTTCTGATGGGAAATGGAGGTGAACAGTGGATCTGGGAGAGGGAACAGACTAGGAAGAGAGGAGGGAGAAAAACTTTTGATCAAGATGTATTTATTTTTATTATTAGTTACATTTTATTAACTTTGTATCCCAGCTGTATCCCACTCCTTTATTCTCTCCCAATCCCACCCTCCCTCCCACATCTCCTCCCTGCCCCTTTCCAAGTCCACTGATTCGGGAGGACCTCCTTATAGTAAGGGGAACAGGGACTGTTTCTGACAGGAACTCAAGGGCATACTCTTTGACCTCCTCACCCCTCAAGGGAGGAGCAGTCCTGCTAGGCCACAGGGAAGGACTTTGCAGCCAGTCCTGAAGATACCTGATAAAACAAGATGTATTTTTATGAGAGAAAAATAAATAAATACAAATACGGAAACCAAGAAAAAAGTGAGCACTATTGGCAAAATATGTAAACTAATATAGCGTGCTGATAACAATATGTAGATACTTCAACACCAGGAAATGTAACTGCTGTATGATGAGGCAATCCCTTCCTGTCTGTGTATGTGCATGTGCCTGTACATATGTGTGTGTACTAGATTGAACATGTCGAAGAGACATCAGCCCTTGTATATTTTTCTTGCATCACTAAATTTAATATCCAAGGTATTGAATTAAGCAATATTAAATTTTAAAAGTCACAAAAAGACAAATAAAATACATTGTCAGTAAGATATGTGGAAGGTAAAAGTCTCAGTGAAATTCAAACCAGAACAGTAGTTAGCAGAACTTGACAGCAGTGGCAGGTAATGAGAGGGAAAAGGAAGATAGTTAACAGATAGAAAGGTAGAATTAAATGTTTAGTATTTGACATTACTATATAATAACTGTAATTAAAAAATTATAGTTAAATGTTATAGAAGATCTGTTGAAAGAACTTTGAATAACATCAACACTAATAAATGAGACGTATCTGAGGTGACAGGCCAACACTATGAAGCAGGTATTTTTTATTACACACGTGTATTAAAATGTCACCTTGTGTGACACAAATGTAGAAAATAACTGTAGAGATTAAAAATAAAAATGTATGATAAGTAAAACTATTTAGCATAATACAGTTAGCAAAAAGACATTCCTAATGTAAAAAAAAATAGTTATTTACTTTATGTCTGAAATAATTAAATTTATCTTTTTATAAAAATTCTGCAACTTTTAATATTTCTTCAAATTTTTCATAGAACATTGTATGAACAGGAGAAAATTAGTGTTACTTGGGACTCCTGACTATCCCTATCTTAAACTCTGTAGAATGTATCTTCCTAATTTAAATTGTCGCTGAAGATAATAATATATAAGTAAAGACAGAGAGAAAGGAAAAACTTTAACTGGTAGCATGTGTTCATATGCTTATAATCCTGAGTGTTGGAAGAGGCATGAAAATCGCAGTTCATGTTCTGCCTGAGAAATAAAACATCTCAAAGACAAAAGAAAAAAAAACATGAAAACAGATATTCTCTGCACATCTGAGAACAGAGCTTTTAAAATTATCACTGAATGTTAGAAATATATAGTTACCTAAGGTACACATTCAACTTACCATCTACAATGATAGTAAAATGAAAAATAATTTCCTATGCAATTACAATAGAAACAATGTCATGTGAACATAGTGAAAACTGAGTATGTGATCACAATAGAAACAGAGCATGTGACCATAATAGAAAACTGAGCATTTAGGACAAATTATGCTGAAACACACAGAACTGCAGGAAAAGCACTAATAAAGAACATAAAAAAAAAAAAAAAAAACACTTGATTAAAAACAAATGATTTTTACTGATTAACTTACTTAAAAATAATTTATTTATACATGTTTATTTATTAATGTCTTTATAAAATCATGTGTTCATATATTCACCTTTCCTTGCACACCTCCAGTTCAACACCGCCACTCTTATCACAGCTCTGGAATGTAGCACTGAATATAACACTGGCTGCTGTCTCTCTGTCCTTTCTTAATCCATCCCCAAAGGATTACAAAGCTCTTCTCAACCTCCCTTCCCTCAATTTATCCCTAATTATCCCAGCCTCCCACACAAACAGGTATTCCCTGTGAGTCCAGCAGAGCAGAGCACTCCTTCCACTTCCTCATTCCCTCCTCTCCAAACCCTGTTCTTAGTCTCCTCCCTAGCTCTGTGGCATAACATCAGCTGCAGCCCTCCTTGTTCAACCCTCTTATCTTCCATGGGTCCTAAGGAGCTTTTGCTCCTAATCCCCTTTGTCCATTACCTGCTTTATCCCATTCCCCAAATCCAGCAGGCACCCTTTGCTAGCCCACAAGCCACTCCTCCCAGGGAACCGAGTAAGGAGACTATATATCTTTATCTCCCACTCTGATCCTCCATACCCAATCCCTCAGTCTCACCCCCAGCTACAGCGTTTTATCTGCATAAGCCTCATCTCCTGTAGATGCCATAGATCTTCCTTTCTGAACCACCCCCAACTCCAGCAGACATTCCCTGCTAATCCAAAACCAAACACTGCCACCTTTGTAAAAGGAACACTGTTATAGTTTAACTCATACACTGACCTTCACACACTGATAATGATACCAATACAGCACTCTCACAAATAGATATGCCGTCCAGACCAAAATAATAAGAGAAATGCTAGAGTTAGCATACATTATAAACCATATGGACCTAACAAATATTTACAGAATATTTTATGCTAAAACACAAAACAACACACCTCTTTCTCTATATCTTATGGAACTTTCTCCAAAATTGATCACATACTAAGTCGAAAATAAGTCTCAACCTATACAAGAAAACTGAAATAATTGCCTACATTCTATCAGACCACCATGGATTAAAGCTGGATATCAAAAATGAGAGAAACCTTAAAAACTCATGGAAACTAAATAAATATCTACTGAATAAATTAAAAAAAATGGGACAAGAGAGAAATAAAGAAAGAAATTAAGACTTTCCAGAATTCAGTGAAAATGAATATACAGCATATACTCAATTATGGGACTCAAAGCTCTTCTAAGAGTCAAGTTCATAGCACTAAGGGCACACATAAAAGAAGAGAAAGAGAGGAAGAGGGAGACAAAGAGAGATTTCACACTAGCAACTCAACTGCACATATAAAAGCTTTAGAACAAAAAAAGGGGGAAAATGATACCCAAGAGGAACAGATGGCAAGAAACAATCAAACTGGAGACTTAAATCAAGAAAATAGAAACAAAGAGAATAATACAAAGAATTAGTGAAATACAGTGTTGGTTCTCTGAGCAAATCAGTAAGAACAACAAACCTTATCCAAGTTAACTACAAAGTGAAGAGAGAATATCCACATTAACAGAATCAGAAATAAAAAAAAGAGACATAACAGCTTACACTGAAAAAAAATCCAGAAAAATTTAAGGACATATTTTAAAAACCTGTACTAACCCTTTCCCCTCCAAACCTCTACTGTTCAGCTCCTCTGACAACCTGTCCAATACAGTAACCTGCACCCAACAGCCCATGCTTCATTTCCCATCACAGAGCTTTACTTGCTGTCCCCGAGGCTTGCCAACACCAAAAACAACCAGACAGCTAAAGGCCAGGGTAAGAACACAATTAGTGTGAACCAGGGCAATATGTCACACCAGAACCCAACTATCCTACTACAACAAGCCCTTCATACCCTAACATGGCTGAAGCACAAGAAATCAACATAAATCCAATCTTATGAAGATGACAGAGGCCTTTAAAGAGGAGACTAATAAAACCCTCAAAGAAATACAGGGAAATACAATCAAACAGATGAAGAACATGAATAAAACTTTTCAAGATCTGAACATGGAAATAGAAAGAATAAAGAAAACACAAACTGAGGGGATACTGGAGATGGAAAACCTACAGAAACTACCGATATAAACATCACCAATAGAATACAAAGGACGGAAGAGAGAATCTCAAGCATAAAAAATATGATAAAAGACACTGATATATCAATTAAAGAAAATGCTACACATGAAAAGTTTCTAGCACAAAGCATCCAGAAATTCAGGTCACTGTGAATAGACCACACCAAAAAAATAATAGGAATAGAAGAAGGTGAAGATTCCAGGCTCAAAGACTCAGAAAATTTCTTCAACAAAAGCATAGGAAGAACTTTTCCTAAACCACTGATAGGGGAGCTCCTCTTCCTCTAGGGAAGGGACATAAGGGGAAAGAGGGAAGGAGGAAGGGCCTGGGAGGAGATGAGATTCAAAGTGCTGGGATACAAAGTGAATGATTTGTAATTAATAATAATAATAGTGAAAAAATTTAAAAAACTATAAGCATTTAAATATAAGGAAATGGTCTAAATTTTATGCAATAATGAATGTAACTTAGTAATGAAATTTTTAATAAAATGTTTACAAATCAAAAAGATTAAAAAAATCGTTCCTTAACCAAAACAAAAGAGATGCATAAAAATGTACAAAAAGGTAACAGAACACCAAATAGATTAGACCAAGGAAGAAAACTCTTCTATCACATAATAATCAAAACACAAAATTAACAGAACAAAGAAAGCATATTAAAAGACCCAAGGGAAAAGGGCCAAGTAACAACTGAAGGCAGACCTATTAGAATTACACCAGACTTTTCATCAGACTTTAATAGCAAGAAGGGCCTGGCAGGTATCATGAAGACCCCAGGAGACCACAGATGCCTACCCCGACTACTATATCAAGCAAAAATTTCAATCACTAGAGATGGAGAAAACAAGATATTCCATGATGAAGTAGCGATGTCAGTTGGTCATTGGGGAGGAATTGAGTGAGAGTTTATTTCATGAATTAGGGACATTATAAACCTTGGGTAGTGGGAGGGTTTTTTGGATGAATATGTTAGATTCAATGGGGTTAGGAGTACCAGGGATGCTTCGTTTACATGCAGCAGCACATTCTATTGTAAAGAGGGGAACACAGTACTTGATTATCCTATGGGCAGCAGAGGATGAGGTAAGAACTCCAGCTATGGTTAAAGGTGTGGACAAAGGTCATTGGTTGAAAGCTAAGGAACAAAACATCTCAGTAGCAGAAGGAAGTTACTTCTAGGAATCCCCGGGAGTATACTGAACAGGTTTCTTATCCAGAAAAGTCTGGGCATGGAATCTCCCTGAGGGCTAGGTGACACTTCCTAGAATATCTGAGGCTTCACCAGATCAGATGGAGAGGAGGGAACCCAGCTGATAAAGGAGTCCATCATTTAGCACCAAGCTCAGAGGCTCTCCAGTAATGCCTGACATTGACCTGAATAGGATGATCTAACACCTACAGACATTTGATTTTTGACAAAGAAGACAAAACCATATAATGAAAAAAAGAAGCATCCTCAACAAGTTGTGCTGGACTAACTGGATATCTGCATTGTAGAAGAATGAAAATAGACCCATACCTAACATCCTACACCACACTTAAATCCAGTGGATCAAACTTTTCATCATAAAACTGGATATGCAAAATATGATGGAAAAGAAAGTGGGGAACAACTTTCAATACATTGGTACGATGTGTTGACAATTTCCTGAACAGAATACCAGTAGCTCAGGCACTAATATCAACAATTAATAAATGCAACCTTATGAAACTGAAAAGCGTTTTTAAGGCAAAGGACACTGTCAAAAGGACCAAATAGCAGCCTACAGAATGGGAATAGATCTTTACCAACCCTACATCTGATAGAGAACTGATATTCAAAATATACAAGAAACTGAAGAAACCAGACAACAATAAACTAAATAAAACAATTAAAATATGTGGTTGAGAGATAAGGAAAATTCTCAACAAAGGAATCTCTAATCGCTGAGAAACACTTAAAGGACTGGGGGAAGGGCATAAGGGGACAAGGGAGGGGGGCTACAGGTGAGATACAAAGTGAATAAACAGTAATTAATAAAAAATAAATTAAAATATTAAACAATGCTCAGTGAGCATGGGAGATGTTTTCATCTTCTTATATCTTCTTCAATTTCATCTTTCTTGAAGGTTCTTTTTTTTTTTATGGATGGAACTAGAAAAGATCATCCTGAGTGAGGTAACCCAGAAACAGAAAGACACGGATGGTGTACACTCACTTATAAGTGGATATTAGATATATAATATAGGATAGCATATTAAAATCTACAGACCTAAAGAAGCTAAACACTAAGGAGGACCAAGGGAAGATGTTTAAATCCTAATTCAGAATGTCAAACAGGATAGACATCAGAAGAAGTGAAAGCGAGGAAAAAGGATGGGAACCTACTATAGAGGGTCCTCTGATAGGCTCAACCCAAACTTTGGGCAGAGCTCAGGGATTCTTTTGGAAGAAGGGGGTGCAGAAATAGAAAGACACATTGGAAATAGGTGTTCCACAAGGAGACCAACAAAGCTAAAATATCTGAACCCAGGGGGTTCTGAAGAGAATAATGCACCAACCAAGGACCATCCATAGAGAAAACCTAGAACCCCTGCTCAGATGTAGCTGATAGACTACTCATTCTCCATGTGGGTTTCCAAGTAAGGGGAGCCGGGGCTACCTCTGTCATGAACTGGTTTCCTGCTTTTTGATCACTTGCCCCTGGCAATTTGGCCTTACCAGGCTACAGAGGGGTAGGATCCAGGTAGTCCTGATGAGACTTGATAAGCTATGAGCAGATGGCAGAGGAGGAGAACTCCCTCTTTCAGTGAACTAGGAAAAGAGGATAGGGGAGAAGAGGGAGAGAGGGTGGGACTAGGAGGAGTTGAGAGAGGGGTCTTTAATTGGGATACATAATGAATAAATTATTTAAAATGTAAAGTTAAAATTTAAAAAAGAAATGGCCAGTGTCATTAGTCATCAGGAAAATAAAAATCAAAATGCTTCTAAGATTCCAAAAAAAAAAAAATGCTTTTGAGATTCTATCATACAACAATGAGAATTGCTAACATCAAAAACTCAAGTGACAGTACATGCTGGCCAGAATATGGAGCAAGCAGAACACTCCTCCATTGCTGATGGGAGTGCAAGCTTACACAACCACTTTGGAAATCAATCTGGTGCTTTATCAGAAAATTTGGAATAGCACTACCTCAAGACCCAGTTATACCACTCCTGGGCATATACTCAAAAGATGATCCATGATACCACAATGACACTTGCTCAACTATGTTCATAGCAGCTTTATTAATAATAGCCAGAATCTGGAAACAACTTAGAAGTCCCTCAACTGAACAATGAAGAAAAAAATAAATAATAATGTGTTACATTTACACAATAAAAACTACTCAGCTATTCATAAGAATAACATCACGAAATTTGCAGACAAATGGGTGGAAATAGAAAAGATGCTCCTGAGTGAGGTAACCCAAACTCAGAAAATCATACATAGTATGTGCGGATTTTAGTCATATAGTACACGACAAACATTCTACAATTCACAGATCCAAAGAAAATAAGTAACAAGGAGGACCCTAGGGAGGATGCTTAAATATCACTCAAAAGTGGGAATAGAATAGACAATGGAGGTCATTGAAGAGAGGGAACAAAGTAGGAGAGGGAACACAGAGAGATAGAGGGTGGAAATCAGACCTGGATAGAGGAAAGAGGGCCTGCAGAAAGAAAAGAAACCATGAATGACAGCATCTCTGACAAGCTGGAAAACTAAGACAGGGTGGGCTTCTGGGAGGATATGCAGGTGACTCTAGCTGAGACTTCTAGTAGCAGGAGTCACGGAGACTGAAAAGGACATCCTCTAAGTAGACATGACTACTAGTGGATGGAGCAGAACACCCACAAAAACCTCAACCTGCCCTACCTAAAAAGATGTGCAGGGATAAAGACAGAGCAGTGTGAGGGAACGTCCAACCTGAGACCCACCCCGTGGAAGAGTGCTAACCCCTGATACTCTTAAGAACACTCTGCTATGCTCAAAGGCAGGAGTTTAGCAAAGCTGTCCTCTGACAGGCTCTACCGAGCATCAGATTGAAACAGATGCTGAGATTCACAGCCAAACATTGGGTGAAGCTTATGGAGTCTTGTGGAAAAATGGGGAGAAGTTCAGAAGGACGTGGAGGTGACAAGAGCTCTATAAGAAGACCGAAAGAACAAACTAACCAGGGATTAGAGAGGCTTGTTGAGACTGAACCACCAACCACAGAGACATGCATGAACTGGACCTAGGCCCTCTATACAGATGTAGCCTATGGGAAGCTCCGGCTTCATGTGGCTTTCCTAGTAAACGGAGCAAGGGCTATCTCCAACACACACTCTATTGCTTACTTCTCCCTGGTGGGCTGCCTCGACAGACACAGGGAAAATGGAAGCACTCAGTCCTAAAGTGACTTGTGCTGGGGTGGGTTGGTGGGGGGACCTCCCTTCTCTGAGGAATAGAGGAGGCGAAAAAGGGGAGGGGAAAGAAGGGAGGGTGTGAACAGGAGGAGAGAAGGGAAGGGTTATAACTGAGAGTTAAAGTGAAAAAATAAGTTAATTAAAAAAGAAAAAGAAATAAAAAACCCAAAGTTCAAACTTTTGTCCTCTTGTCAATCTCTCAACTCTAACCTCTGTACAGTCAAAATAAAAAAACTTGAGGAGGGGCATGGGAGGAGATGAGGGAGGGAGGATGGGATTGGGGGGGAACTAGGAGGAGGACTACAGCTGGTATATAAGTGGACAAACTTATTAATAGAAAATAAATAAATTACAGAATAAATAAAAATAAACTATTTTTTTCCTCTTCTAAAACAAAACAAAATGAAAACAGATCATACACTTCCAGCATTTGGTGGCACAGTATATATATATATATATATATATATATATATATATATATATATATATTACCAGCCCAAATGGGAAAAGGAGAGCAAAGTGAGGAAATACTAAAGTAAACACTAGACCAGTTGCAAAAACTCCAAATAAACTCTGCACCTGCACATCTGATGTCAAAGTTCTCTTTACATCTCCAGATCCTTTCATCTTTGCTCACTGCAACATGCTTCCCTCCCCTGGGCTCCTTCCACTCCACTCTCTATTAGGAGATCACACTTGCAGGTATCCAACCAATCTGGCATCACCAATATCTTGGTGTATTCAGTGAAATACAGGCTTCACTTTCATAGTTTTGCCCAATGGCCCCTCTAGGCTTCCATAAAGCGACACACCTGACACATGCTTGGCCTTAGGAGCTTTCCCTAGCATGGAGAGAGATTACACAACACTTTTTTTTTTTTACTATAGGGCCAGAAGCACTTAGCTAAATCTGTGAAATCCTCTGTTTTCTGGGATTAGAACATGACCCCCTTGTTCAAAATACATTTCACAAGCTGTATGTTTTCAGTTGTTTCCCTCACTGCCTAAGCACGCCTGTCCTGGCACTGAATCTGTAGACCAAGCTTGGACTCAGAGACCCTCCCGCCTCTGTACCCTGAGTGCTATGTGCTGCCGCACTAGTCATGAAGCTTTTCTTTAATTCCTTTTTACAAGTTGGAAAGTTAGCTGTTTGGATCATGCCCAGCAGTTATCATTCCAATAAATCCAGTCAGGATCAGGCTTTTCTTTAAACCATTGAACTTCATAAACATGGGACTTAGCTTCATGACACTCCCTGGAACGCTTGTCTTTCTCAAAGTGTACGTTTTGTCTTTTCCTTAGATTACATAGGTTGCTCCTTGTCATTACAAGTCTTCATAAGAACGGCGACTAATAGTCAAGCAACTCAGTTAATACTAGACTGTCTTGAAATATCCTCTGCCATGGTCATTAATCCAAACTTCTTTTTTTAATTTAGCCTGAGACAAATTTTTTTTGGCCAAGGTCAGAAAAGAGCCAAATAATATCATAATATCACCAGAATATTCTGTATAATATTTCTATTCTTCTCCTCAAAAAGCTCTTGAGACAGGACGTTGTAGTCTACATTGCTCTCAGCAATACTGTCTTCTACGTTCCTACTTTTATGGTTTATTAAACCCTACTTGAAGCATTTGGCTTCTATTCTTATTCAAAGGCTCAAAGTCCACATTCTGCCAACAATTGCCGTAGTCAGGCCTATCACAGAAATAATTCACTCCGTGGTACCAATTTCTATCATAATCAACATAATCAATATCATAATCAATATCATAATCAATATCATAATCAACATAATCAATAATTCTGTTCCGTGAAGAAACACCAAAACCACACCAACTCTTATGAAAGTAAGCATTTCACTGGGAGTAACTTACAGTTTCAGAGGTTTAGTCTTTTATCAGCATGGTTCGAACATGGTGAGTGTGGAGCTATGCAGACAGACCTGGTGTTAGAGAAGGAGCTGACAGTTCTACATACCAATCTGTAAGCAACAGGAAGAGAGAAAGCCACTGTTCTGCCTTGGGGTTTTGAAACCTCAGACCCCACACCCAGTGCAACTGCACATCTTATTCCTTCAATAAGACGACACGTACTCCAACGAGACCACAGTTCCCATTTGAATGACCAAGCATTCAAATCTATGCTCCAATGGGTATCATTTTTATGTCTTTATGTTTCTTAAGTAATATGTTGTAAATCTAGGAAAAGGCAAAGATCTTTATATTATATTTGAGATTAGTCAAATCTGTAACTACTAGATTTAGTTAACACTATAACTTGTCATGATCAAATAAAAATGGCAAGGAAATTGCATTATCCTCAATCAAATGATTTATTAGTATGTTAACTCATTTATTTTGTGTCTTGTTAATACTGCCTTTTCCCTTATTACTCCATTGATGCTTTACACAGATCTTTCTACTGTGCAACAGAGTCATTTTCTATTTTCCATATAAGGAATATTGAGAAAGATTAGTTAGTTGAGTCTGTATGGTATTACACTCTTAAAAGTGTGGGGGGGGAGGGGTACACGTGTTGTTACATGTGATTGTTTTCCTAAGTCTAGGAGGAAAATGCCTTACCCATCAAAAATTTTGAAAAAAAAATAATTTGGGAAGTAAACCTCAATCCACACCAATAAGAGTGACGTATAACAGGAAAATAGTGTGTCAGTGATGACAACCCCATGCAAGCTTTGCACTAGAAGCTGAGGCTGAGTATGAGAGATTTACATGCTCTTCACTGGTGACGCTGCTGCGAATGGTGCAGAGTTTCTTCCTCATCATGATCTTCCAGGAGACTCACATAGAGGAGCTCTTGCTAAGTTACTCTCAGGGGATTTCCAGAGGCAAAACCCAGCTGGAGTTCACAGACAAGTACAATGCTTTGTCCCTTATTCACTGGAGACAATCATTACGAAATATTCCACGGATCCTGACAGAAACAGTGTTTCCACATTCCAGACTAATTTTAAAAAATATTCTTGATAATATGTTCCCAACACCAAGACTAATTATCATTCCTCACATACCTGAACACAGAGGTTAAAAATGACTACTTTAGTTTAGCTAGAAATAGTGTACCTAGCTACCTACAAGTTTTCTTTAATTAATGTTCCCTCTGGACACAAACACTGACTTGGGCCAGCAGAGTGCTAGAGTTAGCATTAGAGAGGATAGCTGACGGTACATTTCTCCCAAGCTCCATACCCAGTGATGTCAAGCTGATAGCAAGTGTAAGGGGAAGAATTTTAAAAGACACAGCTTGAAAGATCATTAAAGATATCCTGAACATTTTCCAAAATATGGATAATCTACTTAATGCAGACTTATCATGAAATGCAGCCTGAATGAATGTAAAGACATTAACATAACTCTCCCATATTATGATGATTTCCTGGAAAGCCATCAAATACCACTTATGGAAGCCATGTATGAAGCAGATTACTCTATGGTATGCAAAACACATTGAACTCTGAAATAAGATGAGCTATCTGTGAATGAAAATAAACAAAATTTGCAAGTGAAAACATTTTTAAATCTTTATAGATATGATCTCTGTTTATTCTCATTGAACTTAACATGTGCATATATCTAAATATTAAAACATTACAGAATCAGTTTTTCTGACAAATATCTTTGCATAGTTGCATAATTGCACTCACATAATCTTTCATGGGAAGGTCACTCCATCTTCAATATCGTGGGTAAAATCGGGCTATGACTTATTTCTAGCCAGTCCCACACTGAGAATATTTGCAGTGTTTTTAAAGGAACTCAAGGAAACAAAAGCACACAAGAAAGCATATGTGAGAGGCCATAGGGACTTGGAAAGTCTAAGAAGGCTTCGCTCTGGCACTTTGCAGAGAATATGCCACTCTTGACTCCAGAGCAGTGCACATCAGTCTTCCTATGCTGCCGCCCTATAACACAGTCCTAATATTGTGGTGACCCCACATATAAAATTATTTGGTTGCTACTTCATAGCTGCTGTTATAAACCATAGTATACATATCTAATATGCAGGCTATCTGCTATGCAGCATCCGTGAAAGGGTCACCTAATGCCCCAGTGTGGTGACTACCTACAGGCTGTGAACCAGTGCTTGAAGCAAACAAAGAATGTCTAATGTGTAACTGGAGAGAAGCAGGCTTGTGAGTCATCTAGAAGGCACTGGGAGCTAAGGGAACCAGAGAAAAAGTGTTTCTTGGGGAAGTAAATTTAATTACTCAAAACAAGACTTTTCTGAGAGATGATGTCATAGTTCTACTAAGCCAATCGCTCTTAGGGTAAGTTGACAGGTCTCTACTGACACAATATTAAAAGGTGAGAAATTTGTCTTCTATCAATCAATTTAAGGAAAATGTATATATTAACCCCTCCCTCCAAAAAACCCCATGAAAACATACTTGTAAAAAGTGCCATTCATAAATTCTTAAAATATTAAGTCATCAAACATTGTATACAATTTACAAATAAGGAAAAAAAGTATGCTAACTAAAACAATCTAAGATTTATGCTACATTTTTCCTGGTTAGATAAGCTCGGACAATGAAGTAAGAAGTTTCTATCCTGTACACACACACACACACACACACACACACACACACACACTCACACATATATATATGATCAAGGTAGAGTGGAGGGCACTAGTCAGGTCTAAATGGAATTGACAATTGAAGCAGAGATAGAGGTAGATACTCGATAAATGTCCAGATAAAGACTGAAACTTCTCAGCCAGGATATTGTTTGTAGATATTATGGGCCGTATTTAGGCTATTGTGTTGTTCTACCTAGTATATTATATATTGCTGACCTAAGAATATTTCTGTTTCTCTACTTGCAATTTATTTACTTTTAACTAAGCATATGCTCTCTTCCATGCTTAGTGACATAACATACATAACATTCAAAATTATTTCTTAAGTTAGACAAGAGGTTTTGGAATTGGGGGATGAATGATTACAATATGCCTGCTTCTGAAGAGGTAAGAGTTCCCTGACCTTTTGACCATCATTTGTGGTGTCAGAAATTATTTGGATTCCTAGTGTGATATGAGTTAATTGTTTAAACTGTATAACTTAAACTGGCTTAAAACTTTTGACCATACATAAAAACTAGAGGAAGACGAAGACACTATTACTAGACTTTCAGAGTTTTTCAAATAACACAAAGTCAAAGATAATTATGTTGAAAAATTAAATGTCCCTGAAAGTCTGCTTATCTTAGATATGGTATCGCACTACAACTTATTCAGGAAAACTTAATAAGTACCAAGCATGATGTCATCTTATAAAAAATAACTGTAACTGAAGCTTGCAGAAGCTTTCCCTAAAGCAGAGTGTTCTTGCCTGGCCTCATTCTACAACTGAAGGGAACAGGAATATAAGGCTCTTTGTGTTTACAAGTGGAGTACAAATCATCATGCCATCATAATCGGGTGACGGATTCCTGTCAGGTGATGTGGAATACTCTGAATCTCAAACTCTATTAGATTTCCAGGGGAGTAAGGTAATAAGTAGCCTTACATTCAGCTGCGTACAGCAACGCCACATGGCTTAGATTCTGTTAACATAAGAGTGATCTGCTTAGATGCAATGCTCCCTAGGATGAAACTTTAGTTTTCCCTTTTGGAGGTGAAAATAAAAATAATTCCATTTTCCCTCTCACTGAGGTGCTCTTTTGTAGACTTTTTTTTTTTCCTCGTGCAGTTACAATAGACCCATATGGATGAAATAAACAAGTTTCCCATTCAGATCCCCTGTGTATAATCTACAACAACACAATGTTTCCAATTGACTTAAAATAAAATTCAGATGCGTGAAATCTATAACCACAGGGAAAGGGGAAATGGGAAAGGCTTACAGAATGCAGAGAAGACACAAAAAAGCACATAAAATGGCAGACAGCATTTTCACACATTATGACAAGTTGTGGTCAACTAATATCTTAATTCCACGTGTTGAAATCTGCTGGTTAAAACAATATGACTTGTGCAGTAAGTATTCCCTCTGGGAAATAAACAAAATCTGATTAAACATCTACTCTTTCTTGTCTCTGAAACAATGGAGATCTAAAGGGAGCTTAAAAAAAAAAAAAGAAAGGGAAATCGAGCACAAAAGGGGCTGAGCTAGGACCTCCCCTAGCTCTAGCATCCACAAAGAAGACAGGCAGACAGGCCTCTATGACTACGATCTGCACAAGCTCTTCTAAAAGTTGTTTTCAGTAGGAGAAGAAAAGATTTTCTTTGTCAATTTAAAGTTCCAAGCTGAGTCGGAAATGAAATGGAAGCAAAGTAAGACGAGAAAGTTTACTTGAGATGAAGATCTTTATAAGAAGATAAACAAACAGACATTTGTTTGGGACAAAGTCTGAGGAAAAAGTGGATAGTTGCAGATGTGTGGGTGAAAAATGTGACATGAAGATATGGGAAACAAGTTTTTCATACTGTCTTTTATCCTTACAGTGGGATCTTTTTCCTTAGTAAAAGATGTTCCTTCCCTGCAGAGCTGTTATTCTACAAATGTTTCCTACAGTTTACAACCCGCTCCATGCTAGAAGGTCCTGGGAAAGTGGAAGGGGCATTTATCAGTGTCGTGTCCCTCCTTTAAGGTGTTGTGGCCTTTCAGTATATATATATATATATATACTATTTAATATTAGCTATTAAATTAAATTTAATATTAATATAAAGTATTACTTTTTTATTTCAAAATGTTTCTTATTTTTGGATTACCTTTGAATGTTGTAGTTAAACTTTTTTGTTATGTTGCAGTATGTTACCAGGTCCATTATTGTTGCACTCAAGTAAAGCTAATAAATAACAATGGACCATTCTTTTTCTGCAGTTTGAATACTAAGTAATTTGGTTATGTTTTTTCTGGGGTTGTGGTAACTCAACTTGAAGCAACTATTTAAGTTACTATTTAATAGAATAAATACTTTCATGGGGTGGTATTCTATTGAAACTTTAGTTTAAAATCTAACTTATTCATCAGTCTTGGGAAGACATAGCTGAAATCCAAGTACCTAGGAAGGTGAAGAGCACAAAGATCATGAGTTCAGGGCTGCTCTGGACTAGGACAAACAGCAAGAGCCTATCTTAAAACAGAGGAAAAATACAATATTATTATCTTTCTTAACCCAAAAAGCACATTGAAGACCTGCAGTCTGTACTTGGTTACTCTATGAAACCAGTGCTTTGAGGTTTCACAACAGTGTGTCAGAAGTTTTCATGTGAATTTTCTAGATCATAATTCTGAAATAATGCTTGTATTCTCTAGAAAAGGAATAAGTTCTCTTTGAAGTCGGTGATCTGAGACTTGTTTTCATTTTGGACTATTGGAAGCACACTGGCAATGATTTCTCATTTACACTCTCTATAATCAGTGATCTCATAAGGAAATAAGATCCTGCACGTAGGGGATTGCAAGGACGAATCTGCTCTATTTTGATCATGATATTTCAGACAAACATACAAAGAGAATCAGTTAATATTGGTGACATAGAATATTATAAGACATAGCGTATAATAATAAAGCACCCTTGTGACTTCCATAGTTCCTTTTAATATTTTTTCTAATTTTGAGTATTTTATATGTGTATACAATGAAATATGATCATAATGACTCTGAAGGCTCCTTCTTTCTCCTTGCTTCATATTAAGGAGAGACAGTGCTGCTTGGAAACACAAAATGATCAATACAAGTCACGGTGCTCATAATGGAAACCAAATATTTCAGAATTAAAAAGCAGTACTTCTCTATATTTCATGATAACTGAAATAATTTATCTTGTAGAAATTTCTAGAATGTGTTTATATTCTCCTTATATAGATTTTATGATAAATAAAAAGTGTGTCGTTGCTTCATATCAAATGCTGCCTATCAGAGTTTTCATCTACATTATTTGTATAGAAAAATATGGGGAAAAATTATTTTAATGAATGAGAATCCCAATCAGTTGGTTTTACCTTCAAGACTCAGGAACCAGATGCTTGGGTAAAAGCCTACCAGCAGGAATCCAAGATGGTGGCAGGGAGGACACTGTGTTTGAGTTGCAGGACAACAATGTCAGTACAGCGACCAAGAAACTGAACTCTGGGTCCTAAAACACCAGTGATCGTGTTTCCCAGGTGAGAGGAAACTCCACAGTGTGGGAATTAGTTGGGTCAACTCTAAGGTCACCCAGCCAGAACCCAGAAAAGATCCACGGTCACACAGGTACTCAGTCGCCAGACCAGAGCCACACACCTGCGTGTCCTGATCACCTTCCCAGGCTGAACTATGTGCACCAAAACAACAGAGACTAGGAGTCCAAGTCATGAGAAAACCCCACAGGGAAGGAAGCAAAGGGACTGACCTCAGCTCACCCAGTCTATCCCTGGAAAAGGTCCCGCAGACCAGTGGGTACACAACCGCCAGCCATGAGTGGGGCTCCAGCCACCAGCCCAGAGACCTGCTGCTTACCCGACTCTCCATCACAGACAGAACTGTGCTCCTCAGGGCACAGGAAACTGGGTTTCCCTGTTGGGAGAAAACCCCACACAGAGGGAAACAGTACGTCCCAGCTTAGACCACTCAGCAGACCCCCACCACCACACTGGGAAAGTTCTCAGAAAAAGGTCTCAGGTTCCTGCCCAATCACCAGCTTGGTGCCACCACTTGCCAACCCCTGCATGCTCTACGCACCACTCTAAAAACCACAGACTGGGTCTTCCTGTTGGGAGGAACCCCCAATGTAGGTAAAATATCTGGCCCTACCTCAGGACACCTAGCTCCAGAAAAGTTTCTGGTTATCCACAGGCTCCAGACTCTAGCCACCTGCTGCACTCATGAGAGCGCTGCTCACCTGCCACAGATTACCGCTTGGGTACTGGGGCACAGAGCTCCAACCTAAATCCTATAGAAGCCCGAGATCAACCTCCAGATACTGCTCCAAGGGGCAACCAGTTATTCCTAACTAAACTGTCCAAACCATGGGGCACCCAGGTTAGAGCAGGTAACCTGACTAAGAAGGACCACAGTTACCACTCAGGTCTATACACTTGAGGTGAGCTGTGGCAGTTCCTGAGAAAACACTGGACATTCAATGATCATACCCAAAAAGCTGAGGAAGCCTCCTTCAGGAAAAATCATCTTTCTGCCAAGAGGATTTTCTCCACCACAGCATTCCAGGAAGCACCAGAAACTAACACCCAACACCTAAGATAGTGGGAAGGGGCTAGTATAAAAGCTCAACAAACAAAAGACAGAGCAATATGACATCTCCAGCACCCATGTAAAAAAGGGGCAAGCAGCCCTGGATAACCCAGCATAAATGAAATTAAAGAAGATTACCTAACATCTATGCTCATGAAGAGTATAACAGAGGAAACAAACAAAATGCATAAAGAACTAGAGGAAGATAAAGCCAAACAATTATGGCCATTCGTAAAGAAATACAGAAAGCTGCAGCCAAACAGTTTGTGGACTTTAGAGAGGAAATACTTAAATCACTGGAAGAAATAAAAGAAACAAAGGATTGTTCAAAAAAGCAGCTGAAGGAATTGAAGGAGAAACAGGAAAATACAGTCAGAAAGGTGAAGGAAATCAACAAAACTACTCAAGATCTGAAGATAGAATTGGAAAAATTAAAGAAAACACAAATGCAGGAAATTGTGGAGAGAAAGAACTTAGGGAAGAAAACAGGAACTACAGAGGTAAGCATAACCAATAGACTATAAGAGATGAAAGAAAGAATTTTGGCATGGAAGATACAATGGAAGAAATTGATGTACCCATCAAAGAAAATGTTAAATCTAAAAAATTCCTGACACAGACCATCCAAGAAATACAAGACAAGATGAAAAGACAAAAACCTAAGAATAATAGGAATAGAGGGAAGAGAAGATTCCCTCCTCCAAAGCCCAGAAAATATTTTCAACAGAAACATGGAAGAAAATTTCCCCAACTTAAAGGAGAGGCCTATAAGAATACAAGGGGCCTACAAACACCCAATAAATTAGACTGGAAAAGAAAATCCTCCCACCACATAATAATAAAAACAGTAAGTATAGAGAACAAAGCTGCAAGGGAAAAAGGCCAATTAAACTACAAAGGCAAACCCATCAGAATCACACCTGACTTCTTGTCAGAGACTATGAAAGCCAGAAGGTCATGAACAGATATCATGCAGATCCAAACAGAACACAGATGTCAGTTCAGGATACTATATCCAGCAAAACTGTCAGTCCTCATAGACTGAGGAAACATGATTTTCAAGGGCAAAAACAAATTTCAACAATACCTACACACAAATCCAGCAATAAAGAAGACACTCGAAAACCCAAGAAAACTAGCTACTTTCAAGAAAACACAGGAAATAATTAACTTCACTACAGTAAAACAAAAAGCAATCAAGCACACAACCTTATGACCACAGCCAACATCAAAATCAAAGGATCTAACAGCCACTGGTCATTAATCTCTCTCAACATCAATGGACTCAATTCTACAATAAAAAGACACAGACTAACAGAATGGATATATAAACAAAACCTAGCAATCTGTTGCATACAAGAAACACACCTAAGTCACAAAGATAGACATTACCTGAGGGTAAAGGGTTTGAAGACGGCTTTCCAAGCAAATGGACTCAAGAAACAAGCACGAGTAGCCATTCTAATATCTGATAAAATAAACTTTCAACCAAAATTAATAAAAAGAGATGGGGAAGGACACTTCATACTCATCAAGGGAAAATTCTACCAGGAAGACATCACAATCCTGAACATCTATGCCCCAAATACAAGGGCACCCACATTTGCAAAAGAAACAACTTTTGACTTCAACAACCCACTCTCAACAAAGGACAGGTCAACAAAACAGAAATTAAACAAAGAAACGATATCTTTAACAGAGGTCATGAATCAAATGGACCTAACAGACATCTACAGAACCTTACACCAGAGAAGAATTTACCTTCTCAGCACCTCATGGAACCTTCTCCAAAATAGACCATATGGTTGGTCACAAAGCAAGCCTCAACAGATACAAGAAGATTGAAATAATCCCTTGTATCCTGTCTGATCACCATGGAATAAAGCTGGACCTCAACAACAACAGGAATAGAAAAAAGCCTACATACACATGGAAACTGTATAACTTGCTACTAAATGACAGCTGGGTCAGGGAAGAAATAAAGAAAGAAATTAGTCTTCCTAGAATTCAATGAAAATGAAGATACAACATACACAAACTTATGGGACACTATGAAAGCATTGCTAAGAGGAAAGTTCATAGCACTAAGTGCCTTCAAGAAGAAATTCGAAACATCTCATGCAAGCTACTTAATGGCTCACCTAAAAGCCCTATAAAAAAAAGAAGCAGATACACCAAAGAAGAGTAGACAGCTGGACATAATCAAACTCAGGGCTGAAATCAACAAATTAGAAACAAATAAAACAATTTAAAGAATCAATGAAACCAAGAACTAGTTCTTTGAAAAAATCAACAAGATAGACAAACCCTAAGCCAAACTAAAAGACACTATCCAAATTAACAAAATCAGAAATGAAAAGGGGGACATAACAACAGACACTGAGGAAATCCAAACAATCTTTAGGACTTACTTCAAAAGTCTATATGCCACAAAATTTGAAAATCTAAATGAAATGGACAATTTTCTTGATTGATTTGACTTACCAAAGCTGAATCAGGACCAGGTAAATCAATTAAATATTCCTATATCCCCCAAGGAAATAGAAGCGGTCATTGGAAGTCTCCCATCTAAAAAAAGCCCAGGACCAGATGGGCTTTTTCTGTTTCAGCACAGAATTCTATCAGACCTTCATAGAAGAGTTAACTTCAGTACTCTTCAAACTATTCCACAAAATAGAAACAGAAGGAACATACCAAACTCATTCTATGAAGCCACAGTCACCTTGGTACCTAAACCTCACAAAGACCCAACAAAGAAAGAGAATTCCAGGCAAATCTCCCTAATGAACATTGGCACAAAAATACTCAACAAAATACTTGCAAACTGAATCCAAGAACACATCAAAGATGTCATCCACTATGACCAAGTAGGCTTCATTCCAGGTATGCAGGGGTGGTTCAATATACAGAAATCCATCAATATGATCCACCATATTAACAAACTGAAAGAAAAAAAAAAAACACATCATGATCTCCTAAGATGCTTAAAAACCATTTGACAAAATCCAACATCCATTCATGTTTAAAGTATTGCAGAGATCAGGGATACAAGTCACATACATAAACATAATAAAGCCAATATCCAGCAAGCATATAGCCAACATCAAACTACACGGAAAGAAACTTAAAGCAATCCCTCTGAAATCAGAGACAAGGCAAGCCTCCCTACTCTGTCCATATTTTTTCAACGTAGTTCTTGAACTCCCTGATAGAGCAAGAAGACAACTAAAGGCGATCAAGGGGATACAAATTGGAAAGGAAGAAGTCAAAATCTCACTATTTGTAGATGATGTAATAGTATACCTGAGTGACCCCAAAAATTCTACCAGGGAACTTTTATAGCTGATAAACACCTTCAGCAAAGTGGCTGGATACAAAATTAACTCAAAAAAACCAGTAGCCCTCCTGTATAAAAAGACAAAAGGCCTGAGAAGGAAATTAGGGAAACAACAACCTTCACAGTAGCC
This sequence comes from Psammomys obesus, assembly GCF_907164565.1. NCBI lineage: Eukaryota > Metazoa > Chordata > Mammalia > Rodentia > Muridae > Psammomys > Psammomys obesus. The sequence goes on along the minus strand of NW_026585797.1, from coordinate 4,064,538 downwards.
ACAAATGACATAAGGTACCTCGGAGTAACCCTAACCAAGCAAGTCAAAGACTTGTATGAAAAAAAAAAATTCAAGTCTCTGAAGAAAGAATTAGAAGAAGATATCAGAAGATGGAAAGATTTCCCATTCTCATGGCTTGGAAGGATTAACACAGTACAAATGGCCATCTTACCAAAAGCAATCCAGAGATTCAATGCAATAGCCATCAAATTACCAATAAAATTCTTTACAGACCTTGAAAGAATAATTCTCAACTTCATATGGAATAACAAGTAACCCATAATTACTAAAAAAAATCCTCTACAATAAAAGATCTTCTGGAGGTATCTCCATCCCTGATCTCAACCTGTACTATAGAGTAACTAGTAAAAACTGCCTGGTACTGGCATAGAAACAGAATGGTGGATCAATGGAATCAGACAGAGGACCCAGAAATAAATCCACAAGCTTATGTGCACCTGATTTTTGACAAACATGCCAAAACTATACAATGGAAAAAAAGATAGCATCTTCAACAAGTGGTGCTGATCTAACTGGATACCTACAGGCAGAAAAGTGAAAATAGATTCATACTTATCATCTTGTACAAAACTAAATTCCAAGTGATCAAAGACTTCAATATAAAACCAGACATATTAAACCTGTTACAAGAAAAACTGGAGAAAAGCCTTGAACTCATTGGCATAGGAGACAACTTCCTGAACAGAACACAAACAGCACAGGCTCTAGGAACAACCATCAATAAATGGGACCTCATGAAACTGAAAAGCTTCTGTAAAGCAAAGGACACTGATATCAGACAAAATAACTGCCTACAGATTGGAAAAGGATTTTCACCAACCCTTTATCTGACAGAGGGATAATATCCAGTATATATAAACAACTCGAAGTTAAACAGCAACAAATCAAGTAATCCAATTTAAAAATGGAGTACAGAGCTAAACAGAGAATTCTCAATAGAGGAATATCAAATGGCAGAAAAACATTTAATGTAATGTTCAATGTCCTTAATCATCAGGGAAATGCAAATCAAAACAACCCTGAGATTTCACCTTACACCCATTAGAATAGCTAAGATGCATAACTCAAGTGACAACACATGCTGGAGAGGATGTGGAGAAAGAGGAATCCTTCTCCACTGCTGGTGGGAAAGTAAACTTGTACAACCACTTTGGATATCAATCTGGTGCTTTCTCAGACAATTATGAATAGCACTTCCTCAAGATACAGCTATACCACTTCTAAGCATATATCCAAAAGACACTCAAGTATACAAGGATATCTGCTCAACCATGTTTGTAGCAGCTTTATTTGTAATAGCCTGAAGCTGGAAACAACACAGATGCCCCAAGTTAAGGAATGGATACAGAAATTGTGGTACATCTACACAATGGAATATTACTCAGTGATAAAAACAAGAATATCATGAAATTTGCAGTTAAACAATAGGAATTGGAAAAGATCATCCTGAATGAGGTATACCAGAAGCAGAAAAACACACATGGTATATACTCACTCATAAGTATATACTAGACATATAATATAGGATAAACACACTAAAATCTGTACACCTAAGAAAGATAATCAGGAAGGAGGACCCTGGCTAAGATACTCAATCCCCATTCAGAAAGGCAAAGAGGATGGACATTGAGGGAGAAAACAGAAAACAGGACAAGACTCTACCACAGAGGGCCTCTGAAAGGCTCTACCCTTCAGGGTATAGAGGCAGATGCTCAGACTCATAGTCAAACTTTGGGCAGAGTGCAGGGAATCTTATGAAAGAAGGGGGAGATAGTAAGACCGGGAGAGCACAGGAGCTCCACAGGGAGACCAACAGATCCAAAAAATCTGGGCCCAGCAGTCTTTTCTGAGACTGATACTCTGGCCAGGGACCATTCATGGAGATGGCCTGGAACCCCTGCACACAGTTAGCCTATGACACTTCAGTATCCAAGTGGGTTCCATAATAAGGGGAACAGGGACTGTTTCTGATAGGAACTGATTGGCCTGTTCTTTGATCACCTCCCTCTGAGGGGGAAGAAGCCTTACCAGGACACAGAAGAAGCCAATGCAGCCAGTCCTGAAGAGACCTGATAGACTAGGATCAGAGGGAAGGGGAGAAGGACCTCCCTTGTCAGTGGGAAAGAGGTAGGGTGGGATTGAGAAGGGAGCTGGGAGGGAGGTACAGGGGATACAAAGTGAATAAACTGTAATTGATAAAAATAATTTAATTAAAGTACAATTCAAAAAAGAAAAAAAAATGCCTACTAGCTCAGAGAGGCAGAGAAAGCACCCGGCTGACCTTCCTATTCAGCAGACATCCCAGACGGACAAAGTCTTTCTTGTCAGCTCTTGTCCTAGAAGGAAAAAACCAAAAGCATCTTCTTCTCTATGCCTTAAATGTCCATCTCTCAATGTCTCTCCTTTGTACTTAATCCCTGTCAACTAGGGTTGACCTCTTGACCTAGTATTAATTTTATTTACAGCAATCTCTTGGATTAAAGGTATGTGTTAGGGCAGGGCCACACCACACCCACCTATTTACAATAAACAGATTTCTTGTATTAAAGGTGTTGTGCTAGGGCTGAGCCAAGCCACAACTGGACACAGGTTGTTACTGGTCACAGTCTCAGGGTTTCCAATGAGACCAAATACCCTGCAACAGAAAACACCCTTAAATTTTCCAATTGTTTAATAGATGAGTATAATGATCCCACAGTGGAATATCATTTATCCACAAATAGTAATATATATTGGTAATTTCTTCTCTCCTAGGGAATCATGCATAGCACTTTTCAGCAGTATGAAAGCTAACCAGTATTAATAATGCAGGCCAGTGTCTGCTTAATTATTACATGTTTCAACTCAAATATGTGGTGTATTCAGTAACATCTCATTTTCAAATTCTGGAAGATAACCAAAAACAATGGTAATAATATTTAATATTTGGAGATCTATGGGACTTCAGTGACCAATAACTCAAAAAAAGAGTAATCTCTTCCTGTAAATGGGATTTCAGCTTAAAACCATGCAGCATCTCTGAGGGTATTATCTATCATTATAGGATAATGCCCTTTAAACTATTTTCATATATGTTTGTATTTCAAGAGGCCTTAATAGCAGTAGATTTCCATATAGTTTTTTTCAAAATGTCTTTACATCACATTTACATAAGATTCACAGCTTTACATGAGCTGTGAAGCCTGTGGGTTACCACATTGACTGTCCTGACAAGATATGCTCAATGGTACAAGAGTGTTACAGTAGTGTTGAAAATAACCTGCAACTTTCTGATGGTATTTAAGGCTCACTCTACAATATATAATTCATACCTGAAATCCTTTGAGTCCAAGAACCTGTTATTAGTTAGGTCATAGGCCCTTGAGGAGAACATATTACTATTATTCTGTCTCATAGAAATAGTATTAAAACAAATTCAAATTACTTATTAATGCATCCAGAGACCAGTAGATCTCTAACCCTCTTCAGAGAAGCATTTTCTTATAACAGATGGTAATTAGTAGAAAGACACACAACTGTACAAGGGGCAAAGAATAGCAACTGTAGCATGCCCAGCCCTAAATGAGACTTCCATATCATATACTTTTCCCATATTACAGAGATTTTGAAAGAGGGGGAGGCAGAAATGTTTTAAGATCATGCAATGCTGTATGAATGCAGGTGAACAGTATTTTCTGGGCACATCAGAACAGATGTACATGAAAAATCACAGCAGTTGTGACTACATGCACATGACCTGTGCAAAATCAGGCCAGAAAAAATAAAAAATAAAAGTACCAGCATGCTGAGGGAAGGAAGAGAAAGGTGGGAACAATTTTCACTAGTAACCAATGAGTTGCTGTTATTTGAAAGATGTCAAGAGATGGGGAGCCTTCATTCTTTTTTAAAGATTTGACTCCCGTGGTAGGGTGACCAACCTCCAGTCTTATTTGGACAAAACAAATTTGACTTAATGAGTTTTAAAAAAAAAATGAGAGAGAAAATCCAGTAAGTTTGGTAGACAGGGACTGAGAGGATGTTCTGTGAGTTGGTCTCAGTGGCACATCCTGTAACTATTCCTTTTACTTTTTGTCATTTAATTTTGTAGGACTTCAAGGTTTTACAATTTAAAAATGGTACCCTGCATTGAACAACTCTTCTGGCACTTTTGCAAGAAGCATGTGCTCACTATATGTTTCCTTTACATCTTGGTAAGTCTCAAGATATATCGAAAGTTTTCAGTGCTATTACATCTATTCTGATGGCCTGTGATCAGCTATCTTTGATGTTACTATTATAATTGTTTTATAGCACCACAAACTGCATCCATATGAGATATTAAACTTTAAAAAAAGCTGTGTTCTTACTATTCCCCTGTATTTATCTTTCCTCGCTCTCTGTTTTACTCTATTTCTCAGTACATAACTGTATTAAATATATGGTTTTATATTATAATTCTGCAATGACACTTAAGATTTCAACTGAAAGTATTGCATGTCTCTTAGTTTAAATCAAAAGTCAGAGGTGATAACACTTAGCAAGGAGATATGTCAAAACCTGAGGTACGCTATAACTAAGTTTCTTCATGTGCCTGCCATGAAGAAAATGAAAATGCAAAGGAAAGTTTATTGTAAACAAAACTAAAAGTGCTTCTCCAGTAAGCATGTGGGAAATCTGAAAGTAGTATAGACAGCGCTGATATGAAGAAAGTGTCTGTGGTCTATATGAAAGAACAAATCATCTACAGGATTCTTTTAAGCCTAAGCCTAATACAGAAGAGTCCCCTACTCTCCACAACACTATGAAAAGAAGTAGGGTGGAGAAGCTGCAGAATATAATTTTGAAGGAAGCATAGATTATTTTTTTCTCTCCCAATGGTTGAAAACAGCACCATTTCCAGTACCAGTTGAAAAGCTGGTGCTGCCGTAGAAGCTGCTGAAAGTCATCCAGAACATCTACATGAGACTATTGGTGAATAACTAACAGATTTTGAATGTAAATGAAGCAGCCTTACCTTAGAAGAACATGGTATGTAGGACTGCACTCACTCAAGAGGAAAAGCCATTACCTGGATATGAAACTTCTGTTTCATGATGACCTAGTTAAAGGCTAGGATAACTGGTGGACTGAGGATGAAGTTGATGACCTTACACCATTTTGAAAAATCCCAAGATGAGTCTGAGCTGCGTTGACTTTGCAGCCTGTGCTCCATGATTAGGCCAGTGAGGCCTAGGTGATACGATATCTGTTTACAACATGGATTTACTTATTTATGTTATTTATTCATTTTTAAAATTTTGTAGACTTTAACCAAAACACTAACCACAGTATGACAATCCATATGTAAGGTAATTAGCCCTGATTATAAGTCTACAGTGGAGTCAGCTCTTTGGTTACAAGGTTATTTTGATCATTCAGATCTTTAGAGTAAATCTCATCATTAAAGCATAAAACACAGATAAATAAATAGCTCACAGGTTAAGATCCGGTCTTATGCCTCCACAGGATGTAGGTTTGGTTCCTGTCTTCTGGGTTTGACAGTTCAGAACTACCTGTAGCTCACTCCGGGGGATCTCATTTCCTCTTCTGGCCTCTGCTCATATCACCTGTACTCACTTGCAGTGCTTCCCAAAGCCACATCCTCAAATAAAAGAAAGAAAAACCAAACAAACACTCAGTTATATGAATGATTTAAAACAAAATGAATTCTTGAAAAACAACTTAAAATTTACTTTTTGGAAGTACTATGGATTAAACCTAGGACCTCATTAAAATGAGGCAATCACTTTAATACTGAGTTATATCTCCAGCCCTCCTCTGTGCAATTTTATTTTTAAATTAAAATACAACTGCATCATTTCCTCACTTTGTTTTCTTTCCTCCTGTCTCTCTAATATATGTTTCTTGTTTCCTCTCAAATCTATGACCATTTTTTCCTGTAATTGTTGACACTGATATTAAAATGCTTGTGTGTGTGTGTGTGTGTATTCTATTCATTCCACTTAGCATTACTTGTTGGTATATGATTTTAGGGCTGACCACTTAGTAAGATGAATGATTGGAGGCTCTTCTCTGGGGCTATTTCTCTTCTACCTCTTAGAATTGCTTAGTTGGTTGTAGTTGTCCATGTGGGAGTGGGATCTTGTGAGATTTCTCCTCTGTGTTATCATGTCTATCTGTATTGACCTTGGTGAGGTCTGTTTTGGCAGAAGCACTGCTGAGATAATGTTGTTGACACTTCTCTCTCATTTCTGGGAGACACAATCTCACAGGAGGTTTTCTGGTCTTCTCTATTTTACAGTCTTTTCTCTTCATCTTCTGCAGTGTTCCCTGAGCAGTGCAGGAATTCAATACTGGCACCAGCGGATCACATGTTCTCTGTGCTTTAACCTGTTAATGGATTTCTGTAATTGTCTCTATCTGATTCAAAGAGAAATTTTTTTATGAAGGATAAATGCTACACTTATCTGTGGACATAAGAATAAATATTTAGAATGATAGGAATTTTGTTAGTTCAGTGTTGTGACAATAGTAGGTTCTCCTCTAAAATCTATGCTCTCGCTGGCTTCAGATAATTGGCTGATTTTCCTGTAGCAAGAATGATTTCCCTCCCTCTTGGTGAATAATTTTTTTGTTTTATTTTATTTTTTTAAAAGATTTATTTATACATTTTTCTGCCTGCATGTACAGTTTCATGCCAGAAGAGGGCTCCAGATCTTATTATAGATGGTTGTGAGCCACCATGTGGTTGCTGAGAATTGAAATCAGGTCCTTTGGAAGAGCAGTTGGTGCACTTAACCTCTGAGCTCTCTCTCCAGCCCCTTGTTTTATTCTTGAATTCATCTTAATAATATTAGAGGCTATTTCTCCCTTTCTTTCTTTCTTTCTTTCTTTCTTTCTTTCTTTCTTTCTTTCTTTCTTTCTTTCTTTCTTTCTTTCTTTCTTTCTTTCTTTCTTGTGCTTGTGTCTGTGTGTCCTTACCTGGTTTTTCCATTTGTGTCATACTACCTTTATAAAACAAATTTGGGAGTACATCTGTTCTGTATTCTTTGTTCCTTCCTTCCTTCATAACTCTCTCAAATATTGTTATTTTAAAGAATTAGTTGTAGATATCCTTTAATAGACACTTATAATTCTACTGTAAATTAATCTGAGCCTGGATTTTATTTTGATTCAGAAAGCTTTTTTTTATTAAAGAAAAAAAAACATATTACAGTTTCTTTTTCAAACTTCTTAGTAGTTGATCTCTTTTTTGTTGGTGTGTTGGCTGCTGGAGCATAATACTCGAAAGAAAAAGAGATTCTTTTAAAATGGATATGACTTGTTAACAACATTCATGAATACAGAGATCTTTGGAATATGTTCAGCAATTACTGTTGTTTCTATGCTGCTATAACAGCATCCATTCTGCAGCTCATGGAACAAGTTGTAATTTTGGCTTCTAGACATGATCTAAGAAATATTTTTTTTTGAATTTTATTTTTTTCTTATCAGTTACATTTTATTAACTCTGTATCCCAGCCGTGTCCCGATCCCTCATTCCCTCCTAATCCCACCCTCCCTCCCTCATCTCCACCCTGCCCCTTGCCAAGTCCACTGATAGGGGGGACCTCCTCCCCATTCATCTGATCCTGTTTTATCAGGTATCTTCAGGACTGGCTACAAAGCTTTCCTCTGTGGCCTAACAGGACTGCTCCTCCCTTGGGGGGTGGGGAGGCCAAAGAGCCAGTCATTGAGTTCCTGTTAGAAAAAAATAGTCCTTGTTCCCCTCACTATGGGAAGCCAATTGGTTACTGAGCTACCACAGGCTACATCTGAGCAGAGGTTCTAGGTTATAACCACCATATATAGTGATAGTGATTCTTAAAGTCTTTTAGGAAAGATTCATAGTCTAAGAAACACTTGTGAACATTAGGGAAGCATGGGAAGAGTTGTGTTGTCCACTTTAAAAAGTGTGTGAGATAAGGGAATTCCAACCCTGTTAGATGACTTTCAAGGTTCCAATAATGCTCTGACCAAACCTGTAATTAAAAACAAAGCATAACTGTGTGCTAAATACTGTAATCTCAATATAAAACAGTGATTGGCGATTTTCTCCTAGGAAATAAATAAAATTGTTTTCTTGAGATAGAACCTCTGTCTAATGAAAGTTCTACAGAGAATATTGAAGAGACAACATATCTACAATGTGTTGATAAAGCTTTGTTGATAATGTAGCAGCATTGCTCAAGATAATTGGCTCTAAAAAAAGTTCTACTGAGGATCAAATGCTCTCCAAGAACATTCAATACACTGGAAGAAAACAAGCAATTCTAAAACTCAGAAAGAAAACATGGGAATCTGGAAGTGCAGGCAATGACATTTTTTAGAGAAAATACTTCTAACAATTTACTAATGAGAAATCGTAGAAATTCAAAAGCTTCTGTTTAGGAAAATAGAACAAATAAAGGGGAAAAACACTTAATCCTTTCATGAGACAGTCTACAGAATGGGATAAAAAAAAATAGCCACAGAGTTACTAGAAGCTTCCCTGAAGAGTAGACAAATATATAAAACTAAACCAAAATAACCTAATAGCCACACTGGCCACTAGAGCAATACAAACTACAAATGAACTGAGAGCCCATCTTAATACAGTCAGAATTTTAGGCAATAAGTAAACAAATGCTGTCAAAAGTGCAGTCTTAAACACTTTGACAAGACTGTAAACTAACATAGCTACCTTAAGTGTTAGTCTGCAGGCTTCTCACCACACCAAAACTAGATATGCCTAATATGACTGAGCCATGCCCATTAAAAGTGTTTACCCAAAGGTCAAATACTATAGAAACAATTTCACATCAGTGTTTATTACAGCACTATTTGTGAACCTAAGCATTGGAAAGCAAACAAACAAAACAAACACTGGTGTGCAATGGGAAAGGAAAGAAATAAAGTTTTGGTGTATATATATGATTTCTTTTTTTTTTTTCAGCCATAATCCAAAATGACATAATCTTCAGGGAAAAGAATGCAACTGCAGCTCATTATATGAATGGGATAAAGTCCCGGCAAGACAAGTAAAGCACGTGTTCTCTCATTTTGATTGCGAGAGTTTGTGCACACATATATAGGATCCTGGGTGCATATATGACACGAAAACAAAAGCAAACAATCAGTTGGAGGTGAGAGTGATCATGCATAGAGGAGGAGGGAGAAAGCAGACGGGCATAGATTAGACTCAGTGTACCAAATATGGTTGTATGAAACTTGATTTTTTTAAACAAATACAATCTTTAATGAAATAAAAATCAACTGTTCTGGGAAATGCCATTGTTGTCTTAGTTAGAAAGTGTCTAGAGCTGCCATACCTTTGAGAAGGTGCCAAGCTGATGCACAAATCACCATCCACAGAGGCAGTGTCCTATAGTAGTAAGAAGACATCTCATGGGGTCTCATGGGTCATCCACGCAGAGGCAATGTCCTCCAGCAGGGAGAAGACATCTCCAGAAGCCTCCTGCATCATCTGCACAGAAGTGTCTACAGCTGCAAAAAGACATCTCACAAGACTATTTTCAATCTTTAGCAATCAAATCTTCTTAAATTGAAGCATGCGCATTGCTTTTAAAGACATTTGCTAAATGCAATGAAAAAAACCAAAATGTGGGATTTAGTTATAATATTCATACCACCATGATTGTATGGAAGTAAGTATGTTACATGTTTAAGGCATGCATGGCAAATTGAACATAGAGGAGTAGATCTTAAATGAAATAACTGAGTGTTGTCCATATAAAATAAATCTTTTTTTTTTAATACAGACATTTATTTGTAAAAGTACTCAACATACATAATTGGCCTAAACACTTCAGTAGGACACTTTTAAAAACCACTTAAAGGCCATCTTTATAAAAGGGATTTTGCCAGGACAGTTAACCGTCTGTAACTAACCTGTCTTCATTGGCAGAGGTCCAGTAAGCTGAGGTTCTATTTTTACCCCCATGTTTAAACTCCACGAGAAAAAACAAACGTTATACATTTTTCCCCTTTAATGATTAAAAATAAATAAAACTGAACTCAGTCTAGGTATGAGAACAAATAACACAATGAAAAAGCTGAAGTAACTGTGTAAGTAAGATGATGCTGGTGTGAATAACTCGTTATTTTACTCTAGAGCCCTTTATAAATAAAATCCCTGTTACTATGTCTTACCAGCCAGAGGGTTAGTGAACATGTGGTAGAATAAAGACTTATGCAAGGTTTAATACGCATAGCATTTTTTTCTACTTTGTTAAAAAAGAAATGAAGCCTAGTCAAGAAATACTAACTGGAATAAATTACACACACCTTAATGACACCACGCTCCACCACTTATTAAATTAAATATTTAATTTAAAAATATTGAAGAGAACAATATATAAAATACCTATTACACATGCACTTGTATCATCAACATTTGAAAAGGCCCACATTCTCTCACAAAGATGTATTGTTTTTTTTTAACTTTTATTAATTACACTTTATTTATTTTGTATCCCCCCATAAGACCATTCCTCCTCCCCTCCCGGTCCTACCCCCCCTTTGTGCATGCATGCCCCTCCCCAAGTCCAGTCATAGGGGAGGTCTTCCTCTCCTTATTTCTGATCTTGGTCTATCAGTTCTCATCAGAAGTGGCTGATTGTCAGGGTTCTAGGTTATCTCCACGGATAGTCCTTGCTTGGAGTATGAGTCTCTGGGAAATTCCCTGTGTTCAAATTTTCTTGTTCTGTTGCTCTCCTTGTGGAGTTCCCGTCCCCTCCAGCTCTTACTATTTCCCACTTCTTACATAAAATTCCATTCACTCTGCCTGTCAGTTGGCCATCAGGCTCAGCATCTACTTTGACAGTCTGCACGGCAGAGGCTTTCAGAGGCCCTCTGTGGCAGGTTCCGAGGTTGTTTGCTGTTTTCTTCTTCTGGCTTTCAGAGGCCCTCTGTAGCAGGTTCCGATGTTGTTTCCTATTTTCTTTTTCTTCTGATGTTCATCCTCTTTGCCTTTCAGGATGGGGATTGAGCATTTTTAGTTAGGGTCCTCTCTTTTGCCTAGTTTGTTTAGATGTACAGATTTTAGAGGGTTTATTCTATGTTGTATGATTATATGAGTGAGTGTATACCGTGTGTCTTTTTACTTCTGGGACAACTCACTCAGGATGATCCTTTCCAGGTCCCACTATTTACCTGCAAATTTCATGATTTCCTTATTTTTCATTGCTGAGTAATATTCCATTGTATAGATGTACCACAGTTTCTGCATCCATTCTTCAGTTGAGGGGCATCTGGGCTGTTTCCAGCTTCTGGCTATTACAAATAAAGCTGCTACAAACATGGTTGAGCAAATGTCCTTTTTGTGTACTTGAGCCTCTTTTGGGTATATGCCTAGGAGTGGTATGGCTGGATCTTGAGGAAGGGCTTTTCCTAGTTGTCTGAGAAAGTGCCAGATTGATTTCCAGAGTTGTTGTACAAGTTTACATTCCCACCAGCAGTGGAAAAGGGTTCCCCTTTCTCCACAACCTCTCCAGCATGTGTTGTCCCTTGAGTTTTTCATCTTGGCCATTCTGATGGGTGCAAGGTGAAATCTCAGGGTTGTTTTGATTTGCATTTCCCTAATGGCTAATGAGGCTGAGCATTTCTTTAGGTGCTTCTCTGCCATTCGATATTGCTCTATTGAGAATTCTCTCTTTAGCTCTGTTCCCCATTTTTTAAGTGGATTACTTGGTTTGCTGCTTTTCAGCTTGTTTAGTTCTTTATATATATTGGATATGAGTCCTCTGTCAGATAAAGGGTTGGTGAAGATTCTTACCCAATCTGTAGGCAGTTGCTTTGTTTTGATGAAGGTGTCCTTTGCTTTACAGAAGCTTTTCAATTTCATGAGGTCCCATTTATTGATTGTTGCTCTTAGAGCCTGTGCTGTTGGTGTTCTGTTCAGGAAGTTTTCTCCTGTACCAATGAGTTCTAGGGTATTTCCCACTTTTTTTTCTAACTGAATTAATGTGTCTGATTTATGTTGAGGTCTTTTATCCACTTGGACTTCAGTTTTATGCAGGGTGATAAGTATTGATCTATTTTCATTTTTCTACATGTAGACATCCAGGTGGACCAGCACCATTTGTTGAAGATGCTATCTTTTTTCCATTGTATGGTTTTGGCAGCTTTGTCAAAAATCAGGTGTCCATAAGTGTGCAAGTTTATTTCTGGGTCTTCTGTTTGGTTCCATTGATCCACCATTCTGTTTCTATGCCAGTACCATGCAGTTTTTATAACTGTTGCTCTATAATACAGCTTGAGATCAGAGATGGAGATACCTAGAAAAGATCTTTTATTGTAGAGGATTGTTTTAGCAATTCTGGGTTTCTTGTTATTCCATACGAAGTTGAGAATTTTTCTTTCCAGGTCTGTAAAGAATTGTGTTGGCAATTTGATGGGAATTGCATTGAATCTGTAGATTGCTTTTGGTAAGATGGCCATTTTTACTATGTTATTCCTGACAAGCCACGAGCATGGGAGATCTTTCCATCTTCTCATATCTTCTTCTAATTCTTTCTTCAGAGACTTGTCTTGTCCCTGATTTCAGTGGGATTGCTTTAAGTTTCTCTCCGTTCAGTTTGATGTTGGCTATAGGCTTGCTGTATATTGCCTTTACTATGTTTAGATATGTGCCTTGTATCCCTGATATCTCCAGTACTTTAAACATGAATGGATGTTGGATTTTGTCAAATGGTTTTTCAGCATCTAGTGAGATTATCATGTGGGTTTTTTCTTTCAGTTTGTTAATATGGTGGATCACATTGATGGATTTCCTTATATTGAACTACCCCTGCATACCTGATAAGAAACTTACTTGGTCATAGTGGATATTATGATATGTTCATGTATTTGGTTTGCAAGTATTTTGTTAAGTATTTTTGCATCAATGTTCATAAAGGAGATTGGCCTGAAATTCTCTTTCTTTGTTGAGTCTTGTGAGGTTTATATACCAAGGTGACTGTGGCTTCATAGAATGAGTTTGGTAATGTTCCTTCTGTTTCTATTTTGTGGAATAGTTTGAAGAGAATTGGAGTTAGCTCTTCTTTGAAGGTCTAGTAGAATTCTGCGCTGAAGTCATCTGGTCCTGGGTTTTTTTTTTGGATGGGAGATTTTTGATGACTGCTTCTATTTCTTTGGGGGATATAGGACTATTTAATTGATTCACCTGGTCCTGATTCAGCTTTGGTAAGTCAAATCGATCAAGAAAATTGTCTGTTTCATTTAGATTTTCAAATTTTGTGGCATATAGATTTTGAAGTAAGTCCTATGATTGTTTGGATTTCCTCAGTGTCTGTAGCTATGTCCTCCTGATTTTGTTGATTTGGGTGGTGTCTCTCTGACTTTTAGTTAGCTTGGCTAAGGGCTTGTCGATCTTGTTGATTTTCTCAAAGAACCAGCTCTTGATTTCATTGATTCTTTGAATTGTTTTATTTGTTTCTAATTGATTGATTTCAGCCCTGAGTTTGATTATTTCCAGCAGTCTACTCCTTTTTGGTGGTCTGCTTCTTCTTTTTCTAGGGTTTTTAAGTGAGCCATTAAATTGCTTGAATGAGCTGTCTCAAATTTCTTCTTGAAGGCACTTAGTGCTATGAACTTTCCTCTTAGCACTGCTTTCATTGTGTCCCACAAGTTTGTGTATGTTGTGTCTTCATTTTAATTGAGTTCTAGGAAGACTTTAATTTCTTTCTTTATTTCTTCCCTGACCCATCTGTCATTTAGTAACAAGTTGTTCGGTTTCCATATGTGTGTAGGCTTTTTGCTATTTCGTTGTTGTTGAAGTTAAGCTTTATTCCATGGTGATCAGATAAGATACAAGGGATTATTTCAGTCTTCTTGTATCTGTTGAGGCTTGCTTTGTGACCAACTATATGGTCTATTTTGGAGAAGGTTCCATGAGGTGCTGAGAAGAAGGTAAATTCTTTTGTGTTTGGGTGTAAAGTTCTGTAAATGTCTGTGAGGTCCATTTGATTTATGTCCTCTGTCAGAGATATTGTTTCTTTGTTTAATTTCTGTTTTGTTGACCTGTCCTTTGTTGAGAGTGGGGTGTTGAAGTCTCCCACTATTAATGTGTGGGGATCTATATGTGGTTTAAATTTTATCAATATTTCTTTTACAAATGTGGGTGCTCTTGTATTTGGGGCATATATGTTCAGGATTGTGAGATCTTCCTGGTGGAATTTTACCTTGATGAGTATGAAGTGTCCTTCACCATCTCTGTTTATTAATTTAGGTTGAAAGTCTATTTTATCAGATATTAGAATGGCTACTCCTGCTTGTTTCTTGGGTCCATTTGCTTGGAAAGTCGTCTTCCAATCTTTTACCCTCAGATAATATCCATCTTTGTGCCTTAGGTGTGTTTCTTGTATGCAACAGATTGCTGGGTTTTGTTTACATATCCATTCTGTTAATCTGTCTTTTTACTGGAAAGTTGAGTCCATTGATGTTGAGAGAGATTAATGACCAGTGGCTGTTAGATCCTTTGATTTTGATGTTGGCTGTGGTCACAAGGTTGTGTGCTTGGTTGCTTTTTGTTTTACTGTAGTAAGATTAATTATTTCCTGTGTTTTCTTGACAGAAGCTAATTTTCTTGGGTTGTATTTTCCCTTCCAGTGTCTTCTGTAATGCTGGATTTGTGTGTAGGTATTGTTGAAATTTGTTTTTGTCATTGAATATTGTGTTTCCTCAGTCTGTGAGGACTGAGAGTTTTGCAGGGTAAAATAGCCTGGGCTGACATCTGTGTTCTCTTAGGGTCTGCATGATATCTGTCCAGGCCCTTCTGGCTTTCATAGTCTCTGTTGAAAAGTCAGGTGTGATTCTAATGGGTTTGCCATTATATGTTACTTGGCCTTTTTCCTTTGCAGCTTTTAGTATTTTTTCTTTGTTCTGTATACTTACTGTTTTGATTATTATGTGTCAGGAAGATTTTCTTTTCTGGTCAAATTTGTTAGGTGTTCTGTAGGCCTCATGTATTCTTATTGGCTTCTCCTTTAACTTGGGGAAATTTTCTTCAATGATTTTGTTGAAAATATTTTCTGGGCCTTGGAGAAGGGAGTCTTCTTTTTCCTCTATACCTATTATTCTTAGGTTTTGTCTTTTCATATTGTCTTGGATTTCTTGGATGGTCTGTGTCAGGAATTTTTTGGATTTAACATTTTCTTTGACAGATACATCGATTTCTTCCATCGTATCTTCTATACCTGAGATTCTTTCTTCCATCTCTTGTAGTCTGTTGGTTATGCTTACCTCTGTAGTTCCCGTGTTCTTCCTTAAATTCTTCCTCTCCATTATTTCCTCCATTTCTGTTTTCTTTAATTTTTCCAGTTCTATCTTCAGGTCTTGAGTTGTTTTTTTACTTCCCTCACCTGTCTCCTTGTATTTTCCTCTTTTTCTTTTAGTTCCTTCAACTCTGTTCTTTTATTTTTTTCAGTGATTTAATTATTTCTTTTCTGAAGCCCGCAAACTCTTTGGCTGCATCTTCCCATATTTCTTCATGGATGGCCATAATCTGCTTGTCTTTAACTTCCTCCATTTCTTTACAAATAGCCATGATCTGTTTGGTTTTATCTTATTCTAATTCTTTACTTATTTTATTTGTTTCCTCTATTATCCTCTTCATCAGCATAGATGTAAGGTCATCTTCTTGATTTTCTATTATCCTGCGTTGTCCAGGGCTGTTCGCCCCTGGATGGCTGGGTTCTGGAGATGCCATATTGCTCTGTCTTTTGTTGGTTGAGCTTTTACGCTGACCTCTACCCATTGGGCTGTTTTAGGTGTTGGCTGTTAGTTTCTGTGCTTCCTGGAGTCCTGAGGTAGGGAGAATCCCCTTGGCCGGAAGATGATTTTTCCTAAAGAAGTCCTCCTCTGCTTTTTGGTTATGGTCACTGTATGGCCAGTGTTTCTCAGGAATTGCCACTGTTCACCTCAGGTGTATAGCCCTGAGTAGTAGCTGTGGTCTTTATTAGGCAGGGAGGGATCTCCTCTTACCTATAGAAGTTCTCAAGACAGCTGCCCCACTGCTGGGTTTCTTGTTATATATTTAGTGAGCTGCTGCTGTTGTTACAGTTTTCTAGGTACAGTCCTCTTAAAGAACCTGCTGATTCATCTAGCTGTGGGGTTTTCTCCCAACAGGTAAACTCAGTCTGTTATCCTGGGGCACACAGTTCTGTCCGGGAAAGTGAGAGGTGCGCCCAGCAAGTCTCTGGGCCAGAGGCTGAGTACTCTGCTCTGGGCCTGGAGAATGTGCACCTAGGTTGAGTTGGCACCTGGGGGCGCCGCTCTGGTCTGGAGGCTGGGTGCCTCACTCTGGACCAGAAGCTGTGTGTCCCTGTCTGGGATGGCGGCTGCAGGCCCTGCTCTGGTCCTGATGCTATGGGTGCAGCCCTCTTGAAGGACCAGGGATTCCCACAGTTTTGTCAGTCTAGCTAGGGATAATTGGTTGATCCTTGGCACAGTATCTGAGGGCCTCTGTAATGGCTCTCTGGCTTTTGTAGGTCTGAGGATGCAGCTGTGTGTCCCAATGCCCTAGGGGAACTCAATAATGGTGGCTGAGCACAGTGCTCCTGCCTGCATTAGAAATCTAGAGCCTAGAGTCTGTGTGAGTCCAGGAAGTGTTTTGGTGCTGGGTGTCCTTAGCGTTAGACCTGATGATCCCCTCTGCTAGGGGTTTCCTCCTGCCAGAGACACCCAGTCTTTGCTTTGGGGACCCCTGTTCTGTCTGGGGTGGCGAGTAGAACCCACAGGCACAGATGCCCACTGTGGTTTCTCCTTTCTGGCCTTTGGAAGCCTGGGCATCTGCCTAAACTGGATAATTTTTCCAGGACCTTTTTGGGGTGGGGGTGTCGGCTGAGTGCTCTGAGATCCGACCAGCCGTTTCCCTATGGGTTTGTACCTGACAGTGAAAAGCAGTTTGTGGTGCCCTGGTGCCCTGGGGCCCACAGTTCTATCTGAGGCAGTGAATCAGGTGTGCATTCAGGGCTCTGTGCAGGCGCCTGGGTCCCTGGTTCTGGCCCCGGGCTGGCTCCTGGGGCACCCGCAGAACCCGAGTATTTTCCAGGGGATGTCTGGGTGACCTAAGGTCGGTCCCAATCGTTTCCTGCTCCGTGGGGTTATCTCTCAACTGATAAATCCAGTCTGTGATGTTCTGGGCCCACAGTTCAGTTTGAGACAGTGACCAGATCATGCTGGGTATAGCTCTGGGCTGGTGACCAAGCGCCTGGCAGAACCAGGATCTCTTCCGCGGTTTAGCCGGGTGAGTTAAAGCTGATTGAATCCCCCACCGTGGGGTATCCTCTCACCTGTGAAACACAATCACTTGTGTTTTATGGCCGTGAGTTCTGATTTCTGGTCACTGTGCCAATCCTGCTGTGCTGCTGCTCAGAATGAGAGTCCTTTAGGCACCGCCATCTTGCCATGCCCCCATGATGTATTGTTTAACACTTGGATCAAATCATTACCAGTTTTATTGAAAAAGCACTCTGTACAAATTTATCAATTCTAGTACCATAACAGCTACCTAACAAGTCATTAACATATAGAAACATGCATGAGAAGGAAGGAGTATCACCACTCTGTTCTGTATCTGAGCAATTTGTCACTCCTGAGCTACAGTGTTCACATCACTGAGCTCTGTAACAGTCACTCTCAGAATTCATCCCAAGTGAAAGATGGAATGACTTAAGTACAAATGCAACATATTATAAACAATTTCTTACAAAAAAGCCACAAATTAAACCAAAGTATTTTACAAAATTTACTACAAAATGCCATAAAAACCACCTTGACTTAAGCTCTCTCTCCCTATATTTGGCAAGCCATCTGAATGTCCTTGGGCATGATGGTGTGTATGGCACAAAGATGGATATCTTCAAACAAATCCATGATGTATGCTTAACTGGCCTCCTGAAGTGTGCCAATGGCTGCCCTTTGAAATTCAAGACTTTTTAAATTTTTATTTATTTATTTATTACAGTTTATTCACTTTGTATCCTCTCTGCAGCCTCCTCTTCTCCCAGTCCCACGCACCCTGCCTCTTCACCTCCTATGACCTTTCCCTAGTCCCCTGATAGGGGAGTCTCATTCAGAAGTGCAAACAGAATAGGGAAGTAGAAGAGGATAAGGAACAGGACAGGAGCTTTTCACAGAGGACCTGTAAAAGATTATACCAACCAAGGCATCCAAGGTGAGACTCATAACCAAACTTTGGGCAGAGTGTTGAAATCCTTATGGAAGAAGAGGGAGATAGAAAGACTTGGAGAGGACAGGAACTCCACAAAGAGGACAACAGAGCCAAAAAATGTGGGCCCAGGGGCCTGCAGAGGCCGATACTCCAACTAAGCACCATGCATGAAGTATACCTAGAACTCCTGTTCAAAGGAAGTCCATAGGCTGCTCAGTTTCAAGTCGGTTTTGAAACACTGGGCAATCTCTCTCATCAACCTCTGCAAAGAGAGTTTCCTGATGAACTGTTCAGTCAGTTTCTGGTAATGAAGAATCTCTCTTAGAGCCTCAATCCTGGGCCTGTAGTGATGGGGTTTCTTCACCCCACCTGGAGAGAGCACACTTTTTCCTGGCTGTCTCTGTGGCCAGCTGTGGACAGAGTAGGTGGGCATGGGGTAAATCAAATCCTGAGGACCCAGCTGGGACTGCAATCTCAGAGCAGAATGGATTGGAAGATCATCCTCCAAGGAATGACCAACCTGTTCTGCTGAAGTAAATCTTAATAGAGATGCCAAACAATTCAGCATGACAATATCAATAAAGTAAATGCAAACAATTGCTTCAAATGTTTTGTATTTAAATACTAATAAAGAATGTGATGGAACTTCCCAGAGACTCATACTCCAACCAAGGACTATTCATGGAGATAACATAGAACCCCTGCATAGATGTAGCACATGACAGTTCAGTGTCCAAGTGGGTTACATAGTAATGGGAAGAGGGACTGCCTCTGACATAATCTGGTTGGCCTGCTCTTTTATCACCTCCCCCTGAGGAGGGAGCAGCCTTACCAGGCCACAGAAGGTGACAATGCAGCCACTTCGGATGTGATCTGATAGACTAAGATAGGAAGGAAGGAAAAGAGGACCTCCCCTATCAGTGGACTTGGGAGGGACATGCGTGAAGAAGGGGGAGGGAGGGTAGGATCAAGAGGGGAGAATGGAGGAGCTTATGGGGGAGATAGAAAGTGAATAAAGTGTAATTAATAATAAAAATAAAAAAGAATATGATGAAAACCAAGATTATCAAAAGCTATCAGTAAAGTTTTAACATATATGTTGAAAAACACTAATTAAGATTAATATTTCAAGGGAGTCCAAGATGGCAGCAAACAGCTCGCACTGTTATCTGAGGGGCACAGAATCTAAAACTCTGAAATTGGTGAGTTGGGGGGGCAGCTGAAGCCAGATCTATACTGAGGCTTCCTGGGCAAGAAGGGACAACCTGTGAGCTGAAAAAGTTTGGATCCAGGTCACCTGTGGATGTCTCCTGGGACTAGAAGAGTGGAGAATATTCAACCCTCCTGCATTTCCCCTTGCCCAAGCCTGGACTGCCCTGCTCGGTGGGGGCAGCTTGCAGTGGCCACTGCTGCCCCAAGCACAGGCCTCCCTGTCTGGTGATCCAGACAGCAGAGGCTGCAGCCTCAAGTATGGGGCAGAAAAACAGTAGACACCACTGAGCTGACAGATCTACATTTTCATTTGCCTCTGGGGTCCAAATCTGAGAGTAGAGAACAAGAGGGAATCCCTGTGCTTTTCTATTAGGCCTGCTAGCCAGTGAATGCACATTCAAATGAGTGCATACAAAGCCCCAGATCCAGGGTTCCTCTAGTCTAGCAGCCAGACATCTGATCCCCCTCATAAACCCCCACTTGGGCAATGTAGGGATCCTTGGGACAGTATTCTCAACATTGAATCTCCTGTCTGTGAGTCTCCCAGTGGAGTCCAGGCAAACAATTCCTGGAGCCAAGATGTTGCAACCCTGATGGATGTGTATACCTGGAGGACAGTATGAAAGGCCTCTGGCCACTGAGTCAGTCAGGGCACCTTCACATAGGCATTGTGCCCACAAAAGGTGCCAGCACCTACACCTGCGATTACACTCCACCCTACATGCACTAGCACGCTGTCCTTCAAGGCACACTTCCAGGCACACTTCTGCGCTGGTACATAGGACCCTGCCACCTTCCTCCCATAGATACACTGAAACACCAACATCTACTCTGGAACCAGAGGCCTTCTCTCATTTTCCTGAAGAATACTCCACACACCAGAGACATATGGACCCATTCTGACATACAGAATCCAGGAAAAAACAGCCAAGTTTATGGATAAACTGATGGCATAAGAACACATCCAAACAAAAATCAGGACATGATGGATTCACCAGCAACCCCAAAACACAATGGATATGCTAATTCACAGGAAACACAGGAAAATTATCACAAACCTATGCTTCTCCTGTTATTATAGGCACATAAGAAGTAACAAAGTTCTTAAAGAAATACCGGCAAATACAGCCAGAGAGAGACACATGTAGAAGCACAAGTAGAGGCACACAGAGAAAAAAACAAACAAAAAACAATAGAGATCTTCATGGAAAGACAGGGATCCACATTCAAACAGAAGAAGGAAATGGTGTAAGATATGAAAACAGAATTAGAATCAATAAAGAAAACACAAACAGAGAAAACCCTGAAGCTAGAGGACTTACAGAAAAGACCAGAGACCACAAAGTTAAGCATCACCAACAGAATACAAGAGATGGAAGAGAGCATCTCAGGTGTTAAAAAGTACAATTGCAGAAATTGATACATCTCTCAAAGAAAAAGTAAAATCAGAAAAGTTCCAAATATAAAACATACATGAAAAGACGATTTAGGAAGAGACACAAAATAAGATTCCAATATTCAAGGTCCAGAAAATATTTTCAAGAAAATCACAGAAGAAATTTTCCTAACTTAAAGAAAGAGATGTCCATAAACATACAAGAGGCCTACAGAAAACCAAATAGACTAGACCAGAAAAGAAACTCTTCATGTCACACCATAGTCAAAACACTAAATCTACAGAACAAAGAAAAAATATTAAAATGAGGAAGGGAAAGCCAAGTAACATATAAAGGTAGACCTATCAGGACCACACCAGACTTCTCATCAGAAACTATGAAAGTCAGAAGGGCCTGGGCAGAAGTTATGCAGACTCTAAGAGACCATAGATGCCAACCGAAACTACCATACCCAGCAAAGCTTTCAATCAACATGATAGAGAAAACGAAATATTCCATGACAAAACTAAATTGAAACAATATCTACACAGCAACCGAGCCCTACAGAAGATATTAGAAGAAAAGCTCCAATACAAATAAATCAACCACACTCAAGAAAACACAGGATAGAGATAACTTTACAACAAAAAAATTAAAAGAAAAAAAGCATTGAAACACTGTGACACCACCAACTCCACAATAAAAGGAACTAACATTCCTTGGTCACTATTATCTATCAATATCAATGGACTCAAATCGCCAACAAGAAGGCACAGGGTAATAGAACAATTGCTGAAACAGGATCCAACATTTTGCTGCATCCAAGAAATACAGCTCTGCGACAAAGATAAATACTACCTCAGAATAAAGGGCTAGAAAAATGTTTTTTAAGCAAACAAACTCAGAAAACAAACTGGGGTAGCAATCCTAATATCTACTAAAATAGATTATCAACCAAAATTAATTAAAAAAGATGGGGAGGAACACTTCATTCTTATTAAAGAAAAAAAATCCACCAAGAAGACATCACAATCCTGAACATCTATACCCCAAATATAAGAGTACCTACATTTGTAGATGAAACATTTTTAAAGCTTAAATAACACATTGATCACAATACCTTAATGGTGGGAGACCTGGATACTCCACTCTCACTAAGGAACAGATGATCTCAACAGAAGTTAAATAGGACATAATGGCACATGCAGAGGTCCTAAATCAAATGTATCTAATCAATGTCTAAGAAATTTTTCACCCAAACTCAAAAGGGTATAGCTTCTTTTAAGTACTTCACAGAACCTTCTCAAAAATTGACCATGTAGTCAGGCATAAAGCAAGCTTCAACAGATACAAGAAGATAGAAATAATCTCTTGTATCCTATAATATCACCATAGCCTAAAACTAAATTTTAACTACAACAGCAAAACAAAAAGCCCATGTACACATGGAAACTAACAAGTCTTTACTCAGTGACAGCTTGGTCTCAAAGAAATGATAAAAGAAATGAGAGACTTCCTAAAATACAATGAACATGAAAGCACAACTTACACAAACTTATGAGACACAATGGAAGCAGTGCTAAGAAGAAATTTCATACCACTAAATGCCTCCAGAATGAAGTTTGAGACATTTCATACAAGCAACTTAATGGCACACCTAAAAGTCCAAGGGGGGCGGGGAGCAGACACACCTAAGAGGAGTAGTCCATCAGAAATAATCAGACTCAGAGGTGAAATCAATGATTTAGAAACAAAGAAAACGATTCAAAGAATCAATTGGACAGAGTGCTAGTTTTTTGAGAAAATCAACAAGATAGACACACCCTTAGCCAAACTACAAGGTAGAGAGAAACTATCCAAATCAGAAAAATCAGAAATGAAATGTGAGACATAACGACAGACACCGAGGAAATGCAAACAATCATTCTGTCTTACTACAAAAACCTATATGCCACAAAATTTGAAAATCTAAATGAAATGGACAATTTTCTTGATAGAGTAATTTTACCAAAATTAAATCACGATCAGGTAAGTAAACTAAATAGTCCTATATCCCCCAAGGAATAGGAGCAGTCATCAAATGTCTCCATTCCAAAAGAAGCTCAAGGCCAATGATTTCAGTGCAGAATTCTACCAGACCTTCAAAGAGCTAACTCTAATTTTATTCAAACTATTACATAAAAAAGAAACAAAAGGAATATTATCAAACTCAATCTATGTAGCCATAGTCACCTTGACCTAAATCACACAAAGACCCAAGAAAAAAAGAGAACTTCACACTTATCTCTCTTATGAACACGGATGCAAAAATTACTCAAAAAGATACTTGCAAACCGAATCTAAGAACACATAAAAGATATCATCCCAACATGACCAAATAGGCTTCATCCCAGGCATGCAGGGGTGGTTCAAAATACCGAAACCCATCCATGTAATCCACCATATGAACAAACTGATAAAGAAAAACCACATGATCATCTCCTTAGAAGTCAAAAAAGCTTTTGACAAAATCCAACATGCATTCATATTTAATGTTTGGGAGAGACTAGGGATACAAGACACATACGTAGACATAGTAAAGACAATATACAGCAAGCCTGCAGCCAACATCAAACTAAACAGAAAGAAACTTAAATCATTCCCACTGAAATCAGGAACAAGGCAAGGCAACCCACTCTCTCTGTGTCTCTTCAACATAGAACATGAAGTCCTAGCTACAGCAATAAGACAACTAAAGGAGATCAAGAGAAAACAAATCAGAAAGGAAGAAGTCAAGGTATCACTATTTGCAGATGATATGACAGTATACATGAGCGACCCAAAAAATTCAACCAGATAACACTTCAGTTGATAAACACCTTCACTAAAGTGGCTGGATACAAAATTAACTCAAAAAAATAAAATCTGTAGTCCTCCTGTATACAAAAGACAAATGGAATGAGAAAGAAATTAGGGAAACTACACCCTTCACATTAATGACTAATAATATGAAGTACCTTGGTGTGACCCTAACCAAGCAGGTGAAAGACAAGTCTCTGAAGAAATTGAAGAAGATATCAGAAGATGGAAAGATCTGCCATGCTCCTGGATCTGTGGGATTAACATAGTGAAAATGGCCATCCTGCCAAAAGCAAGCCACAGATTTAATGCAATTCCCCTCAAAATGCCAACACAATTCTTTACAGAACTTGAAGGAAAAATTCTCAAATTCATGTGGAAAACAAAAAAAAAATGAGAATAGCTAAAACAATCCTGTAGAACCATAGATCGTCTGGAGGTATCTCCATCCCTGATCTCAAGTTGTATTATATACAGTAATAAAAAATGCATGATACTGGCATAGAAAGAGAATGGTGGATCAATGGATTTTTGACAAATGAACCAAAACCATACAATAGAAAGAATATAGCATCTTCAACAAATGGTGCTGGTCTAACTAGATGTCTACATGCAAAAAAAAAAAGGAAACAGACCCATATTTATCACCCTGCACAAAACTAAAGTCCAAGTAGATCAAAGACCTCAACATAAAACCTGACACACTAAATCTGTTAGAAGAAAAAGTGGGAAAGATCCTAGAACTCACTGGCACAAAGACAACTTCCTGAACAGAACAAGAACAACATAGGGTCCAAGAAAAAACAATCAATAAATGGAACCTCATGAAACTGAAAAATCTTCTGTAAAGCAAAGGACACTATTGTCAGAACAAAAAGACAGCCCACAGACTGGGAAAGTCTTTGCCAACCCTATATCTGACAGAGGGCTAATGTCCAGAATATATAAAAACTAGAGTTAAAAAGCAATAAATGAAGTAATCCAATTTAAAAATGGGGTACAGTGCTAAAGAGAGAATTCTCAATAGAGGGATATTAAATAGTCATCAAGGAAATGCAAATCGAAACCACTAGACCCTGTGATTTCACCTTACACCTATCAGAATGGCTAAGATCAAAAACTCAAGTGTAAACACATTCTGGAGAGGAGTTGGAGAAAGGGAAAACCTCCTACATTGCTGTTGTGAATGTTATCTTGTACAGCCACTTTGAAATCAATCTGGTGCTTTCTCAGACAATTAGGAATTGTACTAACTCAAGATCCAACTATACCACTCCTAGGAATATATCCAAAATATGCTCAAGTATACAACAAGGGCATTTGCTCAACCATATTCGTAGCATCTTTATTTGTAATAGTCAGAATCTGAAAGCAACCCAGATGTCCCTCAGTTGAGGAATGGATATAGAAATTGTGGTACATTTATACAATGAAATACTACTCGGCAATTAAAAACAAAGAAATCATGAAAATTGTAGGCAAATGGTAGGAACTAGAACAGAGTGATGTATCCCAGAAGCAGAAAGACACCCATGGTATATACTCACTTTTTTTTCTCATTTATTTATTTACTTATTACTTATTTTTTATTTTAATCACATGTCATTCAGTTGTATCCCAGCTGTAGCCTCTTCCCTCTTTCCCTCCCAATCCCCCCTCCCTTCCTCATCTCCTCTCTGTCCTTCTCTAAGTCCACTGATAGGGGAGGTCCCCCTCCCCTTCCATCTGACCTTAGCTTATCAGGTATCTTCAGGACTAGCTGCAATGTCCTTATCTATGGTCTAGTAAGGCTGCTCCTCCCTTGGAGGGGAGGGAAAGCTCAATGAGCCAGTCATTGAGTTCATGTCAGAAATAATTCTTGTCCCGCTTACTAGGGAATCCCACTTGGATACTGAGCTACCATGGGCTACGTCTGAACAGGGGTTATAGGTTATATCCATGCATGGTCCTTGGTTGAAAAACAGTCTCATGGAAGATCCCTGTACCCTGATATATTTGGACCTTGTAGAGCTCTTGTCCCCTCTAAGTCATACTAACTCCCCTTCTTTCATATGATTCCCTGCACTCTGCCGAAGTTTTGGTTATGAGTTTCAGCATCTGCTTTGATACCCTGCTGGATAGAGTCTTTCAAAGGCCCTCTATGGTAGGCTCCTGTCCTGTTACTTGTTTTCTCCTACTTCCAATGTTCATCCCATTTGTCTTTCTAAGTGAGGATTGATTATCTTACCGTGGGTCCTCTTTCTTGTTTATCTTCTTTAGGTGTACAGATTTTAGCATGTTTATCCTATCTTATAGTTCTAGTACCCACTTATAAGTGAGTATATACCATGTGTGTCTTCCTACTCCTGGGATATCTCACTCAGGATGATATTTTCTAAATCCCAACATTTGCCTGCAAAATTCATGATTTCCTTGTTTTTAATTGCTGAGTAGTATTCCATTGTGTAAAAGTACCACACTTCCTGTATCTATTCCTCTGTTGATGGACATCTGGATTGTTTCCAGGTTCTGGATATTACAAATAAAGCTGCTACAAACATGGTTGAGCAAATGTCCTTGTTGTGTACTTGAACATCTTTGGATATATGCATAGGAGTGTTATAGCTTGATCTTGAGGAAGCGCTATTCCTGATTGTACCCAGCCAGATCAACCAAATCAACCATGGTGATCAATGGGGTGACAGATGTTGCAGCCAGATTACCCTCACTTCCAATATAGTCATTTTTAAGTGGATATTAGAAATATGATATTGGACAAATATACTAAAATCTGTACACCTAAAGAAGCTAAACAAGAAGGAGAACCCTAAGTAAGATGATTAATCCTCACTCAAAAAGACAAAATGGATGGAAATTGGAAGGAGAAAACAGGGAACAGGACAAGAGCCTACCACAAAGGGCTTTTGAAAGACTCTATCCAGCAGGGTATTAAAGCAGATGCTGAGACTCAGCTAAATTTTGGATAGAGCACATGGAATCTTATGAAAGAACTGGGAGATGAAAGACCAAGTGGGGACAGGAGCTCCACATGGAGAGCAACAGAACAAAAACATCTGGGCCCAAAGGTCTTTTCTGAGACTGATACTCCAACGAAGGACCATGCATGGAGATAACTTAGAAACCCCTGCACAGATGTAGCCCATGGCAGCTCAGTCTCCTAGTGGGTTCCTAGTGGGTACCCTAGTAATGGGAACAGGGACTATCTCTGACATGAACTCAGTTGCTAGCTCTTTGATCACCTCTGACTGATGGGGGCGTGCAGCCTTACCCGGACAAAGAGGATGGCAATTTAGACAGTCTTGATAAGAACTGATAGGCTACAATCAGTTCTGCTTGTAGGACTGATAGGAGGACCCCCCCATCAGGGTACTTGGTGAGGGGAAATGAGAGGAGAAGAAAGAGGAAGAATGGGTTGGTGGGGCATGAGGAGGGAAGGTGCTACAGCTGGCATAAAAAATGAATCAATTTTAATTAGTAAAATAATGTAACTGAAATACTTATAATTCTCCTTCTTCCAATGTCCATCTTATTTGTCTTTCTGACTGAGGACTGATCATCCTACCCATGGTCCTCTCATGTTTAACTGTTTAGGTGTACAGATTTTTGTAGGTTTATCCTATGTTATAGGTCTAGTATCCACTTATAAGTGAGTATATACTTTGTGTGTTTTTCTGCTTCTGAGATCCTTCACTAAGGATGATCTTTTCTAGTTACCACCATTTGCCTCTACATTTCATGATTTCCTTGTTTTAAATTGCTGAATAGGACTCCATTGTGTAAAAATGTACCACAATTTCTGTATCCATTCTTCCATTTAGGGACATCTGAGTTGTTTCCAGGTTCTGGCTATTATAAATAAAGCTGCTACAAACATGGTTGAACAAATGTCCTTGTGAACTTGAGCAAATTTTGGATATATGCTTAGGAGTGGTATGGCTGGATCTTGAGGAAGCACTATTCCTAATTGTCTGAGAAAGTGCCTGACTGATTTCCAAAGTGGTTGTACAAGTTAACATTCCCACCAGCAGTGAAGGAGGGTTCCCTTTTCTCCACATCCTCTCCAGTATATATTGTCACTTGAGTTTTTGATCTTAACCATTCTGATGAGTGTAAAGTGACCACTTCCCCCTGAGGGGGAAGCATCCTTGCCAGGCCACAGAGGAGGATAATGCAGCCAGTCCTGATGAGACCTGATAAGCTAGGGTCAGACAGAAGGGGAGGAGGGCCTCCTCTATCAGTGGACTTGGACAGTGACATGGGAGGAGATGATGGAGGGAGGGTGGGGTTGGGAGGAAATGAGGGAGTGGCTGCAACTGTAATACAAATTGAATAAATTGTAGCTAATATAAAAAAATGAAAATTTAAAGTAAAAAGATAGAGAAAATATTTAGAATTCAATTTTAACTATTATTCATACATTTCTTTTGAAATATATATGTATGTTTAATATTTATTAAATTGTTCATTAAATATTTATTAAATTATTAATTGAGGAATATAACTCAATATATATGTGTTGCTTTCCCTAAGAGTACTGGATATACTAATGTTTTTTCTAATATATTTGTTTTGCTGAAGTTGATCTACAAAAATGAATATTGATGTTCAAAAATATAATACTGTTTAAACCTTATAAAATGTAATGTAGTAGACTTGAGGTATTCACTGTACATTTGTCCGTAAAAATAGTTGACTATGTTGTTTAGTTACATAGTTCAGAAATTCTCAATTAAGTTTTCCCATATCACAGGGTATATAATAAAATATTCTTTTTAACACTCATCAGGACAATGTGGTATTAAATGTATGCTACACAAAAGTTGCAGTTGTGACAAAAAAAATTAATCTTTCTTCTTGTAATGGATGACTGCAAACATGTAGGAAAGTTGATGGGTAAAAATTATCCTGTCTTTTCCCTGTCTGGATTGTAAAAGAAATAATAAAAAAAATAGGAAAAGGTAAGTCTTTTAAACAAAGAAAAATGTTTTACATTGTACATTTACATTATAAGAATATATGGAAGAGCTCATATGCACACTTTTTCATCAAAAAAATCCAGTGTGGGAACAGAAATGGCTTCAGAAACTTTTGCCTCTGGAGCACACATTTGTCAGTCAGAAAGCTCAACTCTGTGGCCTAGCCAGGCTGCTCCTCCCATAGTGAGGTCAAATAGTCTATCAGTAGACTTAGAGAGGGGCAGGGAGTAGATGAAGAAGGGAGGGTGGGAGTGGGAGTGAATGAGGGAGGGGCTACAGCTGGGATACAAAGTAAATAAACTGTAATTAATATATAAAAAATTAAAATTAAAAAGTTAGAGTGCCTTATAAAGTGCAAACAAATGTTTGCACTATAGAAAACAAGGTAAAAAGCTGTTGCAGATAGCATTTTCATTCCACTCATTTGGGGATATTATCTTTTCAGAAAAGCAGAAACAAAAATTTAATTTCCAGTGATAATCCTGATATTATAAGAATATTTTTATAACACTAAAAATAACAATTTACATATTTAATCTATAGCTCAGTTTTAATTTCTCTATGTTATGCTGAAATGCTACATTTAAGTAAAAATTTTAATGGTAAACTAAAAAAATCTCAACTCAGCTAAGCAGGCCAATAGTCTCTGAATCTCCTGGCTGCACTGCCACATCCCTCCACTATATGTACTGAGATGATTAATTCAGAGAAGTCTGGTCTCATCTTAAGACTGTGGTACATGCCTGTGCTTCCTGGCAACACATCATTCCCAGCAGAGAAACAGAGATAATGTTTCAAATATACACAGCACACACACACACACACCATAAATAAAAGTATAAATTTTAGAGTAACTATGTATATCAGAAGAGTAAAGCCAGACCATGTGTAGAGAGATGAAGCTCTAGAGAGAGCATAGTAGCACACAGGTGCTATAAGAGGATAAATGGGAAAACAGGCAAAGGGCTTTTAATCAGGATTCTCTGGGGAGCATGAAGGAGAAATGGGGGGTAAATAATACTAAGTGTGCTAGAAAAAGCCATAGGGAGTCATATTATTTCATTTTAGTTAAAATATCATATACTCCACACATATACATATAAATTAATACATATATATTTACATATATATGCATGTGTAGTTTTAAATGAAGCTTGTGCAATAAAGCAATATCCCCAAAAGCCATAGAATGTCAAACAAAAGCCCAATGTCAGGCATGGAGAACTTCATTTCCAGTGGAGCCTATGAGACTCCCAAAAAATACAAGTTTTTGCTATTGCACTTGGTTTCCTCCCAGAAACTGAAGATAAGATACTACAGGTAAAGGTACCACATACTTCAACCTCAGGCCATGTAGGAATCAAGCTGAATCTGACTAACAAGTCAGGAAAAACTCTGGTAGAATCAGGAGTTCCGGTAGAGAAGCGATAGAGGCTTGTGAAGGGAAAAAAGCAGTCAAAGGACCTATCGCACTCTAATGTCAACACACCACACAATAATCCCGACGGTGAGATATCTCTAAGCCACTCCTGATGAGTCCAAATTGACTAGGATCAGAAGGAAGGAAAAGAAGTCCTCCTCTATCAGTGGACTTGAGGAGGGGCATGCATGCAGAGGGTGGAGGAAGGGAGGGATTGGGACAGGAGGAGGGAGAGAATCACAGGGGGGATACAAAGAGAATAAAGTGTAATTAATAAAGAAAAATAAATCTGAAAAATGGGGAAATATTTTTTATAAAGAATACTGTCAATTGTGTATAGAGGCAATGTATAGACTATGAGAACATATTTGCCTCTTATTCATCTGAATGGTGATACATATCTAGAATACAAAATAAAGAACTAAAATAATAAGCTCCGGGAAAACAAATAACCCAATTTAAAATTAGGCTATAGGATTGGATGGAGTGTTCTAGAGGGTAATTGAAAGGAATGGCAAAATCCTATATTGTTACAAAAAACCCTCTACCACAGAGGTATTCATTGCTGTTCTGTTCACAAAAGTAAGAAATAAGGTAGGATAAGGTAGGAAATAAAATTAGCTTAGATATTCCTCAACTGATGTTAAAATCTGGTACATATATACAATGGAATTCTAGTCAGCAATAAAGATAAATGAAATTTGCATGTGAATAGATGAAGCTTGAAAAGATTCTACTAAATGAGACAATCTAGGCATAGATAAACTGTTGTAAGTGACTACTAATATTCACTATGAATTTATCTTCTGGTAATTCTTGCTGTTAATACTAAACAGCTGTATACCCAAATCACCACACAGAGACTGGGTTTATTTAGTTAACCTAGAACATAATACTGGAAGTAGTTACTCCCTCCACCTCCAAGCCCTCATAGTTTCCTAACATTTAGATTTCCCACATTATACTTGCTTTTTGTGAAATCTTAGGTCTGGTTCATGCACCACGTCCTCCAAGATCTGTCCTCCAGCTCTCTCCTAGCTCTCCTCTCCCCCTTCTCCTCCCACTAATTTCCTGCCCTCTAGCTCCTCCCCTCTTTCCTGTCCTCTGGTTCCTCCCAGGTCAACATTGTGTCTAGTTGCTTTATTTTGGCTTATATACACAAGAGTTGAGACAGGATGCTTAGCATGAGTATCACAATGCAATATCTGGATTGAAACCAGAGAGTTGCGGGGGTGGGGAGAAATCAGCATTTGAATGAACAAGGGTAAGGTGCATACATTTCAAAAGAACATTATACCAACAATAAACACATACTAAATATTTTCTATCCTGTGTGAGGATCCTAGCTTTAAACATTAAACTCCATGAACTTGCCTCTGAATGTTCCTTAGAAGCCAAGAAAATAAGAAGATGCTGTTGGTGGTATATATCTTAACAGTTTAGGACTCCTAGAACACAAATAATATGAAAGTAAACTGGGGAACACTGGCAGTGGAGATGTTCCAGCATGAATAAAGAACAGTCACAAGGGAGATGAAGAAGCGGAGAGCAAGAGTCAATCAAAGTAAGGGGTTTATGGAAAGAATGTAGATGCCCACTTCTTTGTAAGCCAGTCGAAACATGTAAATCTAAAATTAGTAGAGCAGGCTATGTTGCTAGATAATGCTGCTCCTAAATTCCAATGCTGATCAAACAAAAATTTCAGTGCCAGGTGTAGGACACCTCCTTATGAGTTTTTGGTCAGGGTGTTTCCAGAGAGCCCCCAAAATAATATAGGCTCTTGATGATTCTCTTGGCTGTACATTAAAAGTAAATGATAAGACCCTATTATCACACCACAATCTTCCTGTAAGATACAAAGCAAGCAAGCTGGGTAGAGCTAGAGAATTCCTCGCTGCTGGCTTGATTTTGTGGAACTGGAAAATACTATGAAAGCTGCTTGGGACAGATAAAGCCTCAATGATATTATTAAGCTGTGAATCCTACAAACTACAATGACAACATACCAGACAAAGGGTATGCTCTCGTGAAATAATGGCATAAGTATCACAGGAATAACAAACCCCATAGTTGGTTTAGTGGTTTACGGGGATGATCTATCCACACTGATTAGATTTGAAGCCCACCCTATGGGACTGAATTGATGCATGGTACCTTAATCCCTGGGGAGGGGGGAGGGGCATCTCTGGGGAGGTTATAGATCCATGTTGGGACCTCATTACTGTTGTTTATCTAAATCAACACAATACCAACCATCAATGTAAATATTTATGTATATACGAATACATGTACATACACATATATATTCAAATTCTTAATCAGAGAAAGTACTCTTCTCAGTGAACAGCAGTGAATTTAGAGACTCATAGAGGTTAAAGATGCTTGTAATAAAAAATGAAAATCTTAGAAAACAATCTGAACTTCAGAAAATTACACTCTTCATTACATGGTCAGCATCTGTTTTGATACCCTGCTGGGTAGAGTCTTTAAGAGGCCTTCTAGTAGACTCCTGTCCTGTTTCCTGTTTTGTACAGAAAATCTTATGAAAGAAAGGGGAGGTATAAAGACCTGGAGGGGAAAGAAGCTCCACAAGGAGAGCAACAGAACTAAAATATCTGGGCATAGGGGTCTTTTCTGAGACTGATACTTCAACCAAGGATTTTTCATGGATATAACCTAGAACACCTGCTCAGATATAGCCCAGGGCAACTCAGACTCCAAGTGGGTTTCATAGTAATGGAACAGGGACTGTCTCTGGCATGAACTTGGTGTTTGTCTCTTTGATTACCTCACTCTAAAGGAGGGAGCAGCCTTACCAGACCAGAGAAGAAGACAATGTAGCCAGTCCTGATGAGACCTGGTAGTCTAGGGTCAGAGTGAAAGGGAGGAGGTCTTTCCCTGTCAGTGGACTTGGAGAAGGTCATGGGAGGACATAAGGAAGGGAGAGTGGGATTGGGAGGGACTGAGAGAGGGTGCTACAGCTGGGATACAAAGTGAATAAACTATAATTAATATAAAATAGAATTAAAAAGAATAAAGACTAATTTTTTAATGTTGGCAAGCAAAGACAAAAGTCCACGGTAAAAATGACATGTCATTCTCAAGCTCAGCCAGTGACTAAGATGATAATTAATTTCCTTATTCTTGTTTTTGCCCTAACTTCCATTTATGATTTAATAAAAATTCTTACTGAGTAGGTGAGCACATTAAAGTTAGAAACGGCTGATTGTTTTTATATAAAAGTTTAGGTTTGTGATTCTTTTAAGATTTTTGTAAGCTTCCCTTTTAAGATAGTTAATTCTATTTTTGTAACTGAAATTGCAGACTGCCAGTAATGAAAAAAAAAAAAAAATGGCTGAGAAATTACCTTGTTTGCTCATCTTGTTAATTTATAACAAGTTGCTTAGTTACAAATGTACATGGGTTCTTAGCAATAATTTGTTCTTCATATTTGTTTTTCACCCACAATATGTAAAATATTTCATCATGTGTAGGTATTGGTGAACTTTTTTTTAACATAGACTCATTATAATCATTCACTTAAAGAAAAATTGGATATAACCATATTGTGATTTTTGTACTGCTCAAAGATTTTGCTGGGATACATAAGCTGAGGGAAAAAAAATAAAAGCATGGTTTTTTGGTTGCTTTTCAGAGTTTGCTCCATCCATTAAATGTATGTATGCATATATATTCACATTACAGTAGCTGGTGAGGTTGGAATCTATTTCCATTCACCCAATGTATGAATGTGTGTGAATTTGTATGTATGTGAATATGTGTTTATGTGTATGTGTAAAGTAAAAGAAGCTTGGACAAAGCTTGTTGGAACCTACCTGCTGGACTCTGTCTTACTTCATCAAATATAAGTGTGTGTGTGTGTGTGTGTGTGTGTGTGTGTGTGTGTGTAGGTGGTCTTTTCTCGCCTTCTTTCCTTTCGTTTTCAGATGCTTTACCATTATCATTGAAAAGCTGTCACTACTAAGAATTCTGTTTAGTTCTGTACCCCATTTCTTAATTTGATCACTTGATTTGTTGCTGTTTAACTTCTTGAGTTCTTTATATATCCTGGATATTAGCCCTCTGTCAGATATAGGATTGCTAAACAGAGAATTTCCTAATAAAGGAATGTTGAATGGCAGAGAAATACTTAAAGAAATGCTCAGTTTCTTTAGTCATCAGGGAAATGCAAATCAAAATGACACATTTCTCCTTACATTCATCTGAATGGCTAAGATCAAAAACTCAACTGACAATACATGCTGGAGAGGTTGTGAAGAAAGAGATAACATGCTAGAGAGGATGTTGAGAAAGAAGAACCCTCCTCCATTGCTGGTGGGAATGTCAACTGGTACAACCACTATGGAAATCAATCTGGCACATTCTCAGACAATTGGAAATAGTGCTTCCTCAAGATTCAGTTATACCACTCCTAGACATACATCTAAAAGATGCTCAAGTATACAACAAGGACATTTGCTCAACCATGTTCATAGCAGCTTTGTTCTTAATAGCCAGAATCTGGAAAAAAACCCAGATGACCCTCAGTTGAGGAATGGATGCAGAAATTGTGGTACATTTACACAATGGAATACTACTCAGCAATTAAAAACAAGGAAATCATGAAATTTGCAGGAATATTGTGGGAAATAGAAAAGATCCTCCTGACTGAGGTATTGCAGCAGAAAGACACACATGGTATATACTCACTTATTGGTGTATATTAGCCATATAATATAGGATTTTCATACTAAAATCTGTCCACTTAAAGAAGCTAAGCAAGAAGGAAAACCCTGGGTAAGATGCTCAATCCTCACTCAGATAGGCAAAGAGAACAGATATTGGAAAAAAGAGAAAATAGGGAACAGGATAGGAGCCTACCACAGAGGGCCTCTGAAAGATGCTACCCAGCAGTGTATTAAAGTAGACGCTGAGACTCATAGTCAAACTTTGGGCAGAGTGCAGGTAATCTTACAAAAGAAAGGGGAGATAGTAAGACGTGGAGAGGACAGGAGCTCAACCAAGAGAGCAACAGAACTAAAACATCTGAGCACAGGGTTTTTTCTGAAACTGATACTCCAATAAAGGACCATGCACGGAGATAACCTAGAAGCCCTGCACAGATGCAGCTCAGTCTCCAAGTGGGTTTACTAGTAAGGTGAACAGGGGCTGTCTCTGACATGAACTCAGTGGCTGGCTCTTTTCCCACCTCCCCCTGAGGGGATGCAGACTTACCAGGCCACAGAGGAAGACAATGTAGCCAGTTCTGATGAGACTTGATAGGCTAGGGTCAGACGGAAGGGAGGAGTACCTCCCCTAGTAGTGGACATGGGGAAAGGCATGGTAAAGCAAAAAAAAAAAAAAAAAAAAAAAAAAAAAAAAAAAAAAAAAAAAAAACAACAAAACAAAAGCCTTTGCTAGAATGAAGATCCCTACCCCTGATTATTTTAATAGGTCTAAGCCCACACCAGGAAGCTATCAGCACTGGCTAGCTGCAGGCAATTTAATTCTGGCCCCTCAGTTTGTCAATATCAGTGAAAACCGTGGTTGGTAACAATCAGTTCTAGCCTGGAGAATTGCCCTCAGAAAAATTCTCTTCAGCCACCAGCCAGCAGCCAGATCCACAACCTGCCTCAGTTTTCTCTGTGAATATTGTAGGTCTTCTGTATCTAAACAGAGCTTTGGTTACTCTTTTGTTTTAAACTTCTAATATCTAGACTTGTGGCAGAATAAACTTCTGTTGTCTCAGTCATCAATATTGTATTAAGCTGTTAAAAGGGCTCCAAGAAAGCATACATAGTTTCTTAGATACCTCCTCTTATAAAGGACATATAATTTCAAAGTATAACGTTGTGGGCTCATGACTTCAAACACCATCACCAAAGTCAGAGTTTAGAGCCTTGACACTTCTATTTCCTTGATTTTTCTTCTGGGCACCACTGTTTTGGCAAGGAGTTCAAGGCCTCTGTCAGTATCACTTCCTTGGATGATTTTAGGTTTCTTATACTATGAACTGAAATATTTCTGTGGTTTTTCATCAGTTGTTAACCATTTACACACATTTTATATTTAATCATTTTCTCCTTTTATTTATCTTTAAGTATTTTAAAACTGTTCCTTAAAGTTTCTATTAATAAAATTTGATAATAATACTTAATAATGGCAGTGACATTTTAAATAAACATTTCTAAATAATCAGAAAGATAGGATCATACCCAGCTTCTTACATCACAATTCTGAGATTACTTCAAATGGAATCACTTGAAATAATCTAACAATATTACTTCCAAACTCTCGGAGGCGCTCATTTCAGCAGAGCTTTAGCTGCCTTTCACTGTGTGACTCTGGAGGGCACTTACTTTGTGTAGTGCTGTGTCCAGGAAGATGCCATACACTGTTCGTAATGGTAATGACATGTTGACGAGCAACACGGAAAGGGACACCTTTCAGAGTGTATCAGTGGTAACAGGTGTGCCAATAACAGCACAGCAAGATTAAGTTAGACACTTAGTGGCTTAACGAACAGACAGCTGTGAAATTTATAACACTAATCTGATCATGCGCAAGTCAAAAGAGGAAAGTGTTCCATGAAAGTCAACCCAAGTAGCTCACTTAGCAACAGAATTGTTTTATTCTGAATGTTTATAAAATACAATTAATTTTTCTTGGAATACTAATACTCCAGTTATGCTTTAGACTTGTACATATGAGAAATAATGCAGAGAATAATGTAGATGAAAATTCTTACCACTAGAAATACTATATATTAATGTAGACAACATTGCAATGTACATCTCATAAGCATGTACAACGTGCCAGGCACTGTGGTAAGGAAACATAAACTTTGTAATGAGTATGATCATTGTCCCTTTTTCAGAGATCATCAAACACATGAAATCTGGTTTGGTGAGTCTGAGGCTAGAAATGACTGGGAGTTGGTATGCTACTTTCACTGTCACTATGTTTGATTAGTTCATTAGTCATATTCAGTTTTAAATGACCTTGAATGCATATTAAAATTTTTGATGGATGTGAAAATGTTAACTGTTAGAAAAGGAAGGTTTCTTGGTTACTTTTCTATATTGCTGTTAATAGGTATCATGACCAAAGCATCTTAAAAATGGAAATATTTAATTAGGTGTTGCTTATAGTCTCAAAGAATTAGTCCATGTACATCATGGTGGGAAGCATGGTGGTAGCCAGGCACAGCACCAGGGCAGTAGCTGACAGCTGACATGTGATATGTAAGTTGCAGGCAGAGAAGGAATGAGTCTGGGTTGGAATAGACTTTTAAATCCTCAAAACTCTACCTGCAATGACACACCCCTCTAAAAAGGTGACATCTCCTCCAATGAGGCCACACATATTAATTTTTCCCAAACTTCCCACCAACTGGGACACATATATTCAAATATATGAGTCTATGTGGGCCAATCTCAATCTATTAAAATTAGCTATTAATTAGTGAAGATGGATTAGAAATATTTATTTTTCCATAGAAACTATAGAGTACAATGTTGTAGGCTACTTAAGGACAATTGAGAAAATACTATTATTTTCAGAAAATAGCAATGTCAAGTTGTTTTTGCTAAGGGAGAAGCTATGTGAAACATATATTCTTGGGAAATCCTTTACACTTAGAAGGAGTGCTGAAATAAAACATCACTTCTAAGAACAAGTTATTCAGATGCCAAGAACACACTTATTTCTTGATAGTGAAATCTGAGCAAACCTTTAATTTTAAACAGATTCATACAAAATATAGATCAATGGATAAAGACCTCAAGGGAAAGGTGGCATGCTAAGTAGCCAGAGACCCACAAACCAAGGGAAAGCACAATTGGAAAAGGCTACTCTTGACCAGGTATGTAGGACCTCTGCTAAGAATGATGCCATACTAACTCGCCAATGCCCTACTGGCTTTCATCATTAAAGATGTTTTGTCTTGCTAAAAGAATAAGGTCAATCTTTAAAGAGCAAGCAAAAATGGTGACAATTCCAAAGGAGAAAGTAAGCATTTCTCAAAAGAATGGAAATTTTATTTAGACAGCTGGAGGGAGAAGGATAAGCCTTTTTAAAAAGTCCTTTGTGTGTGTGTGTGTGTGTGTGTGTGTGTGTGTGTGTGTGAAGTTACTGATTTTCTTTTCTTTTTATTTTATTAATTACACTTTATTCACTTTGTATCCCTCATAAACTCCTCCCTCCTCCTCTCCCAATCCCACTCTCCCTCCCCCTTCTTCACACATGCTCCTCCCCAAGTCCACTGATAGGGGAGGTCCTCCTCTCCTTCCTTCTGATCTTAGTCTTTCAGATCTCATGAGGAGTGCCTGC
This sequence comes from Psammomys obesus, assembly GCF_907164565.1. NCBI lineage: Eukaryota > Metazoa > Chordata > Mammalia > Rodentia > Muridae > Psammomys > Psammomys obesus. The sequence continues at coordinate 4,026,171 of NW_026585797.1, read as the reverse complement.
ATTGTCATCTTCTGTGGCCTGGTAAGGCTGCTCCCCCCTCAGGGGGAGGTGATCAAAGAGCAGGCCAATCAGATTATGTCAGAGGCAGTTCCTCTTCCCGTTACTATGTAACCCTAAACACTAGGGTTTAGTGTTGGACACTAAACTGCCATGGGCTACATCTGTGCAGGGGTTTTAGGTTATCTCCTTGCATAGTACTTGGAGTATGAGTCTCTGGGAAGTTCCCTGTGTTCAAATTTTTTTGTTCTGTTGCTCTCCTTGTGGAGTTCTTGTCCTCTCCAGATCTTACTATTTCCCACTTCTTACATAAGATTCCGTGCACACTGCCCAACAGTTGGCCATAAGTCTTAGCGTCTGCTTTGATAGTCTGCAGGGCCTTTTAGAGACCCTCTCTGGCAGGTTCCCAGCCTTTTTCCTGTTTTCTACCTCCTCTGATGTTCTTCCTGAAATCCCCCTTTCAGGATGGGGATTGAGCATTTTAGTCAGGGTCCTCCCTCTTGATTAGTTTCTTTAGATGTACAGATTACAGTAGGTTCATCCTATATTAAATGTCTATAAGAGTGAATATATACCGTGTGTGTCTTTTGTTTTAATGGAAGTAGTGACATTGAGACAATCAAGCATCAACAATTGTTCCAGTCTCTAGGTAGCTATACATGTGCCACAGATTCAAATAACATTTATTTTAAAAATTAGAATGAGCTATGTTCCTCTTTCATGTTAAGCAAGTACTTCAGCATTAAACTATCTTTCTAGCTTTGTGTATCTTTGATGACCAAATAGCTAATTTGAATATATCTCACACCTTTTGAAGCAAATATTGAAAAATGTATGTTTCATTCTTTTAATAAATGTTTTATTCTGACTCTGTTAGGCCCTGTAAAATGACCAGTGTAAGAAATGTTTTCTTGTGAAGGACCAAATATATCTGGGCACAGGGATCTTTTATGAGACCGTTTCTCCAACCAAGCACCATGTATGGATATAACCTAGAAGCCCTGCTTGGATGTAGCCCATGGTAGCTCAGTATCCAAGTGGGATTCCCTAGTAAGGGAATAGGGGCTGCTTCTGACATGAACTCAATGGCTGGCTCTTTGACCTCCCCCACCCTCCCCTGCCCATGGGAGGAGCAGCCTTGCTAGGCCACAGAGGAGGACATTGCAGCCAGTCCTGAAGATACCTGATAAGCTAGGGTCAGATGAAAGGGAAGGAGGACCTACCCTATCAGTGGACTTGGAAAGGGGCAGGGAGGAGATGAGGCAGGGAGGGTAGGATTGGTAGGGAATGAAGGAGGGGGCTACAGCTGGGATACAAAGTAAATAACCTGTGATTAATATTTAAAAAATAAAAATTATATAAAAAAAGAAATGTATTCTTGAGCATGTTTTAGACATATGCCTAGGAGTATTACAGGTGGATCTTGAGCTAGCACAGAATTTGGAAATAACACAGATGTCCCTCAGTTGAGAAATGGATACAGAAATTATGTTACATTTATACAAAGGTGTTGTAGGCAGTGGCTAATATTTACTATTGATATATCTTCTGGCAAAGCTGCTGTTAATCCTAAAGGGTTATATAATCATATCATCACACAGAGACTGGGTTTATTTAGTTAGCTTAGAATACAATGCTAGGTAATATTTACTCCATCCTAAACCTCCAAGCCCTCATAGTTTCCTAGCATTTAGATTTCCCACGTTATACTTACTTTTTGTGAAATCTTAGGTCTGGTTCATGCTGCAAGTTCTCCAAGATCTGTCCTCCAGCTCTGCCTTGAAGCTCCCCTTGCTCTTTCTTCTCCCACTCACTTCACTCTAGCTCCTCCCCTCTTTCTTGTCCTCTGGCTCCTCCCAGCTCAACATAGTGTCTAATTGCTTTATTTTTGGCCTGTTTACACAGAGTTGAGACAGGATGCTTAGCATGAGTATCACAATGCAATATCTGGATTGAAACCAGAGAGTTGCGGGGGGTGGGGAGAAATCAGCATTGAATGAACAAGGGGAAGGTGCATACATTTCAAAAGAACATTATACAAACATTTCCCCCTTTAAGTCCAATAAAAAGCTCCTTTTCTTTCAAAACAATAATAATTATGAAATTATTATGAAAACTGTTAGGAAAAAATCTACATGTGCAATTTCTAGTCCATGTGTATTTAGCAACTTAGGATAAAGTTATCTGATTATTCTCTCTATCTTGACAAGTTAAAAGTTCTATACCTAAATTAACTTTTATCCTTATTGGTAGTACCTATATGAAAGGATTTCTTAATTTCTAAACAACTCAAGCTTAATTGTGGCACTATAACTATTTGGTCTTCAACCCCATCAACTAATGGGGCACACTGGCTCTTAGAGAAACTGAAGAGATGAACGTGGATCCTGTATGGATCTGAGCTAGTTCCTCTGTATGTGTTATTATTGTGTTAGCTAGATGTTTTTGAAGGCTCAATAGTGGGAGTGGAGGTGTCTCTGATTCTTTTGCCTGAGCTTGGAACCCTTTTCCCCCTACAGGTGTTGCCTCCAGCCTAGTCTTACTGTAAGTTGTTAGGCCATGTTTGGTGGTAATATCCCTGTGAGGCCTAGCCTTCTGTTTGTTTGTTTGTTTTGTTTCTGTTTCTTATTTTTTGAAGAAAGATGGAGGAAAGTTCTATCTGGGAGAGAGGGGAAATGGGGGAAGGGAATGGGAAGATTGTAGGTAAAGGCAACTGGGATTGGAATATAATGCATAACAGAATGAAAAAAAGAAAGAAAAAAAGAAATGCCCTTTCTTATTTTGTACAGGTGTTGCCCATTGACACAGCACATGGCAGCACAGACGCTTTTCCTCCCTTAGTGCTACATAGACCAGATTTTGTCAACAGTTGCTCCCAACCATAGAAGAGGATCAAATCATATTTTATAGTGACCCAGCAACCTGATCTTTCACTGATTACTACCATGATTTCCTGTTCATCTGTGATATCTCATTCACATAATTCTTAAATGTCCTTTACACTGTTTAACTCTTTCATTGAACTTCCTTGAACAGTGCCTTAACACTCATGGATATTAAGATGTCTATTTTGGTTGTGAACTTGACACAGTTGGAAAGAGAAAATCTCAACTGAGAAATTATCTCAATCAAATTGGCCTGTGTCTGTGGGTGCCGGGAGCCATGACTCCAGTGGCCTACTTTGATATTTAAATCTCAGAGGAGAGACTGCTTTTACCGGACCTTCTCTAATGGCAGAGAAGAACTTGCAAGTTCATCTCCTTTTGTTTGTGACAGTAGGTGGGATAGCTTGTGCGAGTCACACCTCTTCCTCAGGCTCCTTGTGCAAATTAACCCATTGTTCTGAGATATTTTACTGGCTAAAAAAGAAACTCCTCACAAATAAAGAGGTCAGAGGGCTGGAGGCAGAGGAGGAGGCAGAGACTTGAGACTTGCTGCTTGCTGCAGCAGCCTGCCTTTTGCTGTGGCTGTTGAGTCTGGACCTTTAAAAAGTTTCCTGTGTGCTGTGTGTTTATTTTATTAATTTTAATCCTCACTCCCGATTCAAGAACCGTTCGACTTTGCTGGCTGGCTCTGGCATGTGGGACAATGTCTTGATTGCTATTTGGTGTAGGAGATCTCAGCTCACTGTGAGCCTGTGCTACATATGAAATCTTGTCAATAGGTCTGGAAGGAAACAATAAACAGCATTGCTACATGACCTTTACTGTAGTTTCTGCCTGCAGTTTTCTGCCTTCAGTTCTTGTCTTCTCATAATGATGGACTGAACTATATGCTAAAATAAATCCTTTTTTTCTCAAGTTGCTTTTAGTCATGATGTATATCACAACAGAGATGCAAATTAGAACAGATATTAAATAAATACTTAAGGGACAATCACACAAACCAGCATGAAAACATAACTATACATAGTTGAAGACCAAAGACAATTGCCCATAACTCATTACTGATAGTGTTTGAAAACTCATTGAAATGTTTTTTTTTTTTTTTTTTTTTTTTTTTTTGTGCATGTATGCTTGCATAAGTTTATGTGAACCATCTATAGCCTGGTGCCCACATAGACTAGAAGAGGGCATTGGATCCCCTGGAGCTGGTGTTAGAGATTATAAGCATTCTGTCTGGAGCTGGAAACCAAAACTAGCTCCTCTATAGGAATAGTAAGTGCCTTTAAATTTGCAGAGTCATCTTTCTAGCCCTGTAATTTTTTTATTATCTGAAGGCATCGTATATGCATTATAAAGGGTTACACAGTAAACATGGTAAGAGTTCTTGAGCTCATATCAATGAAACTGTTTTGGAAGTGATACACTACACAAATCAAAAATTCTCACATTTACTTTGGCTTCTTAATCTTGAGAGCTACTTATACCCAAAAATTTACACACGGGAGAGGAAAAAGATGTCCAGTGGTATGCTCTCTTGGAAACTGTAACATAGGTTAATGTCCTCAAAAAGGGCAGGGTAGTATGACTTTGGAAGCTCTGCCATATTACAACATTCTACTTAATGTAAAATTCAGTAAAACTGCCTTATTGAGATATTAATAGAAACTGATTTGTTAACATCAGTTAGAGTTTGCATTAGTCAGGCTGAAAGTATGCTTCATACTTACAATTGTGCCATATCAATCTGGCATAACAGGGACAAGTCACATTCTCTACAATCCAATCCTCTATCTGTAAAAATATGTGACATTAAAAGCTTCTATGGGATTCAAAGATCTATTCCCTGTGATTTTCTTTTTGTGCTCGGGACCATGCATTTTTCTAATCTGGGAGTATCATACACCAATCTGTGTTATGAGTAAAAGTTGCTCTTCCTGGACACTGTAGTAGAACATTGGAAAACAAATTGTGTCTCTTGTTTGACCTTTAATTCTTCATAGTTCCATTTTAATGAGAACAGGCAATCCCCCTACCTCTGAGAGCACAGCCAGTGCCAACTAAATCCACAAACTAAGCAGGAGGTAATGATGGTGCTCTTTTGCAGGCAGCTGCAGAATCGTGGATGTAGTTTATTTAGTGAGATATTTTAAGTGCTATCACTGCATTTTCCAGGCTGAGTAATCTCAAAGAGATTCAACCCCAAAGGAAGAACCTAACAGCTCTATAAAACAATTACTTGGACAATAATTACTCTTTATTCATTGTTATTATCTAGATAAATTTGCATAGAATTATTTTTTTCAAAATTTCACCTTTTCATGAAACCAGAGCACTCTTAATTTTAATTCAAAATTAAAGAAAATGAGGAAGGTTTTCTTCTGTCCTCATTAAGTGTTATAAAAATATGAGGAAAATGTATCCTCTCAAGTATGCTGTTTACATAGTTTGTGCTATATAAAATTTCAAATGTTGAAATTCTATAAATACCATGAATAAAAATAGTAAAAATAAATCTTGAATTTTTGCCAGTTGTAAACACATACAGAAGTTTATTTTTCTGAGAGTCTGTATAATCTGTAGCTTCCTCCTTCTTTCCTTCCCACCCCCCCTCCAAACAATAAATAAGAACAACTGAATGAGCACTAGGTAGACAAAGACAGCTAAAGCAGGTCCTGTTTATTTTGTTGTTTGTGTTTTTTTGTTTGTTTTGTTTTGTTTTTTATACCTGGATACATTGTGAGCAGAAAAAGCATCAAGGCACTGGGACAGGGAACTAAACCTGACCAGTAGAGGAAAGGGGAGGACACAGAAGTCCTGTAAAATAAGCGTGCAATTTTTTTTCGGACTTCTAGGTCTAGGCTTCTCCTATCTACAAGGAATAAGCTGTTGTTTTCCCTTTGTCCAGGGCTTGGGTTTTTGAGTTTCCTGGGAATTCAATATTTTGTTCTTTCTCATTGCCAGGGAATGAATTTAGCAGTTCCCTGGATGGCCACGAGCGGCCCTACTAAAACATAGATTTCATTTGATATATTTTAGACACATATATTTATTAGTCATCAATATCAAGTTTAAAATATATGCAAAATACTTTTCCTTTTAAAATTAATTATTTAATTTTTATATCTATGAGTGTTTTGCCTGTATGTATGCCTGTGCATACATGTGCCTGAAGCCCACAGAGACCAGAAGTTCTCTGAAACTAGATTTACAAATAGTTGTGAGCCACCACTTGGGTGTTCAAAATCAAACCAGTGTCCTCTAAAAGTACATCCAGTGTTCTTAAATACTGGGCCATCTCTCCAGCCCCTACCTTTTTGTTTTTGTAAGGGCCCTTTCTAAATGGACATACAAGTATGTCTGTCAGTGAGCACTCAAGTGTAGTTCACAAAATGATATCTGGTATCTTCTTTTACCACCTTTGGCATTATTATTGTTTGAGCCAGGATCCCTTGCTAAATCCAGGTCTGACTGATTTGTAGACTAGCTACAAATCAGGGACAGGGATGATCTGGTGATATGGTTCAACTTATGCTTTTGGTTCTGCTGCCCCTACAAAACAGAGCTGAGGGTACAGGACACCTAGTTTT